>NC_033801.1:129081155-129101622 GCF_001876935.1 Asparagus officinalis | reverse complement strand
CGCCGTATCCTCACGCCGATCGACACCGATCCCTGCGGTCATTAGTTAATCTCTAATTAATCACTTAATTAATTAATCTCCAAAATTACAATTACTTAATTATATCCTTAATCACGCCACTAAAGCTATATTAAACCTTATTTCCCAGGTAGCCCATAATCCCCGTTCCGACGCGCGACGCCTTCACGTCGCCCACGTGCTCGGCGATCCCCTCACGTGCCCACACGCACAGGAGTATCCCCACCATCTGCTTGCTCGCCGTCAAGTAGTAACGGCCGCCTCCGTCAGGCTCCGCGTTCAGGGCCCGGTGAATGAGGGAAAGCCACGTGGCGGAAGGAGCCTTGTCCATGGGGCCCAGGACGTTGCCCGCGTTCAACGGTACGATTTCCTGAAACCTGCACGCAGAGAGAGAGAGAGAGGACTATTCACGAAAATGCCATCGAGGGGGTAGAGTTGTAATAAGGCAGAAGTACGTGCCCGATGACGTATAGGTCGGTCGCAAGGGGAGGTTCTCATGGGGAGCTTGGCCACCCACGTTCCACGTGCCAACGAAAACCCTGCAATTATTCGGAGCGCGTCAATTAAAATTTAAAGATAAATTAACCAGTGATTAAGTACAATTAGTAAATTAATTAACTTACCTGAGGTTTGGTGCGGGTGGACTTGGATCGGGTTGAGAGCTGTTCACCAACCATCCACTGTTGTCTAATAAATGGATATAAAAAAACAGAGTCCACAAAAGAGAATTAAAAACACGTTAATAATTTTAAAATTAAATTGCTTTTTTTTAATAATATTGAATTAGAAAATACTGTAACAAATTGTAACTGCTGCTCTGTAGAGAGAGAGAGAGAGAGAGAGTACCTAAATAATTTCTGTTGACTAGAAAAAACTTGTCTGTGTCGGAGCAGCTCTTTCTTCTCTCTAAAACTCCTAATGAGGCTAAATTATTTGAGAAAAAAATTACAAAATTCAATTAGTTATTCTTAAAAAAAAACATAAATGGGAAATTACGTTTATGTTAGGTTTGAGCATAGATTATGTTAATGAATGCTCACTGTGGTTGCTAGAGTCAGAGGGGAAGTCAGCGGAGCTGCTTTCCATGTTTAGCCATTTCTTTGTTACTATTTTTGGCCAAGTAAAAGACTGCGACAAAGTAAAACAATAAATACAAAAAAGGAAAAAAAAAAGATTTAATCAGAAAATGGATCCAAAGGAAAATACCTTAGGGAATGATCTACCAGGCTCAATCCTCATTATTTTGAAGTAAAAGAAATGAAAATCCCTGTTCAGAGAAAAAGAATGATTTCAAAGAATGATCAACAACCAAAAAAAAGAAAAGAAAAGGACAAATATATAGAGTGATAAATGTATACCTGGAAAATAAAAGTGCTAAGAGAGGGAGAGAGATATTGATGCTTAATTTATCCAAAATAAGAAACTAATAAATATTGTAGAGAAGATGAGAGGGAGATAGTTCTAGGTGTTTTGAGAATTGAGCAATTGCTTCTTCTCTCTTTATATAGTTCCTACATTGATGGAAACATATAGCAATAGTATAATTAAGATATTATATATAATAATATTATATGAAAAAGATATGAGAGAGAGGGAGAGTAGGTTTGTTCACTTTACTCTCTAGCTTTTTTATTGGAGGAGGAGAATGTCAGCAGTCCTCATGTTCCTCAGATGAGCTTTTGGTCCCTCGATCAGTCAATGAACTTGTCTCTTGATGGTGAGGGCGCGTATTGTCACGGATAAATACCATAAAAATAACTAGGGTCTTGTCGATCCATATTAGTCCCTTAAGGACGTGTTTGGTTCTGTTTTTTTGAAGGGAAAATGGGGGGAAAACTGCCAAAGTGTCAGAACTTTGGCAGCTTTCTCCCAAAATGGTCTCTTTTACTTTGGAAGCTTTTCCCCCAAAATCGCTTCTTAAAAGAGACGATTTTAGGAAAAAGCTGCCAAAGTTCTGACACTTTAGCAGCTTTCCCCCACTTTAGCAACACTTTCATATATTGAATTTTGAACTAAATCAGTCACATAATTGAGATTACTATTAGATCGATCCTTCAATTATCTTAAATTTAGTCTCTCTAATCAAAAGTAAAAGTAACAATTAGAAGGATTAATTTGAAACAGTTTATTAACATCGGGGCCTAATAGCAATCTCATCGATCATCATCGGCACAACTAATTTCAAAATAACTTAAAAACCGTATGACCAAATTATGAAAGGCTTAAGGCTCTAATATCCAAATTAAATAGCCCAAATAACTAACATGTTGATCTTTCATCCCTTAAAAGTAAGCTTTCTTAAGATTTTGGTCCCTAAAATCTCATCTACTTTGTGACATAAATCCCTCAAAACTTGATCTTTTGAATTAAGTCGCCTAATTATAAACATTGTTATCCCGGATTAATCCTTTTAGATTAAATTTGTCGGTTTAACCACAAAATAAATTGTAATGACGCTTGGATTTTGGGTAAGACCTTTCTTAGCACCTCTGAACCCACGTATGTTACATACTCATAAGTGCAAATTATTTCTCCATTGTGAAATGTTAATGGTTTTCTTATTAAAATGATTATGTTTTAAGTTTTTTATATTTTTTATATATATATAAAAGTATGGAAATTGATTAAATGTATTTTTTAAAGGAACAATATTGGTTGTGGCCATTTGTTTGGTTAAATGAGCTATAGCAAATAGTAGTAAGTAAGACCGATCTCATGCACAATCCTTTTATCTCTTAATAATTTATTTAACAAAATTAGAGCTCACAACCCTTAGCTCTACTTAATCACCCAAATATTTACTTGTGCATGTGTATCATGCTCATGTTTTATTGGAGGAAGGTGTCTTCAAAAACTTTATCACTCTACCTTCACTTTTAGTAGTGTTTCTTATGCTCAATAATAAAGGTTAGGTTGTCCGAATATATCATTTAGAGGTAGTACGTGTTCAATTTAATAAAAATGTAGTATAACTATCCTTACGATTCACGACCAAAATATAAAGAAATTAATCATGGTGACTTAAAAAGGGAAAAGAGAAGGCCAAAGGTGAATAAATATATTTCTTAGAAATGGTGATCATCATTTTAGAATCTGAAGTGGGTGATCATGCAATTGTAAAAGTATTTCTAAATTAATTCAGTTACATTTGAATATATATTAGCAGGCGGAAAGGAGTCCAGGTTTACAATTAACTCGGTACGCTTCTTATAGAAAACGTTGTTCAGAGAATTATGTTGAGATTAAATATTGCTAATGGAGGTGTAATTTAATGGATTGGCGGTGGATCAGGGAATTAATAATTTAAGCTACATCAAGATATTCCAATAACTCTTCATTGAGTAACGCGGCGGGGAAATGATAAGCCTTGGAATAGGATTCGGATCCTCTCCACTACAAAAAAAATAGTGGAGGGACCACTACATAATCACAGCCATTGATTATCTAGTTGATAATTATGATTTTTTTCTTTTAGTGCAAATTAGGAATGAGTGCAATACACGGGGGTATGGTAAGTTTTAGATTTAGATTGTATCATAACCGCCTACTAAATAATCAATGCTTGAGATTAAAAGTAGTGGTTGTATCATAACCGCCTACTAAATAATCAATGCTTGAGATTAAAAGTAGTGGTCTCTCCACTATTTTTTTGTAGTGGAGAGGATCCAAATCCTAATCAATGCTTGAGATTAAAAGTAGTGGTCTCTCCACTATTTTTTTGTAGTGGAGAGGATCCAAATCCCTTGGAATATACTAAGGGGTGCTTTTTGAATCCACAAAAAATAATCTCTGAATCCACGAAGAGAATATTAAAAGAGGAATTTTATTGATAAAAGTGATTTCACACCATGAGGTTTACAATCCTTCTTTTTAAATAGAAAAACAAAGCTCACTCCTAATAAGAACAAAATTTCTAAAAAAAGAGAAATAACTTAAAACTACCTAAAAGACTCCCTATAATAAAGAAAACAAATCAGTCCAAACTAAACCAAAATTGATTTGTTTACTAATCTAACTTGATTCTAACTTTATTACTAAAAATAAACTTAAAACTGATTATTTTCGGATTTCAGCTAAAACTAGGTATTACTGATGGAATTTTGAAAATCTGACAATTTGGTTAGCTCTGTCCCATCGAGATAGGCGATTTACTTACGTAATATGTCAGAATACGCCTTCCTGGTTAGAAGATATGATTCTTTCTTTGCGAAAGTCAATGATATGTATATATCCGTATTAGCTTGTGATTATCATGCTCCTGTATGTAACTATTCGTTAAGTGTCCTACATTAGTCTCCTCTTGTTGAAAGAAGCTCAACCCCGATCTTATATTTGCTTGAATAGTTGCTTCATTGATAAACATTTTTCGTCTCCTGCATCGATCAACATTCGCCTTATACTTAGCATTGATTTTCTCTATCTTTTGTTTTGCCTCATTGGCTGACCCTTCTTCTGAATCAAACTTTTGAATGAAATATCATATGTATGTGACTGACAGCATATGAATCTATAAATGACTTGAAAAACTCCTCCAAATCCTTTCCTTGTTGCTTTTTATATTCTTGTGCTTGATGTTTCATCTCAATCTTGTCGAAATTATTGTCACTCTTTGTTCTAAGAGAAGATTTTCTCTCATACTCCATCTCCTTTGCTCTGGGCCATCCACTAAGCAAGTTACACATAACATCAATCACCTCGCTCTCGATTCTACCCTTCTCTTTCGTTGCAATAACATTAGAAAATGTAATATCACTCACAAAAGCTTCAAAAATTTCATGTATAATGCCCATCTTCACTAACATATTACCATCAACATTACCAATCTCAGTCACAAAAGTGGCTTACACCTCAGAAGGAATATTGGTAGAGGCAGGTTCTTCTTTCCTAGTTACAACCAATGTATAACCTTCTTCATATATCTTCAAGTCTTTAGTGAAAGCTTTATTGTCTACCACCAAAAAAAGTTTTTTATCAGTAGTTTTTATCGTAAATGACTCCTTTTCTGTAAGAGGCATGCGTCAATTTAACTTTCATCCTTTTTAAAGACATAAGCATTGTCTCTGCCCCTATGGATGACATTAATATCGAACTGCCATGTATCACCTAAAAGCATATGACAAGTATCTATCTCGACCATATCACACAACACTTCATCAATATAGTTGCGGCCTATAAAAAAGGGTAGCTGACACATTTTATCGTTCTGCACATTATTGCCCTTATAAATCCAGCCGATCTTTCTTTATAGGAAGATGTACGTTTCTCACTCTTCAAACCTAACTTATTCACCATATGTTGAGAGACAAAATTCTCACTACTGTAACTATCAATGATAACATCACAAATCTTCTGCATCATGTTGCATCTCGTGTGGAAGATATTGTACTTTTGATATATGGTTCTTCACAACTGTAGGGTCTTGCTTAGGGACAAATTGGGCTTGCTTAATCTCTGCATGATCATAGTTAGAGTATGAACTTAGGTATTGATTGAGCATATAATAATATGTCGGAAGAAAATAAGCTTTAATCAATTCCTTCATCTTCGCCCATGATTGGATTTTTCGATTCTGTTGACAGACTCGATCCTCTCATAATGATAATAAGCTATTTTATCCTTAAGTCGATAAACTACTCGTCTAACCTTCTGATCTTTTAAAATTCCTAAATATCTAAAAAATCTCTTCACCTCATCTATCCAATAAAAAAAAATCATCTACATTGAGTTTTCTATTGAAAGTCAATAAATCAACCCTTATATTTTCAGTACCATATATATCACATCTCGAGTAGTCTCGACGATCATGATTTCGATGAGGGGCATCATTTTCATTGATATTGATGTGGAATTCTTATTGCAGAGCCCTAGCACATCTTTGGCGGCCATCAACGTAATCTCAAACTTGTCTCGGGTTCAGATGCTCCATTGCTAACGCAATCCGATATAAATGATTCTTAATTTGAGTTTGGGTAATAGGGGCTTCGTCGTCTGCAATCGAATTGAAAACATGGCTCCGATCCCAATTAATGTAGCGCAGAAGTGATAAACATCGGAATCCACCAAGGGGTGCCCTTTAAATCCACAAAAAACAATCTCTGAATCCACGAAGAGAATATTAAAAGAGGAATTTTATTGATAAAAGTGATCTCATACCATGAGATTTACAATCATTCTTCTTGAATAGAAAAACAAAGTCCACTCCTAATAGGAACATAACTCCTAAAAGACAAAAACAATTTTAAACTACTTCAAAGACTCCATATAATAACGCAAACAAATCAATCCGAATTGAATCAAAATTAATTTTAATTCCTAGTCTTAATTGACTCTAACTTTATTACTAAAAATAAACTCAAAGCTGATTATTTTCTGATTTCAGCCAAAACTGGTTATTGCGGATGAGATTTTGAAAATTTGACAATCTGTTTTTCCCATCTCATCTAGATAGACGATGTACATATATAATATGTCAGAATCTGCCTGCTGGCTTAGAAGATATGATCATTTTTTTACGGAAGTCAATAACATGTATATATCTGTATTTAGCTTGTGATTGTCCCACTCTTCCATAAAAATCTCTATTAAGTGTCCTACATAATTGTGTTTAACACCAAAAAAGGGGCATGCGATTTCTAAAAGAAAAAAGAACATATAACACATATATTCAAGTTTTCTTAACATATCGTATCTAAACTCTTTGTAAGAGCAACTGTTATGTTAAAATGATCATATATAAATACTAGCAGTACAACAGAGTATTATATTAAGTGCACTGCTAGCCACAATCGCGAGTGGTTCCAATTAGGAGCATGTGTCCTAGCCATAGTGCTAGTGAAGTGCACTCACAGCTGTGGCTAGCACCACTTTTATATTAATGCAATCACAAATATTGTATCACTAAAATCAAATTACTGCATTAGTATAATCAATAATTTTAAAATTTATGGTTAATTGCGGATACACCCTCTATACTAGCGCCTAAATCTAGATAGGTCCACTGAATAAACATTTTTTACTATTTTACCATCAAGAGGCCTATTTCTCAAAAACAAAACAATTTCCCTTTTTCTTCGAGGACAAAAGAGTGAAAGAAACTCAGTAAAAGTGGTTTATCATAATAGAACTACAAGGTGTTTATCCGCAGATTGCATGATAATAAAGTGGGCCTTTCCACAATTAACCCAAAATTTTAGGTAAATTACACTAAACTCCCATGAACTTCCAGTGTTTTGCAGTAAAACCGCCCACACACTTTCAAAATCACGGTAAACCCCCAATAACTTTTATGGAACACCCCCATGAACTTTTAGGTAAATGACATTAAACCCTCATGAACTTTCAAAATGCGTTTTTATGGAGGTTTTCTACAAAACTCAGAAAGTTCATGCGGGTTTTTTGCAATTCCGAAAACCACAACGGGGTTTACTATGATTTTGGAAGTTCATGGGGGTTTAGTGCAATTTACCCAATATAAAATTTATGCTGGACAATACTTGGCGCGCTCTCCTTGATTTTCTATAGAGGATCCTCTTCCCAAATGAAAAGTCTCAATTCGGCCCTAAATTCGGTGCCCTAATTTGACGTATGAAGCCTATGTCTCCTATAATGCGTTAATGCTAATTATTGTCATTTCTTGTTATGCAATTTCTCCAATCTTTCTTGTCCTTGGCTTTATGTTAATCTTAATGTTGGGCCCTTAATTCTTATCTTCTATTTTAATACTATAGCTTAATATAACTATGGGTTGCAGCTACATACATTAGATAGTAATTGCACAGGGGAGACGAGATTCTTCGACAAAGGCACAAGGGGGCTTGACTGAAAGATGAGCTGGGACAAAAGTCGGCCTTAGTGATCTGACGGTGCCGAGTGGAGAAGCACCGTCGAGGCTCAAAGGATAAAAGTTTATATTATTTTCTAAAACCTCAAATTTCATTTATCTTGAATTAAAAATATGAACCGGTTCGACTTTTCGGCCGATGTGATATTAGTTATACTTATATCGTGATCGATCTATAGTCCTTAATACATATGATTGAAAATGAGGGAAATGTTAAAAAAAGAGAAAGTACTAGTAAAGGATGAGTCATGTCACACCTAGAAGTCCATTTTAGTGATGTTGAGCCATTAATCTTGTCATGAGTTCGTCCCCTTTACGAAGGTACACTGAACTTAATTTGCACCAACGTTCGTGTCGGAATAAAGATGATTACATTTCTTCGAATTAGAAAATAAATAAATAAATAAAACCTAAGCGTGTTGTTTCTGTTTGTCTTCTTTAGTGTTTAATCTTCACATGCATGGTTTAGTAATTAAGGTGTTAATACTCTTAGAATTGAGAAATTTTGATTAGTCACGTAGATTTCCTTAATGATGAAGATGCTCAACATGTTGCCGTCAATTGTTCTTATTTTCCCTTCACGCTTTAGGGTTAATTGTCGATAGACCCCTCTTCTTAGTGATGTTCTAAAGTTGCTAGCTTTATTTTCGCAGATAGACTCTCTGAATGAACATTTTGACTCTTTTATCGTTAAAGAAAGAGAAAATTGTTTTTCTAACAAATAAATCCATGACCTTAAAAGAGCTGAAAGTATTTTCACTCATGGGTCTGTGTGCCAAAATTAACCCGAGAGAAGTGGATGTTATTTGATTCCTTCATACATATAACGACATTTGAAACTGTAGCAAGTGCTTACATATGTTGGGGTAATTATTGTTAGCAAACTTAATTAAAAATCTCTTTACCTCGGATTCATCTTCCTTTAAACATAACTACATAGGCTTTATGTGCTAGCTAAGGGAGTCATAGGCTAGATTTTTGATGAACTAATCATAAGCTCTAGGTGTCAATCTCATGCTTATCATGCAATTTAATAGGTTAACGAGTCTTGGATTAGATCTACATCAACATCCCATATCACAGGTCACAAGGAAGTTCATGGTCTTAGTGACAACAGCTAGTCCCCAATTGCCTTATCCTAAGATTGGCTAATTCAATGATATGATAAGATTTTGGATGACAAATTATCTTGATTTGTGAAAGTGGAGATAAATTAAGATCAATAAGGATGGATCACCGCATGACGGTCCAAATGATTCGTATATTTTAGCCTAATTAATTAAACATAATGTATGTCTCCTAAAGGGAATAATTGGTACATCATTGCATGTACTAGCTCGTTATTTGTTTAGTCGTCTAGTTTAATCAAAATTAACCATGATTTTTCGCCAACTCATGGTTGCTAATGTAATCATCTCTTAGTTACGAGTCAACTTGTATAATTAGATGAAACAGGTGTAATTAAGTGGCGTAAGAGTCATGGTTAATTTATTTAAAATTAATGGGGAAGAAGACGCATTCGTAGATAAGATATTTTGTTGAGATTAGCTTAATTAATTAAGGAGAAATGTGAGATATTTCGAGCTTGTGCGCACGCTAATCAGCAATTAGCAGACATAATTTTTGTTCGCTTTTTGCCCTGTGGAAAGGAGCACATACATAACGTAGAGCAATACTTTAGATTGTATATACAACATGTTTCCTTGCTTCAGATAAAAGTGACATGCTGCGCGCTATTAAGTGGTGATATCGACGTCCTTTGAAAATGAATGATAGAAAAGAGAAATATTAAATGCCCCAAGTTTATCACGTCACAAAAATTATGTACCGATATTATTTAACCAGATGGCAAAACAAAGTACGTATAAACAATATAATTATGGATAAAAAAAGACTTTATAAAGGTAAATTCTAACTTTAAAAAATACAAGAATATTTGAAAATAGAATAACATTGAGATGGAAAATTACATGAAATTGCAACAGTGGAAAACCCATGGACTCCAGCAAACTTAATTACTTAGCAATTTGAAAGATAAGTAAAGTCAGCAATAAATTTAAAATGGGAAAGATGAGAATATGTTGATAGCCCATTAAAGAAAATGGGCTGCCAAGGGAGAGGGCTTGTGAGTCTTCTCCTAATCACATCGGTGTAGGGCACGGATCTCGTATGTACATGACTAAACAATCCATTTTCTAAAATGAGTTATTAGCATGCGCTCAATATCGTCATTTAAAATAATTTTTTTTATTCAGAACCAATATTATGACCTATTTCTTCGTAAAATCATCAAATAAATGTGTCTACATCATCCAAACGAATTAATTGACGACACGTTGATAGTTTGTTGATTTGTTTGCCTGTTGGCATGAAAAGAGAGAAATAATTCGTCAAAATGATATCACATAATTATTGCATTGTTATTATTTAAGGTATGAGATGGCAGTCACTCTCTAAAGGAAAGCTAGAGCTCGCTATTAGGTGGCTCAAAAGGGACGGTGAAATCAGAGAAATTATCAACAAATTACTATGAAAGACAGAGAATTTGGTCTTCGACATAGAAATGTACCTTATCTAATAATTTGCGTAGTCAATATTACAAACTTTTATTGCTAATACCTAACATTTACCATACTGTTTCTTTAAGAGAATGTAGAACTGTTATTCATATAATTTTACAAAGAGAGCTCGTTATAATTGAAAAGAATAATGATGACTACACTATACTTTCTTCGATATTCCCACGCTATAAGAGAGAAAAAAGTGGGGTGGTTGACTTGGGATTATTATAAACATATGGCCAAGATTGAGTGGGTCTATATGGGTGTGTGGCTGAGATTAACAATGTTTTGATATCATGTCAACATGAGAATATTAGGCAATTCTTAGTATATTTCCGTTAGGCTCATGGCCAAATATATAGATGTATATAAGATTACTTTTCTACACATAGTCAATATAGGACTAAATTAAGGATTAAATTAGGACTTAATAGTATTTACACATACTTTAACAAATGAGTCATCAATTTTGATAAAAAGTTGAAGATGTTAGACCCCATACTTTCCTTTCTTGTAGTTGTAGTGTAGAAGTAGTATAGGTGGAGCGGTATCGTTATCATTACTCAGTTGAAAACCACTAACATATTTGTTGCGTATAGTTTTCTCTTTTTTTTTCATCTGTTTTTTTCAATCAATTAAAATGTGAGCCCACAGCCTATAGACCCACATTAAAAATTTGGATATTTTGTTAACTATAGCCCATGTGCTTGTTGAAGCCTTTGTTTGATGGGTCGAATATGGGCCTAGTTATCAAATAAAAAATGACGTATTTTGGTACATGCTTAAATTTAGTAATAAGGGGTAAGTTAAATAGAACTCAAAACTAGAACCATAATAATTTGTGGGATAAAATTTTGTAGTGTTAGTGAAGTAGAATTATTAAAATAAAATTTTATTATGTTAAGCAACTAGAACTATAGAAAAACTGGAACTGAGATAATTGTACAAAATTATCCCACTTTTTTTATTCTTCTATAAAAAATAAGAGTTCTAGTCTTTCAAACTAAGCGGTAAAAAACTAGAACTCCGATTTTTTTTATTTTTTTTCTTTACTTCTTTCCTACTATGGTCATCCCCCTCGCTAGACCATGTCGTCATATCAATTCTAGTCTCCTCTTAGTCATCTCTGATAATTTTTTTATACCAAATTTTATAATTATATAATTAATTTAAAAGTAAAGGTTGTATTAATCCATAATTATTTCACTTTAATAATTATCCAATTTCGCATGAAAATGCCCCAATTGACTTAACACCCCCTAAGGAAATTAGAGGCTTCTCGCATCTTTTCCCAATCTAAAATTTGTACATATTTAAAAATTCATTTTGTTGCATATTTGCCAACTACTAAGTTGTTTTTATAGTTTGCGAAGGGGGTGATGTTTAGTTATATTTGACAATAGAAAGAAATAAGGCATGATATATACTCGTGCAATTAATTTGTTTCACATGGACTATGAATCAAATATTACAAGCCAAATAAATATAAAAGTTTAAGTTAGTAGGTATCGAGATGAATGTTTATTTAATATTCACTATTTTATTATCAATTAATTAATAAATAGTGTAACTCCTATCATTTTGAAGCAATTCATTTTCACTATCAAAATGTCTCTCATTAATGGCTATATCTCATGAAGTTTTATTTCCATGTAGGTAAAATACTTTTTATATGTCTGGTTTTTTTTAGACTTGCCTGGAACACTCATTAATGCCCGGAACAACAAGCAACTCACAGGGTATTCGTGTAATTACAATAAGTGACTTTATGATTATTCTTATAAATACATAGACACTAAGGTCCCGTTTGCCAAAGGGTTAAGGAAGAAGGATTAAAGAGAATGATTAATATACTTAGCTTATTCGATAATCTGAATGACTAAATTATTATGTTAGATCCAAAGATAGTTTCATTATTCACATGTAAACCTTATAATTGTCACACGCTTATCATCGCAGATGTGTATACAGTCTAAATAAATATTAACCTTCCTTTGGGCCGATTAAATATTTACACGAAAGCATACACACCATCTCACATTCCTCATGAACAATCTACACAAGAGATGTTACTTTGGCAACTTCTTATTTCAATTAATCAATTGGAGTGAGAGACAACCTTAATACCTTAGTGTCATAATATTTGAATTAAATAACTGATTAAAAACCAAATTAGATTTAAATTTAATTTAAATCAACTGAATTTCCAAAAAACTTAATTGGGGTCTCACAGCTTAATTAGGGCTCATAACTTAATTGAATAAATTAAGTATACCAAAGTGGACCTATGAAAAGCCGAGGCTTAATCATAGTGAACACGAAGTTCGCTTGACTTCGAACGTGAGGTTCGACTGTATTGAGTACGAGACTCACTTAAGCACGAACGCGAGGTTCGTCTGAAAATGAACGCAGGGTTCAACTTGAGAACGAACGCGAGGTTCGTTTGAAAATTGAACGCAAGGTTCGACTGAAAAAGAACACAGGGTTCAACTTGAGAACGAACGTAAGGTTCGTTTGAAAAATTGAACGCGAGGTTCAAGTTGAGAACGAACGCGAGGTTCGTTTGGATTGAGCACAGGGCTCGCCTGAGGATGAACGCGGAGTTTGACTTGAATTGAGCGCGAGACTCACCTAAGAACTGAGCGCGAGACTCACCTGATAACTGAGCGCGAGACTCAACTTGAATTGAGCGCGAGGCTCACCTGAGAACTGAGCGCGAGGCTCAACTTGAATTGAGCGCGAGGCTAACCTGAGAACGAACGCGAAGTTCGTTAAAATTGAGCGCGAGGCTCATCTGAGTTGAGCGCGAGGCTCACATGAGAACGAACAAAAAGTTCGTTAAAATTGAGCGCGAGGCTCACCTGAGTTGAGCGCGAGGCTCACATGAGAATGAACGCAAAGTTCGTTAAAATTGAGCGCGAGGCTCACCTTATAACGAACGCGAAGTTCAGTTGAGACCACCTCCTTAATTTTCGCCAAGATTAATCGCACGAACCCTTAGGGTTTCAAACTGAAACCGCCGCCGACCAAACCCAAAAATTCCTCGATTTTTATTTTAAAAAAAACAGATCCAGAAGCGGTAAAACTTTTCTTGATCCAGAGCCAAGAAAAACCGAAGAAAAATTCTAAAAAGTTACTGGTCATCCGGAAAAACTTCACTGTTCATAAAAAAAAAAAAATAAAAAAAAATAAAAAATATCAACAGCCGTTACTGTTCATCCGAACATTACTGTTCATCCGAGAACAGATCTTAATCCAAAAAACCAGAGATTTAAGATCAAAAACCCAAATTTTAAACCTTAAATCCCTAAGAATTAATCAAAGATGGCTCTGATACCACTTGTTAGATCTAATAAAGAACTTGAGATCTAAAACCATAAAGTCATGATTAATTCGAAGAGATTAACAAGAATCAATAGAGCGGAAGCTTATACCTGAATCCAAAGATAAAATCTTAAGATGGGTTTTGGATCTTCTAACCTTAGAGTTTTCTCTAGCCGAATTTCTCTTTAGATGGGGGTGAAGAGAATTAGAGAATGTAACCCTAGATTAGGGATCATAACCCCTTATTTATAGATGTTGTACATTTATAATTTGGCCCCTCAACAAATCACAATTATAACCTGGTATCTGCACATATAACCCCATGACTTATTTAAATACCCATTAACCCAACTTGATTGATCACTTTAGTGGGTTATCCTAAAAGATAGCAATACACATTGATTAATCATATGTGCCCACAATTAGATTTATTAGATTAAATCCAACATATTAACCCGTTAAATAAGTTTTATTTTAGCCATTGTGATTAGTTTTAGTGTTTTGGAATAACAATGATTTTGACTATTTTCTTTATAATTAAAAAATTAACTCTTAATCCTTCTAAATAGGAGTATTAGTAAACCTCTTATTTTGAGGGTTAAACTCATTTTAATCCCTCTAGAGAGGTTAGCTTAACCCTTCTATATTTTTTATGTTTGGCAAATTATGGAGGGTTAACTCACGTGTTTGGCTGTTAATAAGGGGTTAAGTCTCCTTAACCCCTCACTTAACCTTCACCAAACAATACCTAAATGGCCCCACCTGCACGCAATAACTAACGAGATTTAAAGGTTACATGTCACCTTGTAGGCTGTCTAAAAATCACAATAGATAGTTGATCCCCTATCAAACACCGATGATGGAAGTTACAATCTGACGACTTTCAGAAGGCTACAATTTGAGGACTTTCACGTAGAAGGTTACAATCTGACGACCTTCACAACAACTAATGAAAGCCCCAATTCAACAGCCTTCACAATCAACATCGGGAGTTACAATCTGACGACTCTCATATTTTCAAGGAACCAAGAGGACGATCTGTGCAAAGCTCTAGCAAAAGAGACTATAAATTGACGGTAAAGAATTTGGCGAAATGGAGGAAGCGAACTGAAAGAATTTGGTTCGGATGGCCCCGTCTCGTCGAGATAACCGATTTAGAATGCAGATATCTCTCAAACCGTAAAGAATTTGGCGAAATGGAGGAAGCGAACCGAAGCATTCGGCTCGGTTCGGATGGCCCCGTCTCGTCGAGATAGCCGATTTTCATATGTAATTCGTCCAATTCCGACGTACGGTTTGAAAGTTATGACCTGTTCTTCGTAGCAAGTTATGTTCTGAAGTCCGTACGTTGGACTTAGCCTGAAGCTCGCCAAGCCCGCCTAAGGTTCGCCTCTGCATTACAGAGTCAAAGCGCACAGGTCGAACCAGCGTTATAACCTCAAAACGCAGAGGTTATCCTCGTGATATAACATCGTTTTCAGCGTAAAATAGGCTCAACTCTGCGTTTTCAGCCTAAAACACAGAGTTCATCTCTAAAACAGCACGACCTGTGCGTTTTCAAACTCTGCGTTTTCAGCCTAAAACGCAGAGTTCATCTCTAAAACAGCACGACCTGTGCGTTTTCAGTCTTTAAACAGGCCCAACTGTGCGTTTTCAGGCCTAACTCTGCGTTTTAGGTCCAGAAACGCACAGTTCGGGCCCAGAACGCTGTTTTCAGCGTTTTGACTCGTTCAAAGCACTAACAGAACGGTTTCAAAACCGTTTTCCCCACGATTTAGGTAGTTGTTTAAGAGGGGGCGGTTACACCCCCACTCAGCCCATTGAGGAGCGGATTAAAGGGGTAGTTACTACCCTTAATCCCCTATAAATAGTGGGAAACTCAACTGAGTTCGGGGCTCTTTTTTGGCTGACTTTTGGGGATCCTTGATCGGGCATCTTTGAGCTTTCTGCAGCAACAGAGAGCTTTGGAGATCAGCGACTTGAAGGAGCTCTTGAATCATTTTGGAAGGCTTTTATTGAAGCCTTTGAAATTATTCGGCCTTGGCTTATTAACCGACTTTCGGTTAAATCAACTCTTCCATAGAGTTTCAAACTCGTTCAGAGTTATCAACTCATTCAGAGTTATCAACTCGATCAGAGTTCAAAACTTGCTCTGCAAGTTCTTCTAAAACTCACTTTGAGTTATTAACTCGTCAAGAGTTATTTTTAAGACTTGCCACGCAAGTTCTCCACAGCGTCAAATCGTGAGGAGAAGACTACGTTCCAGTGAATCAAGACGTGCGGATCGTCAACGAGAAGCAAACTCGACGCGAGCATTCGAGGGAGGCATCTCATCGCCACCGTGAAGAACCCAGAATTAAACAAAGGGGAGAATCAAATTCATTCTCCTCTCTTTTGTAATCGGAATCCAAATTGTAATTGATTTTGAGAGGAATACAAGTCAAATTTTTCTTTCATTGTCTTTTTACTGCAAATTTTCTAACAAACACACCTTTTTGCTTCCGAAACCTTCAAGTGGGAATTAATTTTAGCACATCAATAGGAAACAATGCTTCATTGGTGCGTGCATGTTGCTTCTTTGGTCCGAGTACGTCACTCATGTATGTGGACATTTGATTCACAAATTAGATGCACTTGAATGTGCTTTTTATGAGTTACTACTTGTGCACTGCTTGGCTGTACAGCTGATAAATGAATGGGAAATTGAAATGATATATTTAGATACTATATATGGTATTCTCTTCTAATGGATTCGGATCCTCTCCACTACAAAAATAGTGGAGGGGACCACTATATAATCATAATAATTGATTATCTAGTTGATGGTTGTGATTTTTTTAGTGCAAATTAGGAATGGGTGCAATACACGTGAGTATCTTCTAATAGCATCCACACAGGAGACCTTTATTTGTTTTGAGAAATTAAAGGAATATTGTTCTTTTTCTCTTTCTTCCTTTTTTTTTTGGTTTGTTTAAGAGCTTGAAGGGCATGAAATTTGTCCTTTTATATTGCTAGTATGAGATCGATGGACACCTCCTCAGCACTAGCTATTAGAGTGTATTAATTGTCTATTTTCCCTGTGTTTTATCTTATTTTTTATTTATTTTTTTTGACAAGTTTCCTTCACTCGGATCGTTTCATGAAATTTGGAGGTGGACCACTTTTTATTCTACTGATAAGATCATACTCGGTACAGTTGGGCTAATTAAGATAATATTCTGCTAATAAAAGTTGTTAAAATCTAGAGACGTAGGATGTTTATCCCTTAGTTAGTACAGTCTTAGACAACTCTTATCTTTGGGCATCGTCTCAATTTTTTTAGCACAGAATATTTGGACCCTTTTTGCCCACCCGATCAGTTTTTTTTTTTAATTTAATTTAATTTATCTCTTCGCTCCCTTATCTAACACCACTATCTTGTTTCATGTAGCGAGGCCGAGCGACCGATTGCTTTATTCGTTGTTAGCAATAAAAAATGTGTTGCGCATCTCACCCGGACTGAATATAGTTATGATTCATTCTGAATTAACATTCATCGTATCCTCATGAATTGTACTGTTTCTTAATTAACACTAAAAAAATAAGTCATAGCCGTCCACTAAGACAAATCAATGACCGTAATTAAAGTAATAATTTTTTTTAGAGATTTGGATCCTCTCCACTACAAAAAAAAAAAAATAGTGGAGAGACCACTACATAATCGTAGCCATTATTTATCTACTGAATAGTTATGATTCATTCTGAATTAACATTCATCGTATCCTCATGAATTGCACTGTTTCTTAATTTAACACTTAAAAAATAAGTTATAGTTGTCCACTAAGACAAATCAATGACCGTAATTAAAGTAATAATCTCTTTTTTTTATAGATTCGGATCCTCTCCACTACAAAAAATAGTGGAAGGACCACTACATAGTCACAACCATTGTTTATCTAGTTTATGGTTGTGATTTTTTCTTTTAGTACAAATTAGGAATGAGTGCAATACACTGGGGTATGGTAAGTGTTAGATTTAGATTGTATCATAACCGCCTACGAAATAATTAACGATTGAGATTAGAAGTAGTTGTCTCTCTACTATTTTTTTGTAGTGGAGAGGATCCAAATCCTCTTTTTTTTTTTGGGATAGTAGTAGCAGTGGTGGAGAGTATCCGAATCCAATGAAACTGTATATGATCATATATGTTAGGAATAGAAAGTCTAGAACATAATTTTCTCACTGTATATATGCAAGTAGAAACAAATGGTTGTAAGCTGTAAATAAGTCAGCATCCAGGCACATAAAATTAACTTGTGGGAATTTTATCAGAGTACAAGCTTGTTTTATATTCATTGATACAAGTCTTTTGCTCAAGTTCTTCTAATAATTGCATTAAAAAAATAGTTAACCTACGAAAGACAGCCATATGATTGAAAGACACACTCTCTTAATTAATTAATCCTTACAAACTGAATCCCAGCTAATCTCGGGGTTCAAATAACAAATTTGTGTCATTTGTGTTTGGCGATGCAAGGAGATCTATGTTATATATATATCTCATATCCTTCACAACTAAATAAAACTTGTTGGAAAAATTAAAGTTGGAAAAAAAAAAATGTAACAAATCAATGGAAACAATCCACCATGGGAACCTTATCCAAACTCTCGATCTCAAAACCAACCTTCTTCCTACAATCAATCTCATCCTCGACCGGCGGAAATTCAAAATCCAGCCACTCCCTCTTCTTTCCTCCCCGTCCCCGGTGCCCACGGCCTCAGCCCGGTGCTCTTCTCATGTGGGCCTCCTAAGGCCTTTGCCAAATAGGCGAAATCTCTAAGCCGCAAACTCTGGGGGACCACTCGTGGGCACTGGGACTTCCCCTGGCCCGGCCACTGCAAAGCCCGTCGGCTTTTGCTGGCGTGGCCCGGTGGCCTCGAGGATGCTTGAACGACGGAACCGGCCGGTGGCCCACGTTCTTTGCATTCGAACAACCGGGGGGCTGAGAACGAGTGGGGGCCGAATGGGGCCGGCGCGTTTGCGCGGAGTTGGGTGGGGATTGTTGAGGCGAGGAGGCACGACGGACACGCCGCCACTGTTGTTGTTGTTGTCCATTGAGCTAGCTTTACTAATTATTAGAGAGGAATGCTGAGGAAATTAATGGATGAGAGAGTTTGACAAGTGTTGAGCTTGTATTTATAGGGTTTTGGTATCACCTTTTTTTTTTGTTTGCTTTGGCTTCTCTTTTCTACATCGAAGTAGTCGCGAGGATTATACTTCATAATTTTATATTCTATAAAAGGGGCAGCCGTGCACGGCGAGGATTGTACTTAGACCCTTTAAGCTAAACATGGCTATTAATTCTAGCTGCGTCTATCACATTAATAAGCGGGTGGCGCTACTGTCACAACACTCCTCTCTCGTTACAGTGCATTCGGGCCCATATGAGAATTTTTTTTTTTAAATTCTCATGTGGGCCCTAGTGCACTGTAACGAGAGAGGGGTGTGGTTGGGGATGTGCCTCTAGCATTTTCCTTAATTAGCACAAAGCTAGTGTCATGCTGCAGATAATTAAGTCGTCTAATATTTCAGCGTGCCACTGCCAGACTCCCTATATAGATGTGTTTGGGAACTCTTTGAAAATGGGCCGATGTTGACGGTGAGACTGGTTCTATTTAGACTCAGCTCACTTGTGGACCAACTCTCATCCGGTATACAACTAAACCAGTTTAAACCTCAAAAAATAAACTACAACAAATTGCATCATCTTCGGCCTATTTTTTTGCTAATTAAAAAACACTCTAAAAAGATGGACCAGGATCCGGACCAAGTCCGAATTTAGTCCAGTTTAAGAGAGTTGTCAAACACACCGTAATACCGCTTGCAGTGCTTGCATCTAATATAGAGATGAGGTATATTTGCAACTACCCTATTTTTCTGACCAGAATAGACACGTCATCATGAGATGTTGCTGACAGCAAATATTTCTAGAACAGGAACCTTTTTTTTTCTTTTCTTTTTTACACTAGGAAGACGTGCTACTTGTGCACATATTAATCGTATAAGGTTCGGCTGCGCTGTTCGTTTCATACGCTTTAACTAATTCAGAGGTTATTTATGAGTACGTGTAAACTGTTCAAGTCTCCTCCTAACTTTTGAGGTGGGCTCTTCAGGCTGCGTTTCATGCTTTTGGGGTGTGAAAAAAGCTTAATTATAAGATGATGAATATATGGATTCTTTAGCAGTAAGATTTTGTGCTGCTCTTTTCAAATCTAAGCTGGCCAGTTGAATGAAGGAATCTTGGTTTTTGAGTTCTAAGGATGCGCTGATGATATGCGATTAAGTTATTAATTAGTTCGATTTTGTCTTTATTAGAGAGATTGAGGTTGCTTGTTGCTTGTTAACTAGTGTGATCAGATGACGTTGAGAGCAGGACTCGTGCCTATTTCCTCTGTGAATCTTATTCGATGTGTATATGGTGGAAAAGGTGCAATGTATTTGCATGTGGTTTATAGTCAATATGTTTTATCGATGTTGAAGTTGTAACTTAAAACTTGGGTTTGTAGACTAAAAACTTGGGTTTGTAGAGGAAAAGAGAAAAAGTTTAGTCTCATATTGGAAAAGAGATGGGAAGATAGGCTCTTTATAAGCCTTCCCTTTCTCTTCTATGCCTAGAAGAAAATAAAGGTTATGCTCCACACCACACACGCGCGCGCCGACCGGGCCGGGCTCGCGCTCGGGCTC
>NC_033801.1:129014799-129080533 GCF_001876935.1 Asparagus officinalis | reverse complement strand
ATAGCTGCAAGGGGCTTCTCCTTAATACAAGGGGCCCATCCCCACGTGACTGGGCGAGCAGCGTGTGGACCAAACTTATCTTATATTGAACACGCTTTTTATGGGTTGGATGGAAATTGCTCCTTTTGTGGTGCGCAGCGGAACTCGAATCATACAAAAGTACACAAACAAGAACGAGATAAATCACAACCACACTAGCAAAACACAAACACCACAGCAAGACAAACAAATTTACGTGATTCGGCCAGTTGCCTACGTCCACGGGGCAAGGAGATGAGAGTTCTTACTATTAAAAATCAAGAGAATACAAATAGGGTTACAAATCTTACCAATAAACCTTAGAACAAAGCTCTCTTGATCTCTCACAAATCCTCCCACAAAGGATGCACAATACTCTATCAAAAGTTTGCTCAAATCGTCCTTGTCTAACCCTAATTAATTAATCAGGTTTAGGGTTATATATCAACACAAAACAAAACGGGTCAAAAAATAAAACCCAGGCTCAGACCCGAGTCGCGGTCGACCGCACTTGACTCCGCGATCGACCGGACAGAATGACAGAAATTCGTAAAATCGATTACAGGGTCCGCGGTCGACCATACTTCATGTCGTAGTCGACCGGACAGAAAATCCAAAAATGCACCATGTATTGTGCATGTTGGCGGTCGACCGCAGCTGATCTCGCGGTCGACCGACAAGCTTCCAAATAGTTCCCTACGTGTAATTTCCTGAACTTTTTAGCCGTTTCTTCAATTCTCCACCTCGGTGAAGTTTCTCCCAAAACTGAGCTGACATCAAAGCATCTAAATATCCCACTTGTTACATCCAGTACAAAGTAGAATAAATCCACGGTAACAGACTCAATCCACAACAAGTTGGAAACGCAAATGAGAGCTCAAACAATCTCACCCATCAATATCAACTAATCCAACTGGCTGTAACGAAAAGACTGCCTACGTATCCTTTTGCCTAAGGAATCAAGCCGAACGTAGTTCACCCAAATAGCCTCCAAAGACCCTCAATATTGAAGAATGTTCAATAGCTTCAATCAATGACTAAATTTCACACCTAAAATAACTTTGGTCAACATATCCGCAGGGTTATCCTTCGTGTGGATTTTCTCCAATATGACATCTTCATCATCTAAAACATCACGAACAAAGTAGAACCTGACATCAATATGCTTCGTGCATGCATGATTAACCTGGTTCTTTACCAAATAAATAGCCGACATGCTATCACAATATACCCGAATAGACTCTTGTGCAATCCCTAAATCCTCCAACAATCTATGCAACCACAAAGCCTCATTCACAGCTTCAGTCACTGTCATATATTCCACATCTGTAGTAAAGAGAGTCACTATAGACTGAAGTGTACTTCTCCAACATATATACACCCTGTAGTGTGCACGTTTGCCGGTCGACCGCAGCTGATCTCGCGGTCGACCGACAAGCTTCCAAATAGTTCCCTACGTGTAATTTCCTGAACTTTTTAGCCGTTTCTTCAATTCTCCACCTCGGTGAAGTTTCTCCCAAAACTGAGCTGACATCAAAGCATCTAAATATCCCACTTGTTACATCCAGTACAAAGTAGAATAAATCCACGGTAACAGACTCAATCCACAACAAGTTGGAAACGCAAATGAGAGCTCAAACAATCTCACCCATCAATATCAACTAATCCAACTGGCTGTAACGAAAAGACTGCCTACGTATCCTTTTGCCTAAGGAATCAAGCCGAACGTAGTTCACCCAAATAGCCTCCAAAGACCCTCAATATTGAAGAATGTTCAATAGCTTCAATCAATGACTAAATTTCACACCTAAAATAACTTTGGTCAACATATCCGCAGGGTTATCCTTCGTGTGGATTTTCTCCAATATGACATCTTCATCATCTAAAACATCACGAACAAAGTAGAACCTGACATCAATATGCTTCGTGCATGCATGATTAACCTGGTTCTTTACCAAATAAATAGCCGACATGCTATCACAATATACCCGAATAGACTCTTGTGCAATCCCTAAATCCTCCAACAATCTATGCAACCACAAAGCCTCATTCACAGCTTCAGTCACTGTCATATATTCCACATCTGTAGTAAAGAGAGTCACTATAGACTGAAGTGTACTTCTCCAACATATCGGTGCTCCTGTCAATGTAAACACATATCCTGAAGTAGACCAACGCTTGTCAAGATCCCCCGCATAATCAGAATCCACATAGTCAATATAATCCTGTCTATTCTTCTCATTCTTCTGAAAGATCAAACCAACATCTATGATGCTTTTAACATACCGTAGAATCCACTTCACGATCTCCCAATGACCTTTTCCGAGGTCGTGCATGTATCTCGATACCATGCTCACGGCCTATGATAAATCTGGTCTCGTACATATCATCGCATACATCAAGCTACTCACTGCACTGTCATATGGAACCTTTCATATATAATCTTTGTTCTCAACTGAAGCAGGTGATATTAAAGTCGAAAGCTTAAAGTAGGGAGCCAATGGAGTGCTAACTGCTTTTGCATTACCATCAAAGCTGAATTTCTTCAACATCTTCTGTAAGTAACTCCTATGTATAAGCTTCAATATCCCCTTCACCATGTCTCTCTCGATCTCTATACCCAATATCTTCTTAGCTTCTTCAAGATCCTTCATCTCAAACTCGGATGACAGCTCCTTTTTTAACTTTTGAATAGCCAAAGAATTCCTGGAAGCAATAAACATATCATCAATATATAATAACAAATATATGTACTCATCCTCCTGTGGCTTGTGCATGTGAACACATAGGTCATATGGGCTCCTCGTGTATCCATGGCCAATCATGAAGCTATCGAATCTCTTGTTCCACTGTCGTGACGATTACTTTAAACCATAAAGAGACTTCTTCAGTTTGCACACCAAATCTTTCTTTTCAGTAGCTTTAAATCTCAAGGGTTATGTCATATAGATCTTCTCATCTAAATCTCCATGTAGAAAGGCTATCTTATCCATCTGGACCAAATCTAAATTCAGTTGTGCCACCAATGCTAATAAAATCTGAATCGATGAATACTTCATAACGGGTGAAAATACCTCATTGTAATCAACACCCTCAAGCTGTGTATATCCCTTGGCAACCAATCTGGCTTTATACATAATGTACCCAATAGAAGATCCCTCTTTCTTCGTATATACCCACTTACAACCAATAATTTTCTTTTTCTTAGGTATCTTTGCAAGTTCCCAAGTATCGTTCTTCTGAAGAGATCGCATCTCCTCCTTCATATCTTCCCTCCACTTGATCGAATCAGAACTAGACTCTGCCTCCCTGAATGTAGAGGGAACCATATCATCAACGACCTCTACTGATAAAGCATATGCAACCATGACATCATTATATGTAACCGACGAATCACCCTTCTAGGTCTATTTGCTACAATGAACTCCTGAACATGACCTTGCTTCTGAGTCTTAACATCCATTGTATCCTCTAAATGCCCGTCTGCCATCTCATCTCCTTTCAGTATCACCTCTGTAGGAGCCTCAATGGATATAATACTATCTGAAGTGGGTGGAGTCACATCATCCTCTACCTGCTGAGATATCCTACTAATCTGGTCTTCCTCTACCTACCGAGGAACTTGAGGTCTCATCATGTACGCCTCATCAAATGTGACATCTCTGCTAATGATTATCTTCTTATCCTGTGGATCCCATAACTTAAAGTCTTTAACACCTTCTTTAAATCCTACAAAGACTGCTTTTCTCGCCCTCGGATTTAATTTTTCATCATTGACACGATAATAAGCAGGACACCTGAATATCTGAAGAGACTCATAGTCACTAACCATCGAACCAGACCAATGCCCCATAGGAGTCTTCCCCTGTATCGTAGTGTACGGTAACCTATTGACGAGATGGCTCGCATAAACTAACGCCTCGACCCAAAAAGATCAAGGCAATCCACTCTGTGTCATCATACATCGTATCTTCTCCAATAATGTACGGTTCAATCTCTTAGCTACCATGTTCTGTTGTGGTCTCTCAAACTGTGAAGTGTCACCTAATGCCGTGATCCCGGTAAAACTACAGAAATGGATCACTCTTGTACTCTCTATCATTATCTGAACATAGAGTCTTCAACTTTCTACCTCTCTGCAGCCCTACTTTCTTCTTTCACTCCACGAAAATATCCAGAACCTTATGTTTATGCTTTATTGTATATACCCAATTTCTCCTGAAATAGTCATTAATGAAAGTGAAAAAATAGTTGACCCCACCAAGTGATATGTGCTTGAAAGGACCCTAAATATCCGTGTGAATATAATTCAGTATACATTGGGTGTTGTGAATAGTGGTGTCAAACTTTACTCTAGTCTTCTTCCCAAGTACACAATACTCACACAGCTCCATCTTACAGGTTTTCACACCTTTTAATAGCCCATGTTTCGCCAATGTCTGCAGGGACTTATGACTAGTGTGTCCTAGACGAATGTGTCATAAGCTGCTAGTGTTCTTCTCTATAGTGATAGAATCTGCCAAACCCCCTGTAACTGTCTTGCTCTTCAAGTAGTATAGGTTGTTTGTTCTGACACCTCGCATCATCACTATAGAACCCTTCGTGATCTTCAAAGTAGCATCTTCTAAGGTCACCCTATAACATGCTGCCTCCAAAGTACCAAGAGAAATGATATTTTTCGTCAACTGTGACACGAACCGCACTTCTTTCAACTCTCTAACCACTCCGTTATGCATCCTAATTCAGACTGAACCAATACCACTATTAAAACATACATGATCATTACCAATAAGCACGATATCCCATCTTTCTAGCTCCTCAAAGACTCTGATACCACTTGTTGTGCGTAGCGGAACTTCAATCACACGAAAGTGCACGAACAAAAATGAGATAAATCACAACCACACCAGCAAAACACAATCACCACAGCAAGACAAACAAATTTACGTGGTTCGGCAAGTAGTCTACGTCCACGGGGCAAGGAGAGGGGAATTCTTACTATTAAAAATTAAGAGAATACAAATACGGTTACAAATCTTACCAATAAACCCTAGAACAAAGCTCTCTAGATCTCTCACAAATCCTCCCACAAATGATGCACAATACTCTCTCAAAAACTTGCTCAAATCATTATTGTTTAACCCTAATTAATCAGGTTTAGGGTTATATATCAACACAAAACGAAACGGATCAGAAAACAAAACACAGGCTCAAACCTGAGTTACGGTCGACCATACTTAACTCCGCGGTCAACCAGATTGAATGACAGAAACTCGTAAAATCGATTACAGGGTCCGCGATCGACCGCACTTGACGTCGCGATCGACCGGACAGAAAATCCATAAACCCTGTATTGTGCACATTGGCAGTCGACCGCAGCTGATCTCACGGTCGACCGGCAAGCTTCCAAACAGTTTCCTACGTGTAATTTCTTAAACTTTTTCACCGTTTCTTCACCTTTTATATAACGATATACTTTTTAATTAGCTTTTTACCTAGAATCGTGTTGAAAATTAAGGCTTATAATTTTATATTCACTTCGCATGAGACTTTAAGCTAGTTTGGATGGTTATTATAGTAGTCTTGTGTTATACGTCACAAAAAGTAGACGTTATCTATAACTTGACTTGCAAAGAATACTCGTTTTCACTTGCCAACATAAATGTAGGAATTCCATTAGCTCTTGAACTCCTAATAAGTCGATTGCCTAACAAACACTCTGCTGACTACACTAAAAACCATCGCTTTATGAGGATGAGTCGAATCTATCACTTCAATGACCTCATGATCTCTATCTATAATAACTCGGACATTGAAAAGCAATGTATTACCAATATAACCTTCAAGAAATGGAAATTTTTACGGGCATAAATAAGAGCGAGCAACTTAATTCTGGCTAATGCGTGCAAGGGTTATATATATAATAACCTAATGTTGTATATACCGTTCAATCAAATCTTAATTTGTTAGGTAGCGATCCATATATTATTTGCAGGGGCCGGGGGGGCACCTCCTAATTACCATAGTGCAGTGATTTGCACTTGGCTATAGCTAAAATATCTATATAAGCCATATTGTAGGGACCACATATTTCTAATTTTTAATTGTTTGCAAAGTTTCAAGAATTTAGTATTCATAACTATATAAATGAGGACCACATGTTAAGTCTCTATTCTGATTTGAATTATTTTTTATTATTTATATCAAAAGATTTACGGCTAGGTTCGAGACTATGTTGTGGCTTAATTTGTTGTATGGGAAAAAAAATTATAAGACTTCTAAAACGGGAAAAATTAGAGGTGAAAAACAAAAAAAATTATAGTTTTCATTAGAAAATATTTGGCGATCAACACATAGTGATTATTGTAAGTTCTATTTTCATCTATTTATTTAACTCTTAGATTCTAAAATAGAGAAAAATATGTCTATCATATATTCATAGTCTTTTTGTTTGATGATAATACTAAATTGTCTTTATAATTTCTTCAATAATTTTAAATTTAGTCTAGACTATTTTGAATAAATATTATAATAATAGTTTAGATTATTTTGAGTAAATAGAATAGTAAGTGTCATTTATATTTTGTCAGAGGCATGAATTACTTGATAAGAAAACCAAAACCAAATAAAAAATAAGGTTTTTCGAATTTGATACATGTCCTTGAAATGTCCTTTATTTCAAAAAATTCTCTATAATATTTGTGAAGAGGTGGGGGGCACCCACGTGTGCAGGTCCCACGCGTGTGATTGCAACCGGAGGCAATTTCGTTTTCGCGTGATCTCTAGCCCACCCGATCCCAAAATCATATAAATAAACGCAGTGCTCCTAGGGTTGCGTGTGCAAGGAGGCAAATTGGTTGGCTTTTGTTTTGTTTTGTTGGCGGCGGCTTCGTGCAAACAGGAAAAGCCGACAGAGGAGCAGTGGAGGGAGTTATTTGGTGCATGAGGATTTCCTTTGCGGCTGCAGGAGGAAACGCGAAGGCAGAGAGCTGTGTTCTTTTTGACAGCGTGCAGGCAGAGGGCTTGGCGGCTGTGTTTGGAGAAAAATTACAGCGGCTTTTTATAAGGAGTTTTGTGCATCCTTTGTAGAGAGATTGTGTGAGAGGTTTGAGAGATTGTGTGAGGGTTTAGATTGAATGATTGTAAACCCTAGTTGTATTTGTTTGTCGGAAATTTTGCAATAAGAAAATGAATGAAAGAATTGTGTTTGACTTTATTCTCTCTAACTGTTTAGAAAAAGAATGATTACAACTCTCTCTACTCTCGATTACAATTTGAATTCCTGATTACAAAAGAGAAGAGAATGATCTGATTCTCTCTTTTGTTTAATTCTGGGTTCTTCACGGTGGCGATAAGATGCCTCCCTCGAATGCTCGCGTCGAGTTTGCTTCTCGTTGACGATCCGAATATCTATGCTCACTGGAACAACGATCTTGTCTGGTTGATAACTCTTGACGAGTTTTGTGATTCAGAACGAATAACGAACTCTGATAAAAAGAGTTGTTTGAACCGAAAATGATTCGGTTAATAAGCCAAGTATCTAACGTCTGGATTCCTCAATGGATGTTGATTCCCCAGACTGTATAAAGAGTTAATTCTCCAACTCGCTCTCTAAGATTCTCTCCAGAAAATCTGATCTCCAATGATATCTCGTCCCTCGATCTGATTATCAAAAATCCGATCTAAGCCATCAAAGAAAATCTGATCTCCAATGATATCTCGTCCCTCGATCTGATTATCAAAAATCCGATCTAAGCCATCAAAAAGAGATCCTAAATCTGTTGAGTTTGTTGATATTTATAGGGGGATTAGGGGTGTAACTGCTCCCATAATCTGCTCCTAAATGGGGGTTTAGTTACCCCATTAATCGGGTGTAACAACCCACGTAAGCCACTCCTCAAATCGTTTGACATGCGTTCTGGCCTAAATTCTGTGTTTGAACGCAGCATCTGGAGGTGCGTTCTGCAGCGATATTGAGCTGCGTTCTTCGATGTTTGAAGGTGCGTTTGGCAACAGTATAGAGCTGCGTTCAACGTCGGTTGGAGCTGCGTTGGACAGCGATGATGAGCTGCGTTTGAGCAGCGATGATGAGCTGTGTTTGAGCAGCGGTTGATGAGCTGCGTTTGAGCAGCGGTTGATGAGCTGCGTTTGAGCAGCGGTTGATGAGCTGCGTTGGGCAGCGATGGAGCTGCGTTCGAGCTGTGCTTGGCAGCGATTAGAACTGCGTTCGAGCTGTGCTTGGCAGCGATTGGAGCTGCGTTTGAGCTGTGCTTGGCAGCGATTGGAGCTGCGTTTGAGCTTCTCTGTCTTTATATATGAATGACACCAATGACCATTCGAGAAGGTCCTATTCAGGCCATTTGTGACGGATTGCGGCATCTCAATAACGCTCTATCAACTGCAGGTCACGATCTCCACTAAGATTTCTTTGCATGGTTTAACCATGTGCTCCTCAGTGTGTCGAATATCATTACATTGCTCATCAGCATCTCTAATAGTTGCTAATATAATATTAGTCATGTTGTTGTCGTAGCCATCAAGATCAATCATCTCACATAAGAAGATGCATTCGTGTCTGCAGCGGTTGAAGCTGTGTTGGTATTGTATCTTGACGATGGTACGCGGGGAGGACTTCCACGTCTTGGTTTGAAGAGATCGTTGATTTGTAACATCTTTCTGTCAGAGCGTTGCAAAAGATCGTCGTTTTGTAATCTTTACTTTAGCTCTTTGATATGTGAAAATCTTCAAATTGCAGCCTTCTGGAAGTCGTCAGATTGTAACTTCCATCATCGGTGTTTTATGGGGAATCATCTATCTATTATTATTTTTAGACAGCCTACAGAACCCCCTCCAAAGTTTTCGAAAGTTCGCGGTTGACTGGGACGAATTTTTGAAACACTTTGGAATCCAAAAATTTTGTTAATCAAATGCACCTCATCATAGATTGAGTGAAGCGTCTTCGTTGGCTTCATTATTCTCTTTTGATTCATCCGTAATGACTTGGGCTTAAGCTTGTTTGACTAGTTTCATCATCTTCAGGGGAGTTGGACATTTCTGGGCTTAAGACAGATCTGTCGTCATAGATGGAGAAAACCGCAAGCCTGTATCAGAAGGACTTCGTCCCCAGCTTAGTCATGAGACTGGCTTCAGAGGGATTCACTTTATCTTCTCTCTTGATCATTTTGTCTGGGGTCATTGCTTGGAATATTAACCTCTTTGAAAGGGTTAGTTACATGATAGGCTGAGATTGGCCACCAGAACGCATGTCTAAATTACGCGTTATGCTGTTTGAACGTGAGGGTGCGTTCGGAAATCAAAACCCCCTCTTTTGAAAACGCGAGAATCACGTTTCGGGTGAGATTTGCCTAAAATCCCGCTCTGATTTGACAGCTACAGCTGTTTATAAATGGGCCACTGAGGTCAAATCAAAAGGTCATTCGACTTTTTCCCCTTTTACTCGATTTCTAAACAGGGCTACTGTTCATCTTCTCCAGCACTTCAACGGAGGAAAAGATCCGTTCCTAAATACTTCGCCCATCTTCGTCTTCTTCGCCACAGTTGCCATGGGACCTAAGAAGAAGATGGCATCCAAATCGAAGATCGCCGAAGCTCAGGGTGCTTCTTCAGCTAGAACCTCTGGGGACGATCAAATCCCCGCGCCTTCGTCGCTGGTTTCTTCAACTAACGGTAAGATTAAGCCATTGGAAGTTGGTTTGATAGATCTCTCATTTTCGACCCTTGATTGGCGGCAGGTTAAGACCCCGCGTTCGAGAATCCGAACGCAGGTCTAAACCTTGCGTTCAAAAAATTTTAGATGCAGGTTAAGGCTCTGCATTAAATGATCTGGACGCAGGTCTGAGACTTCTTCTGACTAACTTTTCTATTTGCAGTATGCTACTCCAGCGAGCCTCTTTCCTTCAACTATTATTTCGGTCATGCGGGAGGTGCGGTGAAGAATACAATCTTCAGTTTTGCTTTCGAGTATCCAATATTCCAGGACACCCATAAAGAGCGGGCGAAACTCATCACTCAGGCTTTTCCTGAGACTCTCAGGTTTTTGGTTACAAATGCCAAATTTGAAACCACAGAGCGTGAGATTTTAAAGAAGCCGTCCTTCCTATTCGGGGATTCTGTAAAAATGGACCCCAAGCGGATGTCCGAGGGGAATTACAAATGGCTGAAGGTCGTCAACAACCGTCGTCTTTTCCTTCCCAATTTGGAGCGGATGTGGCCGATCTCTTATTATCAGTGCGCTTCTATCCCGCGGTCGATGAATTGGGAACTTGTTCAGGACCAAGGCGGTGTTGCTACGGGGCACATCACTCATCGGGATACTCATCCCGCTAGTTTCAATAATTTTATGGCTTTGAAGCCAGGTTTATTTCAAAAAGAGCACCCTGTCAGAGAGTCTGCTAAGTTAGCGGAGGTGTTTATCAGAACATTTATTTCTGTCAAAGGAGAGTTCCCTGCTCGGGATTTCAGGGCCCCTACTTGGGTTCACTCCAGTGATGCGGACTGGTGGGCCCGGATGATAAATTTCGTCTTGGAGGAACTAGAAGAACCCTTGAGAATTTCGGATTTGAGAGTTCCTATAACAGCCACTCGATACGGTATTCCTCCGAATTACAGCGGACTCTTCGCTATGCTGGAATTCTACAACCCTCACACCGGCACCTTTTTCACTCCAGTTGGTGAGCTGGGCTTCGCTCTCCACGAAATGTTTGAGATTTCTGGACTGTCTTTTGGGGAATTGCCTTATGAGGAGTTTGTTCCCGGAAGCAGGGAATTAGAGATCCTGAAAAATGGTGCTCCCGAAATCTACGACACTTACTGGGAATTGATGTGCCATTTCCAGATATGTGCACAAATTACTGGGAAAAGAGCAAGTGGCGTAAAACAAGGACAGTGGTCGGAGTATCTTTTCCGAAATCAATGGGACAAAGAAGCCGATGTGACTCGCTTAGCCGCCAGTACTCTTGAGGAGATCACGGAACGCATCAATGATGCAACTTCTCACTACACTTGTGAGGTAGAAGAGGATGTTTTCCCAGCGTTCACCACGTTTGAGAGCTTCCATTATCAGGCAGAAGTCCCAATCTCCGACATGGCTTTGTTTGCTGGTTTTCTAACTCTTTGGTTGAAGCGTTGTGTGGTCCCCACAAGGCCAGTGGATGCTATTACAGTAGAAGTCTTGTATCCCGCCGTTCTATTGGCTTATGGACGACCCTTGAATCTTCTTTTAGCCATGGTGTGCTGCTTACAAAGTGGCTTGTGGGAACTATTTTCCGAGTTTATTGCTGTCAAGAAAGTGGATTCCGACGGGAAGACTATCATTCAGACCCCAACCCCTCGAGTGCCGATGCCATACATTTATTTGGTATCTTGGTTCGTGTTGCACTGTCCTCCGATAATGACAACTCCCGAATCAAGTGGCACTTCAGCTCCTCTTGTTTAGCAGTTAGAAACCTCTGAGTGGGCTGGTTGGTATCAAGTTAAATTCCGTGAAATATTGAGACGGGATTATAATTACGAGATTGCTTGCAAGTTTCCTGCTTTCGAAGGTGGCGCGTATGGAGAACTCCATCAAGACACTCCGGGACCGAATTCCTTCACCAAGCTACTACACCAAAATCACATGCTGGTCTTTTACTTGGCTTCGCATGTTCAGAAGTTTCTGTACCGTCGCCTATTGCTGTTTCGAGCCCCGCAGACGTACCAGATTTTGTCAAGATTTCCCTTGACTACTTGGGAGGGCTTACCAAGAAAATAATTGAGGTTGTGCTAGCCGGACGGGATACTTTTGATACTTTCAAGCCCATGCTCATGAACAGTTTAAACAACCTCAAGCTCGTAGGTAACATCGACGTTGTTCAGCGCTATTCCGAAGCCATCTCTCGTCTAGAAGGACAACTCAGATTCTTGGAGGCTTTGGGTCGCGCTGATATCCAAGCGCAGATTGCATCTACTTTTGAGGATATTCGAGCTGAAGAACTCAATAAGTATGAAGCCGCTCGACGTCATATAGCTGAGGAAGAGGTTGAGGTTGAACAACTGCAACAGCTGCACGCTCAAAAACAAGCTGAGCTGACACTTTCGAATACTTCTCTGGAGAATTTGCGAGAGAAGATCGCTGCCGCTGAAGTGGAGTTGACTAGGATGAAGGCTCAATTCAAACGAGAAGAATCTATTATCACTGAGCTCAATGTCAAAAGTGCTACTTCCCTGGTGAATTACCGTGCCAAAGCTGGTGCTCTGGAAGAGGCTAAGAAGGAGGTAGCTGCCATGCTGTTTAGTGAGGGCGAGCTTCGGAAACGGGCCGAGATGTTGGTTCGGGCCGACCATGAAGAAAAACTTTCTGACATTAAGTCTCAGCTAGCTTCATTTAATCTGATGAATTGATGAGCCTGTTTTCGTATCGTTCTTTTGGTAGGAACAACACTTATCTTAGGTCACCTTGTTTTCCTTTAAATAAAGGTAGTGCTGCCGTTTGGCTTTTTATTGTTTCTTTTTCATATCATGTTTTGACATGGAACAATGAAATACCAATTTGATATTGCGACAACAACTATTTATTCCTCTTGTATTATGCTTTTGTCTTAAATACTAGAAGAATCCTGTAAGTGCCAGGAATGTAATATTACCATGGCACGCTTCGTGGAAGGTGTTGTGATTGGTGTAAATTTGAGGACCTATCGCTCTATTAACGAGAGTCGGTAAGCTAGAAGTGTTGCGTTTGGAGCAACTTTGAGGACTTATCGCTCTATTGATGAGAGTCGATAAGGTAGGAGTGTTGCGATTGGAGCAACTTTGAGGACTTATCGCTCTATTGACGAGAGTCGATAAGGTAGAAGTGTTGCGATTGGAGCAACTTTGAGGACTTATCGCTCTATTGACGAGAGTCGATAAGGTAGGAGTGTTGCGATTGGAGCAACTTTCAGGACTTATCGTTCTATTGACGAGAGTCGATAAGGTAGAAGTGTTGCGATTAAAGCAACTTTGAGGACTTATCGCTCTATTGACGAGAGTCGATAAGGTAGAAGTGTTGCGATTGGAGCAACTTTGAGGACTTATCGCTCTATTGACGAGAGTCGATAAGGTAGAAGTGTTGCGTTTGGAGCAACTTTGGGGACCTATCGCTCTATTGACGAGAGTCGATAAGTTAGAAGTGTTGCGTTTGGAGCAACTTTGAGGAAAATAGAGTTCAAACCCTGTAGTAATGAAACCCATAATGGGTTTAATGCTGACATAAGAAATGCACAAAAGTTTTAAGCTAAAACAGCATATTTCCCAAGAATTCTAATTCTAGAACTAGGGGTACCCCCTGCGTTCATGTCCTTGAGTGGGACTGCGTATTTTTGAAGGAACGCATCTCTGAACCATTGCGTTTGGTCCGACTTTTATGGACGCAAGGCTTTGTCCCGCGTCTAACAGGAAGCTGAAGCGGCCGTAATGATGACGAAGAGACCTCCTTTGGGCAGGAGTCTTGGGACTCTATACTACCCACAGTAATTATATATATAAATAGCCTTGATTGGTCTTGTCAAGGGCCTTAATCGCTTAGCCTTCCTTCTTGAAATTAGAAACGAGCTTCTTCTCGTTAATTCCAAAAACTGTTCGACAGTTTCGTTTCATCTTCCAGCGATGGCCTCCAAGAGATCTCGCTCGAGCGATGACGACAAGACGGTGCACCCTACCCCACCGTCAAAGAAGGTTTTCAGATCCTTTTCCTGGCCAACGTCGACGCTTCCCACGCCTGGTCCTCGAGGTAAGTCCCGCTGCCTTCTTCGTTTTAGGCATTCTTCATCAATGAGTTTTCTTGAAACTCTCTAGATGAGTTCTGGTTGATGATGACGAATAAAATTCGTCGTTTCAATCTTGAATGTGCACAGAGTTTGCATTTCTCTTGATGAAAACTGTTCATCTTCTTGACTGAAAGAACTTCTTGTGTCCACTGTAATGGTGAAGAATCAAACCCTTGATGTTAAACACACGGAGAAATTTCTGTGTTTGTTGATAAGATTTGTTCGTTTTAAGTACGAACAATCATTCATGTGTTCTTTGATCTTGAATGCGGAAGAAAACTTCCGTGTTTATTGATAAGTTGAAGGGTTGATCCCTTAATCCTGAACGCAGGTCTAAACCTTGCGTTCATAGCTGTTCAACGCAGGTTTAGCTTCCTTGCGTTCAGACTGATCTTGACGCATGCTTAAATCACTGCGTTTGCATTTATCTGCATTTCTGACTTTGCTTTTGGCTTGTCTGCAAGGTGGGGCTTCTGCCGCTGAACCTATCGTCGTGTCTGACGATGAAGGAGAAAGATCATCTCAAGAAGACGCCCCTCTTATTCCACCCATCTCTGCGATCTTCCCGCACGAGGACTTCGAGCGGGTGTGTGATGAGAAGGTTCGTCTGTTTCCCCACTCTGTTCTTTTTCTTTCCAGACGTTTAGAAAACCTGGTGAGGCAAGCTTTCTGCATTGTGATGCACGGGTGGGGCTCTTTCTCTGAGTTTCGAGCGCCTATTGTGGAAGGGTTGAAAGCTCTTGCGGAAGTCAGTCCCTTCTATGCTAAGCGCTTTGACGAGACGATATATCGATACTCGGGGGCCGCTCGTTATCTAGAGGAGCTGCAGCACACAGACTTGGAGTCTAAAATCCAATGGGCCATCGGCGACGCTATGCTGAAGGAAGCAATTGCTGCCAGGGTCCGAGCTTTGGACATTTCAGAGAAGAAGGCTCGTATCTGGAACTTGCAGAAGCAACGTCGCCAAGCTTACAAAATAACGATCTTTGCAACGCTTCGACAGAAAGAGACTACAAATCAATGGTCTCTTCAAATCAAGACGTGGAAGTCCTCCCCGCGTACCAGCATCAAGATGCGCCGCGTTCATAGCCACGAACGCAGTTCAAATGCAGCTCCAAAAGTTGCAAACGCAGCTTAAATCGCCACTGGACGCAGCTCTATTCGCTGCCCGACGCAGCTCAACATCGCTGCCCGACGCAGCTCAACATCGCTGCACAACGCAGCTCAATATCGCTGCACAACGCAGCTCTATTCGTCGCCCGACGCTGCTCAACGCAGCTCCAAGCGCTGCCCAACGCAGTTCTATACTGCTGCCAAACGCAGCTTTCATCCGCTGCAAACGCAGCTTCCAATCACTGCGTTCAAGCTTCCAGACACTGCGTTTGGACACAGAATTCATGCCGAAATGCAGGATCTGCGTTTGACTCGTTCAAACACGAGTTGAACGGTTTCAAAACCGTTTCCCACGATCTGAGGGGATCACAACTCCACTCAGGAGTGATTTAAGGGGCGGTTACATCACATTAGCCCCACTTAGGAGCGAATTAAGGAGGTGGTTACACCCCTTAATCCCCTATAAATAACAACAAACTCAACAGAGTTAAGGATCGGATTTTTGATAATCAGATCGAGGAGTTGGATCGGTTGGAGCTTTTGAGATCGGCAACAAGATCTTCTTCATCCTTGGCTTATAACCGACTTTCGGTTAAATCAACTCTTTCATAGAGTTTTAAACTCGTTCAGAGTTCTCCATGGAGCTTTGGAGATCGGCAACAAGATCTTCTTCATCCTTGGCTTATAACCGACTTTCGGTTAAATCAACTCTTTCATATAGTTTTAAACTCGTTCAGAGTTCTCCACAACGTCAAATCGTGAGGATAAGACCATGTTCCAGTGAATCAAGATATTCGGATCGTCAACGGAGAGCAAACTCGACGCGAGCATTCGAGGGAGGCACTCCATCGCCACCGTGAAGAACCCAGATTTAAACAAAGGAGAGAATCCAGATCATTCTCTTCTCTTTTGTAATCAGGAAATCCAATTATAACTGAGATTAAAGGAATACAAATCAATTTTCCTTCGTTTCTTTTTATTACAAAATTTTCCATAAACAAAAGATGGCGACTCTGCTGGGGACTAGCTTCTCTGACGAAGAAGTGGTGGCGCAATCCGATGTTCATCTCACTGGAACAACCATCGAAACTCTCGTGGTAGAGTTTGACTAAGCCAAGTTTGAGGAGGCCCTCTCCTCCGGATCTCTTAGCCCCAAGGCTATGCGCAAGATCCACAAAGTCTCCAAAGAGACTAAAGCTCCAACTGTTGCTCCTATGCCGAAGGAAGACCTCTCCTTTGGGCCAGATTGCTTGGACAGCCCCTCCTCCGATGGAGTGGGCTCAGCTTCAGCCAAAGGGTATCGGGTCGAAAGATGTCCATTGAGGCGACAAAGGCCTTGAAGCAGGCTAAGAAGAATGCCGCTCGACGCAGGAGGAGATCCCTACGACGAGCACATCTCCGAGAATATCGATCCTCAAGTCAACACGAGCTTCGTGTTTGTGAGCCTAAACGCTACCCTATGCCCTGTGTTTCTATTTCAGAATGCAAGTATCGCGTCTATGAGCCCAAACATAGGCTCTGTGTGAAGAAGACTAAGCGCAACTCTCAGGGGCGCGTTCCACAAAATGAACGCAACCCTCAGGGGTGCGTTCCACAAAATAAACGCAACTATCAAATATGCGTTTCATCAGCAAAACCTGAAGCTCAGGCATGCGTTCAGTTGACGAAATCTAATACAGAGCATGGTATATACCGTGGAGCTTAGGATGTCAAAAGTCCATGGATTCAAGGCATCTCAACCAGATCCATGTTCACCAAGAGCCAGTCCTGTCCAATCATGGACTGGGGGTTCCAATTCAAACCTCACGATCAGTGAGCAATTCTCCTCGAATCTTTACAACAGATTTGAGAGAGTTCATAACGAGAGAAAGACCGATGCAACAAGTCGTTCGTTCATTCCAATGTGAACGACTGATTCCTATGGTCCTCTCGGGATGTCACTACTGCTCATATGCGGCCCAACTGTTGGTGTTCAACCAATTTACGAACGTTGCTTTGCCCAACCAACGACGACGTTCTCACAGGAAGAAGTCTCCAGAGACCGAATATCCTGAGGTCACTATCAATGTGATCGGAAAAGGGAAAGCCTTAAGTCCTAATTCCGATGACTCAGAGACAAGTCGCTCGCCGACCCTACCAACGCACTCGGACGCGAACAGGAACCATTCTCCCTGTCAATTATCGGAGGTTAGCCAGAGGAACCAATTCCGATGATGAACACTCAGCCATCGCGGAGTCTTAATCGTCAAGTTCCTTTGTTGAACGTGAAAGCTCCGCCTATATGACAGAAAGCCATGAAGATCTCGCGAAGAGACTTGATGAGCAGGAGGCCATGCTCAAATCTCAGCAAGAGGCCATCAATGAACTCATGGCCCTATTGACTCAAATTGTCACAGACAAGGCCAAATCTCAGAAGACAGATTCACCACCTAGGCAAGAACTTTCCCAGAGAGGAAAAGCGTCTTCGTCCCGATCTCACACAGGCAAAGGGAAGGGAAAAATGGTTGATGACACGGCTTCTGACCAATAAGCCCACAACCTGGAATCTTCCTCTGATGAAGGAAGAGAGACTGAGAACGAGTATAATCTCCAGTCTGCCAAAATGGAAGAATTGGAAGCCCGCCTCAATGCCTTTTCTAACAGAAGCGAGCTCCAAGAAGAGGGAGTTGTCAGACCCTATCCTGCCGAATGGGATGCAGCCCCTTATCCTCCAAAATTCGAAGTCCCGACGCTACAAACTTTTGACGGCACGGGATCACCAAACCAACATATCTATCATTTCAAGTCACAGACTGGGAATGTGATATCAAACAATGCCATACTGGCTCGATTGTTCATTGGCACCCTCAAGGGAGTTGCCTTTGAATGGTTCAGGAAACTTCCTGTGGGATGTATCCAAAAGTGGACAGATCTAGAGAGACTCTTCCTGTCAAGATTCTTTGAAGATGATACAGAAGTCTCCATTCATACCCTTCTCGCCACTAAGCAGAAGAAGAGGGAGTCCGTCAAAGCCTTCGTCAAGAGGTTTCGAAACATGGCTCTGCGATGTTCGTCGGGAATGACATAGTCCACACTGGTAGAGACCAACCGTCACCTCTGATAGTCCTTTTTCTCCAAATTCCCCCACCAATCCTCTTCAAGTAGGATGGCGGGTCCACCAAAACTATCACGTTAACCGTCACCTCTGATAGTCTAGTTTTACCAAATTCCCCCACCAATCCTCTTCAAGTAGGATGGAGGGTCCACCAAAACTATCACGTTAACCGTCACCTCTGATAGTCCTTTTCCTCCAAATTCCCCCACCAATCCTCTTCAAGTAGGATGGCGGGTCTACAAAACTATCATGTTAACAGTTACCTCTGATAGTTAAACTCATCAGATAATGGCCTACCAGGTGATGTGCCTCTGTTCCGACTTCATGGATAGTGTCCCACTACGTGATGTGCCTTATCTACTTCTTCTTATTCCCCTGCTAAGTCTTAATCAAGACTGGGGGTTGGTTACTTAGAATCCACTGGATTAAGAGTAACGAATCTTTTACATCGTCGAGTTAATATTATACTTCTGACGATCATCACCCCACAGAGTATGAATGCAGCTTGCATCACTCCCAATTTGTCACGTTAACAATACACCTCTGAAAATCAACTTATCAATCCTTGTCAATAGAATGATAGGTCCTCAAAATTACTCATTTAGCAATTCTCCCCAGCGAGACGCTAGTCCCCAAAATCTTGTTCAAATCACAAGTACACAAATCCTGTCACGTTAACACTAAACCTCTGACAAAACCCACTTATCAATCCTCGTCAATAGGATGATAAGTCCACAAAGTTACTCCAATCGCAACACAAATCCCGTCATGTTAACACTAAACCTCTGGCAAATTCACTTATCAATCATCGTCAATAGGATGATAAGTCCACAAAGTTGCTCTCATCGCAACACATCTTCCTGTCACGTTAATATCACACCTCTGACAAAATCCACTTGTCAATCTTCTTTAATAAGATGATAAGCCCATAAAGTTGCTCCAATCGCAACACAAATCATGTCACGTTAACACTAAACCTCTGACAAAATCCACTTATCAATCCTCGTCAATAGGATGATAAGTCCTCAAAGTTGCTCCGATCGCAACATTCTCCTGTCACGTTAACATCACACCTCTGACAAAAACCAACTTATCAATCCTCGTCAATAGGATGATAAGTCCACAAAGTTGCTCTAATCGCAACACAAATCCTGTCACGTTAACACTAAACCTGACAAAACCCACTTATCAATCTTCTTCATAAAGTTGCTCCGATCGCAACAAATTCTCGTCATGTTAACACCAAACCTCTGACAATCCACTTATCAATCCTCTTCAATAGGATGATAAGTCCACAAAGTTGCTCCAATCGCAACACAATCTTATCACGTTAATATCAAATACCTCTGAAAAAATCCACTTATCGACTCTCCTCAATAGAGCGATAGGTCCATAAAATACTGTTAGGTTAACATCACACCCCTAACAGTCAAACCCCCCAATGAACTTGTTAATCATTTTTCAACAAGAATAGCAAGTTTCCATGCCTCACACGCATGGGGGACTTTATCTCGATCCCTAATTAGAGATAAGCCTACGCCTAACACGCGTTGCCGGTTAGTCTTTTTCCGTAAAAATGACAAAGTCTATGTATTCAAAATCATAGCATCAAGTCTAAGAGGGTTCATTCTCTTAGCACAACGTTACATGTGGAACGGACTTAGACAATCCACATGCTAGCCCGACTCAAACGGTAGTCGGTAAAGGCTTATCAAATCCGTTGATGGCTGAGGGTTTGCCAAAAATCCTATGCACGTTTGCAGGTCCATCAGCTTAATGGATGTGAGCCGAGACTTAAAACAGATGAGCCAAAGACAAGTCTCAAAGACTTAGTCAAAAATGCACGGAAGCCACTTCCATGTCTTAAGTCAAAACGTTGAGGTCAGACCCACGATGCAAAAACCGAACGCCGAGGTCACACCCGTGTTCCAAATTCAACATGCAAGGGTGAGACCCGCATCTCAAGTTCAAAATGCAGTGTCCACCCCTACATTCCAGAAGCAGGATTATGGCGCATACCTTCGCACAGGTCCTACGTGGCAAATCCCTTCAACCATGATGCCTTCGAAGCAAGTGCAGAGAACAAATCCTTTACCACAAGGAATCAACAGCTCCAAGATCAGAGTTGAGATCCAAAGTATTCTGAAAATTCGTCCCAGTCAACCGCGAACTTTCGAAAACTTTGGAGGGGGTTCTGTAGGCTGTCAAAAAAATCACAATAGATAGCTGATCCCCATCAAAACACCGATGATGGAAGTTACAATCTGACGACTTCCAGAAGACTACAATTTGAAGACTTTCACATAGATCGCTGAAGGTTATAATCTGACGACCTTCACGACAACTGATGAAAGCTCTAATTCAACAGCATTCATAATCAACATCGGGAGTTACAATCTGACGACTCTCACATATCAGAGAGCTAAAGCAAAGATTACAAAATAACGATCTTTGCAACGCTTCGACAGAAAGAGACTACAAATCAATGGTCTCTTCAAATCAAGACGTGGAAGTCCTCCCCACGTACCAGCATCAAGATGCGCCACGTTCATAGCCACGAACGCAGCTCAAATGCAGCTCCAAAAGTTGCAAACGCAGCTTAAATCGCCACTGGACGCAGCTCTATTCGCTGCCCGACGCAGCTCAACGTCGCTGCACAACGCAGCTCAACATCGCTGCACAACGCAGCTCTATTCGTCGCCCGACGCTACCCAATGCAGCTCCAAGCGCTGCCCAACGCAGCTCTATACCGCTGCCAAACGCAGCTTTCATCCGCTGCAAACGCAGCTTCCAATCACTGCGTTCAAGCTTCCAGACACTGCGTTTGGACACAGAATTCATGCCAGAATGCAGGATCTGCGTTTGACTCGTTCAAACACGAGCTGAACAGTTCCAAAACCATTTCTCACGATCTGAGGGGATCACAACTCCACTCAGGAGTGATTTAAGGGGCGGTTACATCCCATTAGCCCCACTTAGGAGCGAATTAAGGAGGTGGTTACACCCCTTAATCCCCTATAAATAACAACAAACTCAACAGAGTTAAGGATCGGATTTTTGATAATCAGATCAGGGCTGGATCTTTCGAGGCGGTCGGTTGGAACTTCTTGGCAGCGAAAAGAGGATCCTTCATCCTTCGGTTGGAGCTTTGGAGATCGGCAACAAGATCTTCTTCATCCTTGGCTTATAACCGACTTTCGGTTAAATCAACTCTTTCATAGAGTTTTAAACTCGTTCAGAGTTCTCCACAACGTCAAATCGTGAGGAGAAGACCATGTTCCAGTGAATTGAGACATTCGGATCGTCAACGGAGAGCAAACTCGACGCGAGCATTCGAGGGAGGCATCTCATCGCCACCGTGAAGAACCCAGAATTAAACAAAGGAGAGGATCCAGATCATTCTCTTCTCTTTTGTAATCAGGAAATCCAATTGTAACTGAGATTAAAGGAATACAAATCAATTTTCCTTCGTTTCTTTTTATTACAAAATTTTCCACAAACAGGACTGAACGCAGTCAAAGGACTTGCGTTCAAGAGGACTGAACGCAGTCAGGTCTTGCAGTCGTGGGAGCAGTCAAAGGACTTGCGTTCAAGAGGACTGAACGCAGTCAGGTCTTGCAGTCGTGGGACTTGAAACGCAGCTGTAGACTTGTTTTGAACGCAGCCATAGGACTTGCATTCAAGAGGACTGAACGCAGTCAAAATTGGGACTTTTTCACCAAACAGATTATGCTGATAGCTATCTGAAAGACTTTGGAAAATTCTTTTATTATAATGATTCTCAATAACTTAAATCGTCAGAGGTGTAATGTTAACTTGACGACATACAAAGTAGGAGAACTTCTTTACTCAAACGAACATTTGATAAGCAACCCCCAGCTAAACTCAAGAGACTTGCAGCTTACGGGTAATATTTCTTAAGAAACTTCCCATTAATTGGCATCATAAGTCTGTCGCCTTTCTTATTGATGAGACGGTAAGCTCCGTTGGAATAGACTGTCTCAACGACAAAAGGCCCTTCCCATTTAGGGTTAAACTTCCCTTTAGTTTTATGAGTCATCACCATGGGTCGTCGATTGACCAAAACCAGATCGCCCTTCTTGAAAATCCGTTCCTTAACCTTTTTGTTGTAGGCTTTGGAAATACGAGCTTGATATAGTTCAATCTGTTGTTGAGCTTGGAGTCTCTTGTCGTCTAAAGCTTCGAGTTCCTGTAAGCGTCGTTGGTGTTTCTCTTCGTCTGTCAGTCCAGTTGTGACCGCGACTCTCAGAGAAGGGATCTGAATCTCAAGTGGTAATACAGCTTCACAGCCGTATACTAAGGAGAATGGCGTAGCTCTGGTAGAGGTCCTCACTGTTGTTCGGTAGGCCCACAAACACTCGCCAAGTCTTTCGTCCCAATCACGTCGGCTTTTGGAAACAAACTTTTTGAGAAGCTTTACTATGGTTTTGTTGAAAGCTTCCGCAAGACCATTTGCTGGCGGATAGTATGCCGTAGATGCGACACTTTGGATGCGAAATTTATCACAGAATCTCTGAAATCCAAAGCTAACGAATTGTGTCCCGTTGTCGTGAACTTTTCGTCTCAGGACTCCAAAGCGATATACCGGATAGTATGCCGTAGATGCGACGCTTTGGATGCGCAATTTATCACAGAATCTCTGAAATCCAAAGCTAACGAATTGTGTTCCGTTGTCGTGAACTATTCGTCTCGGGACTCCAAAGCGATAGACAACGTGATGTTTAATGAACTTGATCACATTCGAAGTCTTGACTTCTTTCAACGGGATTGCTTCTGCCCATTTGGAGAAATAGTCGGTCACGGCCAGAATGAACCGGTGTCCTTTGGAAGTCGGAGGAGAAATTGGTCCCACAATATCCATGCCCCACATCTCAAACGGCCAAGTTGCAGATGTAGGATGTAAATTTCCTGGCGCTTGATGGATAAAATCTCCATGAATTTGGCATGCGTGACAGCGTTTAGCATAGTCGACTGCGTCTGAAAACATCTTTGGCCAATAATAGCCAATTCGTCGAAGACGATCTCCTAATTTAGCTCCGGGCTGATGAGCCCCGCACATTCCGTCGTGAGCTTCTTTAAGGGCCTCCTTCGCTTCCTTTCGAGAGAGACATCGAAGCAAAACTTCGTCGTGTGATTTACGATATAGGGTTCGAGAAACCGCATCATAATAGAACTGGAGGGCCTTTCGTTTGATAGTGGCCGCTTCCTTAGGGTCATCAGGCAATATTCCGTATATGGCATAGTCGATATACGGGAATCGCCAATCTCTAGCTTCAAACTCCATCGAGGTTGTACAGACTTCCCTTGTCATTGTCTCATCGAAGCTTTCCTCCATAGGAATCTTGAAGCAGTATAACTCGCGTCCTGTAACCGAGATTGTAGTTTCAGCCCCTGGAGGTAACGCTAATGAAGTTGCCAGCGAGGCTAAAGCGTCTGCGTAAGCATTCTGAGTTCGTGGAATGTATCCGATAAAGAAACCTTTAAACTTCTCAGCTTGCTTTAGCACTGCGATATGATACGGGATAAGATCCTCATGCCGTACTTCGTATTCCCCTCGGACTTGGTTAACGATGAGCTGAGAGTCACCGTAAGCTTCGAGGTGCTGAACATTAAGTTCTTCGGCAAATTGCATTCCTAATAGTAGAGCATTATACTCGGCTACATTGTTGGTGCATGGTTCGATTAGGGAGAACCCCATTGGGATTACGTGACTGTTCGGAGAAACGAGTACGACCCCCACTCCTGCAGTGATTGCTCCGTGAGGGTTTGCTCTAGATGCCCCGTCGAAGAATAATTTCCACACATGCGTGGTTTCTTGAGTAATGCAAGTTTCAGCGACTTCATCAGGCAACTCTTCATACAACTTAGATGTCCCTGACACTGGGTGATCAGCTAAGAAATCTGCCAATGCTTGACCCTTGACTGTCTTTTGGGGGCATAAACTGCATATCATATTGTGACAAGAGAATGGCCCACTTTGCGAGCCGGCAATTTAGAGATGACGGTTTCGTCATCAGAACTCTCAAGGGATTCACTTTAGAGATGACGTGAATTGTTTGTCCCACTAGGTAGTGTCGCATCTTTTGAACCGCGAATACCAAAGCGAGACATTCTTTTTCAACTGGATTGTATCGGTGTTCGGCTCCCATCATAGTCCTGCTTAGGTAATAGATGGCTTGCTCTTGACCCTGATCGTTATTCTGGGCCAACAGAGCTCCAAGCGAATGTTCCATGGCTCTCACGTACAGCAGGAACGGTTTTCCTGATATTGGGGCCACAAGAACTGGCGGTTGAGTAAGGTATATTTGATAGTCACATTTTTATTACAATTTTATACCCTCATTATCTATTTTACATGAATAAATATACCATTAATAATTGTTGTTAGAGGAATGATTTTGTCGGGTTCATCTTCAATTGATGTGCTCGCATGATATCGAACATTGTCTTCAAGTCTGTAAGATGATCATCTTTGTGTTGGCTTTTTACCGCTATATCGTCAACATAGCACTCAATTTTCTTACGTAGGTGCTCGTGAAAGATGACATTCATTGCACGTTGATAAGTTGCACCCGCGTTTTTCAGGCCGAATGGCATCACTGTATAGCAATATACCCCCAATGGTGTTCTAAAAGCGGTATGCTTTTCGTCTTCTGGGTGCATCTTGATCTGATTGTACCCGAAAAACCCGTCCATGAAAGACATCCTTTCATATCCACAGGTGTTATCGATCATGACGTCGGTGATAGGAAGCGGAAACTCATCTTTTGGACAAGCTGCATTAAGGTCACGGAAGTCAATGCATATCCGGACTTTACCGTTCTTCTTGGGCACTGGGACGATGTTAGCCACCCAGTCGGGATGTTGCTCTTCCCTAATGAAACCCGAATATATGGGCTTTTTAACTTCTGACTCAATTGATTCCATGATCTCTGGACGAAACCGACGTTGCTGTTGTTTAACAGGTTTGGCATCCGGATCGATGTTGAGACGATGCATGGCCACTTTTGGGTCAAGACCAGGCATGTCTTCATATTCCAAGCAAAGACATCTATATATTCTCGGATGAGAGATATAAGATCTTCTTTTTCGGATGATGATAAGTCTTCAGCTATGAAAATAGGCTTAGGGTTAGATTCATCTCCCATGTTGACCTGAATCACTTTATCTTCAGTGGGTGGTTCGCGTTGTTCGAAGCGCATATCCCACAGGATGTTAAGACGTTTGATCCAAGGATCATCGGTTGATTCGACTAACTCTTCATCACCCCCTGCGTCTTCATCTGGATGATTGGTCGAAATCATGTTCACAGTTAGGCTTTTAAAGAAAGGCCCAACACTGATGTCGGATTCGCAAGAAGATGTTTCGGATGAATGGTCGTGACGCAGGTAGTTATTGATTTCATTTTCCGAGGCTGACGGAGTCGTGACATAACCTACGCCTCTTCCGGTTTTTTGATAATAGTCCGGAGGTTTTCCTTCGGGAGTGAGAGACATCCGAATTGGTGTTCGCCTTCCTCTCCTGAAGTTTAAGCCTTGCTTTTCATTAAAGTTATATCCCATTCTTTTCATTAAATGTATAGCATTGGGCTCATGGTAATGAAATTGAGGGACACCATCATCTTCTTCCGAGCTTCCTCGTCGGAGTGGTGTGGGTTTAACTTTACCGAGACAGATTGTCTTTTGCCCTTTCTTTTTAGACGGGACTTCGAAGAAAGCCTTTTGTGCATCTTCTACTTCTTCATCGGAGGTGAAGGATGACTTAATTGGCAATGTGAGGCATGCTTCTGCACGCAATGTATGCTATGAGCTGGTACCTGTATTATGATTATTCTCTATTTGTCCAACTTTAAAAGATTCATCCGACAAGTACGCCAAAATAAAATCTTCATTAATGCACCACTCGCCCTCACTCGGTACATTATTATTGTTCTCGACTGGACCAATTACATTAAAGTTCAGCTCCCATGGGCAATTCCCTTCCGGGTCTGGGTCGACATCTGCCTCATTACCACTGTCGACGTCTTCTTCCTCTTGTGACTCTGAGTAGAAGACTGAATCGGTGTGGAAATTTTCCACTCCCTTGAAGGGGTATTTCTCCGCAATCAGGGTTCGAACTTCGTCTTCATCATTGACATACTTCATGACTTGATGCAATGTAGATGGGACAACACGATTTGCGTGAATCCATGGTCATCCTAATAACAGATTATAGGATGTGTCTGCATCTATAATGTAACAAGCCACTTCGGATCTGAGATCTCCGATTTGACATCTGAGCTTGATCTTTCCCATAGGCCGAGTGCTGTTAGCATTGAATCCGAAGATAGTAGTTTGGGTAGCGTGCAACCGATGCATGGGAATCCCTAAAACTTGCATAACTCTGTATGGCATGATGCTAAGTGCCGAGCCTGGGTCGACCTGAACGCGGCTGATTTCTGATGACCCGATATATCCTGTGTAATACAGGGGTCTGTCATGTTTATGTTTCACTTGCATATCTTCCTGAGTGAATGATATGCAGGGCAGGCTTCTGACTGCTTGTAAACACTGCAGACAGGATTGATCTTTAGATGCTTCGGGATTTGGAGTAACTTGGGTAATGAAGCTCTCCGTGTTCTTCAAAGCTTCAATCAGAGCTTCTCTGGTGGCTTTGGACAACTTCAAGAGCTCGTAAAGGGTGATCCTGGCCGGTATGTTGGCCAACTGTGCCATTACATTAAATTGGTAAGGGGCATTTGTTTCGCCAAGATCTTGGTGAAGATTTTTGTTGAACCGGAGCTCTTTTTGCTTCCCTTTATCAACCGGCTTCTTTGGCACAGAACCCCCAGCGTCTTGGGGCTGTTCTTCAGCTTCTTGAGCGTTCTGGTCATAATCCCTCAAATAAGTTTTCCCCGACCGAGTACCGGGGTTACCTCCTGGGTATGCTGCTAGGACGATCCTCTCTTCTTCTGAGTCGGTGAGAGGTTTGAGATGGTCATTATTCTCATTAACAGAGGGGCTAATCATGTTGGATGACTTAGCCTTGCCTCTTTTTTGCCTGAACGAGGTGTTTGTCCATTGCTGATCTTCAATTAGGTCAGGATGGACCCACATGATCTCTCCCTTTGGAATAGTAAGGGGTACCAACCCCCTGTCCTTCTGATTATTTAAGTCAGTGTTCTTCAAGTGCATTTCCCCTTTATGGACGGGAATGACACCATCTGCAGCAGCTACAGGAGGGAAGTCACCGAACTGGACCGCAATCAGGTTAGTAGATACAGTCTTCTGTTCCGGCTTCAGAGTAAGTACGTTAGCGTTCACTAAATTTTGCAAGATGACTTTGAAGACATAGCACTTTCTAGTAGGATGTCCCAAGAACCTATGATAGCGACAGTAATTGGGGTCATCTACCTTTCCTGCTTCATCTGGTTTTCTGATTTCAGGGAGCTGCAATTTATTGTTCTTCCGAAGTAGTTGGAATAGAGTGTCCACATGCTCTTCTTTGAACGAATACTGCTTGGGCGCTCTTTGCTGATTGGGTGTCTTGCCTTGCTTAGTAGGCGGTGGTACTTGTGTATAATCAGCTGCTAAAGTATCTTTTCCCTTAGATCGCTGGGCGTTGTTCTGATTGTGTTGCTGCTGCGGCTTGGGTTGTGGTTCTTCTTCAGCTTTGACCCGAGCGACAATCTCTTCAGCTTGCTCCCCTTGCGACACCAGTTGTCTCCAGGAGCGACATTCTGCTACCCCCATCTGAGCAAGGAGCTGGGTCTGCTAGTTGTGCCTGCAAGTTTCAACCAAAGTTGATTGAGTCATACCTGATGGGCATCGCAATGCCATGCTGCGGAACCTTTCGACATAGGTCTTGATAGACTCTCCTTTCTTCTGTTTAGTTGCGAGAAGAGTTGGGACTGAGACATCTGTGTCGTCTTCAAAGAATCTGGCCAAGAAAAGCCTTTCCAAATCTACCCATTTCTGAATAGATCCAGCAGGCAGCTTCATAAACCATTCAAAGGCGACACCTTTGAGGGTACCGATGAATAGCCGGGTCAGAATGGCGTCGTTTGACACTACATCTCCAGTACTGAGGATATAGCTCTTTTTCCACCTCCTTCTCGCCTTCAGAAGAGGATCCCAGGTTGTGAGTCTCACGATCTGCATGTTCGTGTACTTTTTGCTTTCCCTTTGATGTTGTCTTCCGGGAAGATTCAAGTTTTTGGCCTTTTCTGCCAGAACCTGGGCCAACATGTCCTTTAATTGGAGAAGTGTCTCCTGTTGCGCCTGTAGCATGACATGATGTTCGTCCACCCTTTTGGCTATGTCTTCGGGGTTTCCCGTCATGTAAACAGAAACTTTTTGTGCTCCAACAGAGCTTGAAGATTGAGATTCAGCTATTGCCGAATGTTCATCACTCGTCGTAATCCCTTTGGCTAACTTTTGATAATTAACCGGTCGTATAGCTCCGGTCCGTGACCGAGTATGCCGATACACCCCTTCGAACTCGTCACAAATTTCTCGAACCGTCGGGGAATAGCTCCTTTCTGATTCATCGGAACTAGGATACGAGATCTTCCCTCTGCCGATCATGTTGATAGTAACCTGAGGATACTCGGCTTCAGAATCTTTCTTCTTATGATGGCGTTGTCTCTTGGTAGGTCTGACGACACCCGCCAATCTGTCGAACACCGATTGTCGGGGGTCAGGTGCGCAACATTGGCACTCGGAGAGGACTGCTGAAATAATCCTCTCACAATGGCAGGAATGATTTGCCTGTTGTATTGGTTTTCTTCTAGAGAGTAACTCTCGCAAGTCGGGGCTTTGAGATTGACTCTTCATCGGAGATAGGACTCTCTGTTTCTGAGGGGGCGAGACTGGTTCTTGGTGGACGTGAATCTTGAGTCCACTTCGATTCTTTTTAACTTGGCGGACCACATCGTATTCAGGAAGCGAAGTGCGAGGGTCGCGTTGTGATTTATAAACACCAGGCCTTGGCCTGCGTTCAGTCGATGAAACAGACCCCTTAAGGTCTTGTTTTGTTTGGACGCACTCATGAGTCGTCTGTTTTCCCTTAGCTGGGCTGTGTTTTGATTAGACAATGCACCACTGAGGGTCGCGTTTAAGTTGAATCACCCGAGGTTCATAGTTGGATTCATTACCTCGAAGTGTGCATTCTGGAGTATGAACGCAATGCTTAGGCAGAGCTTCGGAAATGCAATCCTTGCGTTGGACCAAGGATTGATTTTCTCGGAGATGTGCTCGTCGGATGGATCTTCTCCGTCTTCGAGCGGCGTTTTTCTTGGCTTGTTTCAAAGCTTTAGCAGCAGCGTTATCGGCGTTGATTAGGCCTTTCTCTGTCATAGGCCTCTTATAACCCAGTACACGCTGTGTTAAAACGGGTGCGGGATCTTCAGTTTGCAGAGCAAGTTTGAGGCTTTGGCCAAAGGAGAGGGCTTTCTTTGGCGTCTCAACAGCAGTTAAAACCTCTTTAGAGTTCTGACAGGCATCTCGCCTAGCCTTGGGGCTAAGCGATCCAGAGGAGAGAGCCTCCTCGTACTTGGCTTGGTCAAACTCCACAACAAGAGTTTCGACGGTTGTTCCAGTGAGGTGAACATCGGATTGCGCCACTACTTCCTCGTCAGAGAAGCTAGTCCCCAGCAGAGTCGCCATCTTTTGTTTGTCGGAAATTTTGCAATAAGAAAATGAATGAAAGAATTACGTTTGACTTTATTCTCTCTAACTGTTTAGAAAAAGAATGATTACAACTCTCTCTACTCTCGATTACAATTTGAATTCCTGATTACAAAAGAGAAGAGAATGATCTGATTCTCTCTTTTGTTTAATTCTGGGTTCTTCACGGTGGCGATGAGATGCCTCCCTCGAATGCTCGCGTCGAGTTTGCTTCTCGTTGACGATCCGAATATCTATGCTCACTGGAACAACGATCTTGTCTGGTTGATAACTCTTGACGAGTTTTGTGATTCAGAACGAATAACGAACTCTGATAAAAAGAGTTGTTTGAACCAAAAATGATTCGGTTAATAAGCCAAGTATCTAACGTTTGGATTCCTCAATGGATGTTGATTCCCCAGACTGTATAAAGAGTTAATTCTCCAACTCTCTCTCTAAGATTCTCTCTAGAAAATCTGATCTCCAATGATATCTCGTCCCTCGATCTGATTATCAAAAATCCGATCTAAGCCATCAAAGAAAATCTGATCTCCAATGATATCTCGTCCCTCGATCTGATTATCAAAAATCCGATCTAAGCCATCAAAAAGAGATCCTAAATCTGTTGAGTTTGTTGATATTTATAGGGGGATTAGGGGTGTAACTGCTCCCATAATCTGCTCCTAAATGGGGGTTTAGTTACCCCATTAATCGGGTGTAACAACCCACGTAAGCCACTCCTCAAATCGTGAAACTGCCTGGATCGTGTTTGAACAGGTCAGATTTTTGACATGCGTTCTGGCATAAATTCTGTGTTTGAATGCAGCATCTGGAGGTGCGTTCTGCAGCGATATTGAGCTGCGTTCTTCGATGTTTGAAGGTGCGTTTGGCAGTAGTATAGAGCTGCGTTCGACGTCGGTTAGAGCTGCGTTGGACAGCGATGATGAGCTGCGTTTGAGCAGCGATGATGAGCTGCGTTTGAGCAGCGGTTGATGAGCTGCGTTTGAGCAGCGATGATGAGTTGCGTTTGAGCAGCGGTTGATGAGCTGCGTTTGAGCAGCGGTTGATGAGCTGCGTTGGGCAGCGATGGACCTGCATTCGAGCTGTGCTTGGCAGCGATTAGAACTGCATTCGAACTGTGCTTGGCAGTGATTGGAGCTGTGCTTGGCAGCGATTGGAGCTGCGTTTGAGCTTCTCTGTCTTTATATATGGATGACACCAATGACCATTCGAGAAGGTCCTATTCAGGCCATTTGTGATGGATTGCGGTATCTCAATAACGCTCTATCAACTGCAGGTCACGATCTCCACTAAGATTTCTTTGCATGGTTTAACCATGTGCTCCTCAGTGTGTCGAATATCATTACATTGCTCATCAGCATCTCTAATAGTTGCTAATATAATATTAGTCATGTTGTTGTCACAGCCATCAAGATCAATCATCTCACATAAGAAGATGCATTCGTGTCTGCAGCGGTTGAAGCTGTGTTGGTATTGTATCTTGACGATGGTACGCGGGGAGGACTTCCACATCTTGGTTTGAAGAGATCGTTGATTTGTAACCTCTTTCTGTCAGAGCGTTGCAAAAGATCGTCGTTTTGTAATCTTTACTTTAGCTCTTTGATATGTGAAAATCTTTAAATTGTAGCCTTCTGGAAGTCGTCAGATTGTAACTTCCATCATCGGTGTTTTATAGGGAATCATCTATCTATTATTATTTTTAGACAGCCTACAGTATTCTCTCCTTCTAGTAGTAGATCTCCCCCTCCTTACCCCGTGGACGTAGGTAATTTGCCGAACCACGTAAAATTGATTGTCTTGCTATTTGTGTGATTTGTAATAGCTTTTAGGTTCCCTCGATAGGTCAGTCCTAGAACTGATGAGAGGAAGAGCTGATATCTCACTTGGTTAAGATATTTTGCTTAAAGTTCCTGTTTTCTTTGTGAAACAGGATTTCCTATTGCGACCTGACTCTCTTATTGTGCTGCCGAAGTGCTGTCGAAATTTCCGTTGCACGTAACAAGTGGTATCAGAGCCCAGATTTCAGATTTAGGGTTTTGGAGTTTGGTGAAGAAAGATTCTTGTGTGAAGCTTAGTTCTTGAAGTTCTAGGTTTCGGTGGAGATAGCATTAGGAGTTGCCGTTAGAGATTTCGATTTCCTCGTGTGGATAGGAGATCTATTTAGAATCCGATCTAGGTTTCAATTGGGTTGTTCCTAATTTCTATCAAATTTATTATTTCTTTATAATTTGGAGTTAGTTTGCAATGAGAGAAGAAGGTGAAAGCAGCAAGTCGATGGCGAGTATAATACAAGTTGGTTTTCAGAACACTAAGATTAGTGTGGTGAAGTATGATGGCAAAATCAACTTTATTTTGTGGATGAGCGACGTACAAGATGCGCTCAATTCTCAGAATCTGGAAGAGACCATCATGGTCCACGAGAGATCACCTAAATATGAAGAGGCGGTATGGGAGAAGATGAATAGGAATGTTTGTGGGGTGATCAAGTCCTGTTTGGAACAGGAGCTGAAATATGATGTGATTGGGGTGACGTCTGCAATGAAAATATAGGAAATTCTTAACAATAAGTATCTCACAAAGAGTGTTGAGAACAGGTTGCACCTGCTGCTAAGACTCTTCAAATTTCAGATGTCCAGAGGCACCTCGCTAGCGGCTCATGTGAACAACTACACTAAGTTGTTGTCGGACTTGGCGAATGTTAATGAGAAGATATCAGATGAGTACAAGGCTATTATCTTATTGGGCTCCTTACCGGATGAGGAGTATGATACCTTCGTGCTCACTTTGTTAAATGGGAGATCTTCTATCAGGGCTCCTTACCGGATGAGGAGTATGATACCTTCGTGCTCACTTTGTTAAATGGGAGATCTTCTATCAGCTATAGTGAAGTGACTAACGCATTGACCAATCTATCAGCTATAGTGAAGTGACTAACGCATTGACCAATTACGATTTGAGGAGGAATGACAAGGAGACTTTCTGTGCTGGCACTTCAGGAGAGGCCTTGTCGACGAGAGGTAGAATCTCATATCCGAAAGGTGGTAATAGAGGGAGGTCAAAGTCAAGAAGCCACCACCAATTAGCAAAGAACCAATGTACATTCTACAAGGAGCAGGGACATTGGAAGAGAGACTGTCTGAAGCTCAAGGAGAAAGAGAATGGTAAGAAAAATGGCCCAAAGGCCAATGAGGTAAATATTGCGAAAGGCGATGATTCATGCTTTTCTTTACTGATTACTCCGGAGGTGAACCATATGGATGCATCAGATTGGATGCTTGATTCCAGCGCTACTTATCATGTGACCCCTAGGCGAGACTGGTTTGCATCTTTTGAGAAAGTCGATGGGGGTGTTGTTATCATGAAAAATAATCAATCCTGTGACATTTGTGGGATAGGTATCGTGCGAAATAGGATGCACGATGGAGTAGTCCATGAGTTGAATGAGGTGAGATTTTTTCCTCAACTAAAGAAAAATCTTATCTCAGTTGGAGCTTTGGAGGCGAAGGGATTCAAGGTGACTTTCGAAAACGCTGTAGCAAAGGTTACTAAGGGATCATTGGTGGTGATGAAGAGAGTCCGCAATCGGAATTTATATTATCTGAAGGGAAGCACCGAGATTGACCAGGTTGCTTCGGCTATTTTAGAAGCGGACATGAGTAGACTTTGGCACTATAGGTTGGGGCACACAGGTGAAAAGTCACTGCTGGCATTATGCAAGCAGGGGCTATTAAAGGGAGCCAAGAGTGGGAAGATTGAGTTCTGTGAGCATTGTGTTCTTGGTAAGAAGACGAAGGTGAAGTTCGGGACTGCCATTCATCAGACGAGGGGCATTCTAGACTATATGCACACAGACGTTTGGGGTCCCATCAAGACTACATCACTTGGTGGTCGACATTAGTTCGTCACGTTCGTTGATGACTATTCTAGGCGTTGTTGGGTGTACACCATGACGAAGAAGAGTGAAGTCCTAGATATATTTGTAGAGTGGAAGAAGAGATTAGAACTGCAGACTAGGAGAAAGATCAATACGTTACGATCCGACAACGGTGGTGAGTATACTTCTGACCCCTTTCAGCAGCTATGTAGAGACGATGGCATAGAGAGACACTTCACAGTTAGTCATACACCACAGTAAAATAGGGTGGAAGAGAGATTGAATCGGTCTTTACTGGAGAATATTCGATGCTTATTATCGCAGAGTGGTTTGGAGAAGATCTTTTGGGCTGAGGCACTTACATATGCGAGCCACCTCATTAATAGGCTGCATTCATTTGCGATTGAGGGGAAGACCCCTATGGAGATGTGGACGGAAGAGCCAGCACAAGATTATAACCAGCTCAAGATATTCGGGTGCCCTGTATTTTATCATGTGAGAACTGATAAGTTAGAACCTCGAGCTAGGAAGGTCATATTTGTAGGATTCAAGCGTGGTGTCAAATGATACAAGCTTTGGGATCCAGTTGATAAGAAGATTGTGCTGAGTAAGGACGTCACGTTTGATGAGGCTTCTATCTTGAAGCTTCCCAGCTCTCATCAGGTGGAGAGCGACCCGACGGAGGAGATATCGCATGTGGTGGAGATCGATACAGGTCCACATTGTCCAGATGGTACTGTAGGCGTCAAAAAATGCTAATAGATATCCCAAACGTAGAAAGATCATCAGAAAATCACTTCATACTGTCTTTGGATAAAAATTAAGACATATATGAACTGTCTCGCCAGCGAGACAGTGTATGCTGTCTCGCCAGCGAGACTGTGTTTGCTGTCTCGCCAGCGAGACTGTGTTTGCTGTCTCGCCAGCGAGACAGTGTTTGCTGTCTCGCCAGCGAGACAGTGTTCGCTGTCTCGCCAGCGAGACAGTGTTGAAATGGTCAAAACCACCTTGAAAACCACCACACACGTGTCCATTAACTGCCAAGGGATGTGGGAAACATCGTGGGCGAAAATCACGTGAATAACTACCAAAATAACGGAGTTTGAAACGTGTGAAGGCAGTTAAAACTAAAACTGCCAAAAAGATGCTTTTTCCGATACAGCATTTACTATCTCGCGGGCCGAGACAGCAAACACTGTCTCGCCCGCCGAGACAGTAAACACTGTCTCGTCGTACTAAATCAGTATGTTGTTGAGTTTTTGCAGTTACAGACCCCTGAGGCTATAAATACCCCCCTAGGGTCACTTCTGACGAGGATCGAGCATATTTTCGAGCAATCCATAGCAGAGAGAGTAGATTTGAGTTTTCGTGTGACTCCTTGAAATTGAGCTTTGACTTGATTTTAAGAAGAACGACTATCTTACTTTGATAAGATATCATTTCAAGTTCTCACTTTGATAAACGAAATCAGAATCAGTAAACCCCCTTCACGATCTGTGATTCGGCGGTCCACGAACCAAAGCGTTCCCGGCACAGGCAAAGTCCCACAAAAACAAGAATCGATAGACGATTTTTGTGTTAGTTTCTCAAAAGTTGTAATTTTTACTTTGTTGTGTAGAAAAGGTCTTATAAAAGTTCAATAGAATTATCAATGGAAGTAACTTTTGACGCAAACAAACTGGCGACCACAGTGGGAGCCAGCGGCCTCGCTGCCGAGGCCGCGGTGTCGCAACCGATCAAGATCGTTGTTAATGAAGAGATCGAATACGAGTTCGATCAAGCGAAGTTTGAAGAGTATTTGTCATCCTCATCTGCAAAATCTTCCTCGTCTCGCAAATATAGGAAGATTTCGTCTTCTAAGAAAACTTTCAAGTCTGCAATTCCAACGGAGGCCGCAGGCAAAGATTCTTGCCCGATCGTCGCTAAGGAATCTGCCTGCAACGTTTCTGCTCAAAACGACTCTACACGAGATCTCGTCAGAGACAGCGCCAGCGCCGTGCTCGTCAATTGGCTAAGGCCATGCAACAAACCGACGGGGTCCATTATTATGCGGACCTAGAGTCGAGGAAACAGAAAATAACTCAGTTGCCTCAACGGCAAAATAATTATATTTCTGCACAGCTTACGACGGAGGAGTGGACCCTCGTCAAAAGGGCCCGTTCAACCCTTAAGGAGCGGATACAAAGGCGTCAGGCGAAGGCCGCCCGCGCTCGCGCTCTTCGTCAACAAACACAAGGAATCAAGAAGGAGACAGTGTCTGAAAAGCCACCAAATAACCGTAAAGTTTGGGTTCCGAAGGTGCCACAAACAGCCGTTCCGGGCCCGTTTAATGTATCACCAGTAAAACCATGGGTTAGTCCAGATTTATCAAAGTTCAAGATCATAATGGCGGATCGCCTCGGTCCTTCGGTTGACGATCGAGGCAAAGCCCCAGTCAAAGAACAATCAGATCCAGCGAATAAACCCTTGGTGGTTTCTTACGCAGGGGGTCGTAAACACCCTCCTGTAAGAACTGCACCAGTCCAAAACGAGAGAATACCAGTTCATTCTCGTTTAGGACCTATAAAAACTCCACACCCCCATGGGGGTGTATTTAAAAATTTAACCTTGGATCGCTCAGTGGCGACAACTAGTCGTCCTGTGCATGTTAACAAGGTTCAGAAACCACAGATAGGTTGCTCAAATCACAATAGTGATGAACTATACTATCAGAGAAATAATTCAAGAAAAAGGATTGTCCGAGAAAACGAGTCTCATTGTGCTTGCGAGAGACTCATTAAGGCGGTGCTGACAGAATGCGGATGCTCTAAAGATAATTCAACAAGAATCTCCGTATTTCAAAGATTGTCCAATGAAGCGTCAAGACCCAAAATGAGACGTTTCAACAAGAAAAAACCTGTAATCCGACAAGAAGAGTTCCCTGAGGTCACTATCAACATGACCAACAAAGGAAAGCAACGGTCAGTTAACCACGACCCTGATTTCTCTCCGGGAGGGAGAGTTGAGCAGGGTCTTTCTCAAAGGATGGCGCGATTACAAAGAAGAGCCAACCTACGACGAGATTACAAGAGTCAGACACTTGTTCCGCTGTCGCTTCAGACGATACCGCGTCCAGTGTTGGGCGAGTCAGAGAATCATTTTCAATCACGCCGGATCAATTGGCTCACATACTACAGGAAGCATTGGCTAAACAACGCGAAGAAATTAGAGCTGAATTCAAAACCGAAATGGAGTTGACTATGCAGCAGATGCGAGATTTGCAGGTTCAGCAACACCAACCGGAATCGAGCCAGAAGGCGGAATCCAACCGGCGTAATGAAGAAGATGAGACTATCCTTGACGATCCTCCTCCAGATAAAGACAATTCCGGAAGTGGTCCGGCCAAGCCTTCCACTCAACCTCCACAGATCTACTTGAAGAAGAGTGAGGAAGAGGACAAGAAGATGCATGATCTCGAGAGCAAAGTCAACGCTCTGATGACAGCTCAAGAAGTGAAGAAAACGGGCATTCCATACCCGTACCCGAGGGAGTGGGACCTGATTCCTTATCCCCAGAAATTTAATTTGATTAACTTTACTCCTTTTGATGGCAGGGGGTCAACAACTCAGCACTTGATCTATTTCAAGTCGCATCTCGGCGCAATATCCGGGAACGAAGCCCTGATGGTCCGGTCATTCGTAGGAACCCTCCGCGGGCCTGCCTTCGATTGGTACCGACGCCTTAAACCTGGGAGTATCAATAGCTGGGAGGATATGGAAGAATTATTCCTCACCAATTTCTTCGACGACGACACAGAGGTCTCTATTGGCACGTTGTTGGACGAGAAGCAGAAGGATGGGGAGTAGGTTGATGTTTTTGTCAAACGATTCCGGGACAAAGCATTGAACTGCAGAGATCCACTCACAGAGGAATTTATTTTGCAAACATGTCACAATAACTTGTCACTGGATGTATTAGAGGTCATGGGGGTTGTGCCCTCTAAAACTTGGAAAGAATTGAAGGTGAGAGGTGAGCAAGCTGAACGCTTTCTCAAGAGAAGGAATTTTGAGAGAGGTCAGCCACCGGCTAATAATCAGAGACAAAATTTTAATCCTCGAGGTAGAGGAAGAGGGTCCGTAGCCGCTGTGGACGCACATTAAACGTCACAACAGCCGCCGCAACAACACAGCCGCCGCAACAACAACCGCAGCAGTCATCCTTCTAGTTGGCACCAAATCAGAATCAACAGCCTCCGAAGCAGTTTAAACCTTCTGAGCCCAGATTCCCGAAGGAATACTCTTTCAAAGATGATGAAGTTCCGGTTATCTTCAAATACCTGTTAGAGAATAACAAGATCAAGCTTCCACCGGTCACAAACCAAGAAGAAGCAACAAAGATCAATGACCCGAAATATTGTGCATATCACAGAAGGGTCCACCATCCCACTAAGACGTGTTATGTCTTAAAAGACAAAATACAAACATTAATCGATGTTGGTATTGTGACGCCGAAGCCAAAGGAGAAGAAAGTAGGCGCAAACGCGGTCTCTATTAGTTTCGGATCGGTTCCTTTGTCCTGGTTTCAAGCCGAACCAGTATCCAAGGTAAAAATGCAAACCATCAACGATGACCCTCATGGACAGCGTCAGAAGGGGCTTGTATCTCACATAACCTCCAACGGCGAAATCCTTTGGGTTCATCCGGATTTGCTTGAAGATGAACAGTGGACAACATCCACGTCGAAGAAGAAGTCAAAAGGCAAGGGAAAAGAGAAATCATGTTATGGAGCCTCGGCGATTCCTGAGAAGAACGATGAGGAGATAGCAGCTTTACCACTTTCTGATGAAGAGCAGGAAGTTTTCGCTACAAGAGGTGGGAATGAATACCATTATAAATATCCTGAAACCTCTGACCCAAATGCTACAACTCTGAAGGAGCTGGGGGTAGTTGCAACTCCTCCAGTAGCTGCTGAAAAGCCGCAATAACCGGTTAAGCAAAAAGAGAAGGAATCCCAACGCAAAGAGGTTCAAGTTTCGAAGCAGACTCGTTTCAGCCGACCGATTGGACAAGATAGACCGGAAAGCTCGAACGCACCATACCGTTTCGATGTCATAGCTCAGTTGGCTAATATCCTAGCAAGGATCACGCTATACGAGTTGTTGCGCCTCTCGAAAGAAACTAGAGAAGCTTTACAAGAAGCTTTGGCTGATTCTGAAGTATTCCTCACTCAGATCAAGCCAACTCCTGGAGGATCAGAGTCATCAGTACAGCATTGCAATCTGGCAGCCACCAAATTTCCTTGCATTGCTTTCACAAAAGAAGACATGCAAGTTAGGAATTCAAAGCATGATAGACTGTTATATTTTACTGGATATATCGGTTCGAGCGTTGTCAACCGGAACCAAGTCGATCCGGGTTCCGTTGTTAGCATCATGCCACTTCGGTTGATGTACCACCTCGGAATCCCCGCTAGCAAGTTAGCCTCCACAGGAACGGTTATCTATGGGTTCAATACTAGCGGGTCAAGACCGTTGGGAAAAATCCGGGTGAAGTGTCAACTCGGAGATTTGAAGTCTGAAGTCACCTGCTATGTGATCGATGCGGAGACTTCTTATAACTTACTGTTGGGTCGTCCATGGATCCACGGTAATCTTATAGTTCCCTCCACCCTCCATCAGTGTTTTAAGTATGTTGACACTAATGAGGAGGTCAAGACGGTGGTCGAGGATAAGCAACCATTCCAGGGGTTAGAAAATTACTTTACTGACTCCCTTCTTTATGGTGCTGAGTCCGAAACTGAACCATCGGCCCATGGCACGGACAGCGGAGAAGAAGCTGATACCGAAGCCGGGCTCGATTATAGTGAAGGTCTTGTACTAAATGACATTGAACCTCTTGTAATCGATCTTGACGGTGATGAATCGTCGGACGAAAGTTGTAACTGGTAGCTTGCCGATGAAATAATAAATGATAAGTTAGAGTACTCGCGTTGTCTTGATGATGTAATGCAGGAATTGTACGACGACCCTAGTCTACATATGTCACTTCGTTCGTCTTGTACGACGACGAAACACCTCCAAACTTCATTCGGAACAACTGTAATACTTCCCACGAAGACAGGGGGTGAAAAAGAGATAGTCTTTGGAAAAGGGGAACCATCCCCTACTCCAGATCATTTCTTGAACATTAATTCGGATGAAGAAGAACCCGGGCGATATTTCTCTCGGTACAGTTCACAAGCAAATGATTATATGACGAACCAAGGCTATGACCTCTCGCTTGGTGAAGGTCTCTATTTTGGTCAAGGTGTCTATGACGAACCAAGGCTATGACCTCTCGCTTGGTGAAGGTCTCTATTTTGGTCAAGGTGTCAGGGTTCCGCCCCGTCCCGCTTATGTACCAAAAGGAAAACCGGATAATTATTACGGTCATAAAAGGGTCTAGGTTATGCCTCATCATCTGATGACGAATACGGCCAACAGATTATTAGCCAACTAATAAATAGGAGTGGACATTCATCAGACGCTTCAACTTGGGATTCTGACGTGAGCATTGGGGAAAGGTTCAAAACTCTCATGTCAAATATGGCAACGGTTGATCCTTCCACAATTGAAGAAGACGATCAGTTGCCCACTTGGGAAGATCCTTGGACACATTACATGAATATCCAATATGGTGATCGATTTGAGCAAAGAGAACCTCCTACAGAGGATAAAGTAGTCCAAATTGATATGGGTGACGAAGCTAACCCAAAGCCTATATTTATCAGCGGTGATCTTCCAACGGATGAAAAAGAGGAATTAATCGCCCTCATTCAAGAATATATCGACGTATTCGCTTGGAATTACGAAGATATGCCGGGACTAGATCCAGAGGTAGCAATGCACAGCCTTAATATTAAACCGGATGTTAAACCCGTCAAACAACAACAGAGACGGTTTCGTCCGCAAATTTTGGAGGCAATAGAAGCTGAAGTCAAGAAGTTGATTGATTCGGGTTTTGTCAGAGAAGAACAACATCCTGAATGGTTGGCCAATATTGTTCCAGTCCTTAAAAAGAACGGAAAAATCAGAATCTGTATCGACTTCAGAGATCTGAATACGACCTGCCCCAAAGATGACTTTCCTCTACCGATTACGGACGTCATCATTGACAACACATGCGGGTTCGAAAGAATGTCATTCATGGATGGATTTTCTGGGTATAATCAGATTAAGATGCATCCAGACGATGAAAAATATACAGCATTCAGAACACCCCTAGGTGTCTTTTGTTATACTGTTATGCCATTCGGTTTGAAGAATGACGGTGCTACATACCAACGAGCAATGACGAAAATCTTTCAAGAGTATCTCCGGAAGACCGTCGAATGCTACGTTGATGACCTGGTCATTAAGAGTCGTGATAAAAACGACCACATTAACGATCTGAAGATAATGTTCGAGCTTATGAGAACTCATCAGTTAAAGATGAACCCAACTAAGTCTTTCCTTGGAATGTCCAGATGAGAACTCATCAGTTAAAGATGAACCCAACTAAGTCTTTCCTTGGAATGTCCAGCGGTAAATTTCTTAGATTCGTCGTCACCACAAAAGGTATTCATATCGATCCTGATAAAGTGAAAGCGATACATGAATTACAACCACCGAGGAATCTTAAAGAACTCAGGGGGTTGCAAGATCGATTGGCATATATCCGTCGGTTTATATCAAATCTGTCTGGAAAATGTCAACCGTTCTCTAAACTCGCAAAGAAAGGTGTGTCATTCGTTTGGGATGAAGCATGCCAAAAGGCATTCGAAGATATTAAGAAATATCTGGCGAATCCACCTATTCTCGTTGCACCGAAATCAGGCAGACCGTTTTTGATTTATGTCAAAGCGACGAGCCATTCGTTAAGTACATTACTTACACAAGACGACGATAACGGTCACGAACAAGCTGTGTATTATTTGAGTCGTACATTGGTAGGAGCTGAGTCTCGTTATCCGATGATTGAGAAGGAATGCCTCGCCTTGGTATTCGCGATTCAGAAAATACGACATTATTTGGTTGGACAGACAGTCTATGTCATTTCCAACATAAATCCCATCCGAGTATTCATGACCCAACCGGCCTCTATGAATTGAAAAATCAGTTAAAGGACGAGCTATTTGCGATCTTCTGGCGGAAAACCCTACGAAGGATGTAGTCGAATTGTACGACGATCTGCCAGATGAAACTCACGAAGTTAATACCACCTCACATCAACAAGTGTGGTAATTGTACTTCGATGGGGCTTCCCGATCAACCAATGTAGCAAGCGCACCCGGATATTCTAAAATCTCCTCAGGAGTGGGGGTCGTTTTGGTTTCCCCGGGAAAGCATGTCTTACCTAGAGCATACTCGTTGACCAAACCATGCTCTAATAACGTAGCCGAGTACAATACTCGTTGACCAAACCATGCTCTAATAACGTAGCCGAGTACAATGCATTGATAATTGGACTCAATTTTGTCAAAGAACTGGGGGTCGAATACCTTAAAGCTTTTGGAGATTCTCAACTGGTAGTTAATCAGATTCGAGGAGAGTATGAAGTCAGAAATCAAGACCTGATTCCATACCATCAGGTGGCCATTGAGGTGGCAAGCTCGTTTGAAGAATTTTTCATCGAGTACGTTCCGCGTCTCCAAAATACATACGCAGACGCATTGGCGGCGTTGTCGGTATCCTTGGCTCAACCTCCCGAAACAGAACAATTGATTACAGTGAGGACTCACCAGCTTATTGTTCCAATCTACGATTCGAACGCTAAAGAAGTATACTCAACTGGAGTTGAACCCGAAGTTCGAGATTGGCGTTTTCCCATTATCGACTACGTCTTACATGGTATATTACCTGAAGATGTAAGAGAAAGGGAATCGATTCGGCGAAGAGCGCCAAGATTTTATTACAACGCCACAGCGCAAATGTTGTATCGACGATCGTATGATGGTCTTTTACTCCGCTGTCTATCCGGCAAAGAAGCAGAACAAGCACTCAAAGAGGCGCATGATGGGATATGCGGTGCACATCAACCCGGTCCGAAAGGTCCTCAGTTCGTGAGCAACGCATTTATCAAATTCTGCGGTAAATTCGGGATTAAGGACGTTTCGTCGACTGCTTATAATCCTACAGCTAACGGATTGGCCGAAGCTTTTAACAAGACTATCATCAAAATTCTGGCAAAATTAGTGAAAACCAATAAACGAGATTGGGACGACAAACTCGGCGAAGCCTTATGGGCTTATCGTGCAACCGTCCGTACGCCAGCCGGAACCACCCCATATGCTTTAACATATGGGTGTGAAGCCGTCCTTCCATTAGAAATACAGATTCCTTCCCTCCGTATCGCCCTTACAACGGGAATAACGACGGAAGAACGTCATCAGAAACGTCTCGAGGAATTAGAGATGTTAGATGAGAAACGCTTGGAAGCTCAACAACAGATCGAGTTTTATCAAGCTAGAATTTCCCGGGCTTTTGACAAAAAGGTCCGACAACGAAGTTTTAAAGAAGGAGATTTGGTCATCGTCGTCCGAAGACCTATGATTCTCACTTCTAAGAAGAAAGGCAAATTTGAATCTAAATGGAAAGGACCATTCGTGATAGAGACAGTCTACTCAAACGGTGCATATCGCCTGATTACTTAGGATGGCAACAAATTGATGATGCCAATAAATGGGAAGTTCCTGAAAAAGTATTATCCATAATACGTTCAGGATAACCTATGTAAAACGGAAAGTTCCTAGAGAATCCTGTATAGGATATTTCAGGATAACCCGATATCAGTTGATTATTCTAAATGAAAACTGATTATGTGAATAATCTATTCTTAATTGTTATAAAAATAATTAAGATCCTCATATTACTTTTGTTGAGATGAGATTTAATCACAATTAATCTTTCCTCACAAAACCACTCACCGATCAAATCGATCGACAAAGGGTACACCAAAATCCGTCATGAATCAAAGTTATTTAAATTCTACTCCAATTCTTCACCTGGTCAAACCTTTAAATAGTTAGGACCAGAACCAAAATCCCCTCTCGATTCCTTCAATGAACGAGAGGTCCACAAACTAAACGATCAAACCTTCTTACAGTTAGGATCGTCTTAAAACTCCCACTTGGTCAAACCTTACTACAGTTAGGACCACAACCAAAATCTCCTTTCGATTCATTTTGCGAACGAAAGGTCCACTTTTGAATTGAGTAATCAAACTTTATGACAGTTAGGATTATTCAAACCAATCCAGATTCTCTAAGTGGAGATCCCACTTTGAGTTTCCCTTTGCACCAGGAGATAGAATATAAAATTCTTCCTCTCCAATTCTGGGTTTATCTCTACCAACAAACAAGAGACCAGGAGATAGAATATAAAATTCTTCCTCTCCGATTTTGGATTTATCTCTATCAACAAATGTTTTCGTTAAAAGTTGGTTTTGTCATGGAATTCATTATATCTTTGGTCGATTACAACGAATTCAAAAAAAAGATGGCCTTTTTGTAAGACTTCTTTTACACAACAAAATAAAAATTACAACTCTTGAAAAACAAACGAAGGATCGTTGTTTGAATCGCTGCTTGCGTGGGATCTTTTCCTGTGCCGGGGGTGCGTTAGCCCGTAGACCACCAAATCACAGATTCTGATTGAACCGTGAGGGGTTTAATGATTCTTCCTTCGTTTATCGAAGTAAGAATTTGAAGCGAATATCTTATCGATGTAAGATATTCACTCTTCTAAAGATCAAGTCAGAGCTTAGATCTCTAGGAATCGCCAGAAACTTCTTGGGGATGTTTGTGAAGAAGGAAGACTCTCTTTTCTGCTCTAATTCATCAAAACTCAAGGCTCTCTGCTCTAATCTGCTCTGGAAATGCTTCCCCCTCTGTCAATGATGGCCATAGGGGGTATTTATCGCCTCCTTAGACGATAACTGAAGAAATAGCCGATCAACAACTGCCTCTTTAGGCGCGGCAGTTGATGCTGTCGCGGCTAAAGAGCGCGACAGTCGACACTGTCGCGGCCAAAGGGCGCGGCAGTCGACACTGCCGCGACTAAAGGAGCAGTTACACCCACGTTCATACGTGTTTGAAACTATTCTCCCACGACCTTTAACCACCTTTTTCGTGGTTTAACTGCCTGTCCACGTCAACACACATTCTATTTCTAATATGCTGCCACGTGGGCTTCAATAATCATCAGATAACTGCATTATAACTGCTGTAGCATTCCCTATAATGGTCGCGGTACCATGAGTTGTCGCGCCTTGGCCGCGACACCATAGGCTGTCGCGTCTTAGCCGCGGCACCATGGGTTGCCGCGCTTCAGCCGCGATACCATGTACTGCCGCGCCCACACGCTGTAGTTTGCATTGTTCTGTGAATTCACATTGTTTTGTGTTGATTCATAGATCCTTTTGCTTCCTTTGGGCTTGTATGATCTCCCATGACTTAGATACTGATGTTTATCACCTTCTCTTTATCTTGAGTGGTATTTGGATGTCTGTAAGTATTTTTTTGACGTCTACAACAAACAAGAGACCAGGAGATAGAATATAAAATTATTCCTCTCCGATTTCGGGTTCGTTGTCTTATATAGGAAACGCAACCTACTCACACTTTCCATGTCGTTCACACATGGGGGATGTTATCTCTATCCCTTATTAGAGATAAGCCTACATCTAACACATGTAGCCTATATATTCAACATTGTAGTTTAAAGTCTAAAGGAGTTTAATTCTTTTAGCACAACGTTATATGTGAAACGGACCTAGATAATTCACATACTAGCCCGACTCAAACGGTAGTCGGTAAAGGCATATCAAATCCGTTGATGGCTGGGGATTTGCCAAAAATCTTATAAGTATTATGGTTATTTATTTTAAACAAGAATGAGTAATCATAATAAAATCTTAATAAGCAAAAGGATTCAATATATTGACCAAGAGTGTTCAAACAAAGCTAAAAAAAAAATATATGTTCTCCAATTACAAAAGTTTATATTGACTAATCTGATCTTCAAGTTTTTAAAGCTCTAACGCATAAGCCTGTTCAAGCTCAGCCGCCAATTTAATTTTGAAGGCTTCTTCGTCAACACTGTGAAGCGCGGCGACTTCTTGTTCCTTTTCAGCAAGTATTTTATCTTGAAGGTTCAGCTGCTGTAACAGGTTTTCTTCAACTTGAATTTCCTGTGTCAACTCGGACTCCAAGACCTCATGAGCATCCTTAGCCATTGCAAGTTCCTCCTCTAAGCGAGCTATTTCCGCTCGACTCAATTCTAAATCCCGGCGTAAGTTAACCTTGGCTTGTGTTCTTTTGCCAACATTCACCCTAAGTTGATCACTTCGGACTCTTAGCTTTTGAAGTTCGAGGTTAGCTGATTTTTGGGAATCACGCCACGCTTGCAACTCGGATTCCATGCGGGAAGCGATATAGGAGGGTATGCCTTTGGTACGAAGAGCTTGTAGAAGTTTAACATGTCGCTTCAAATCAACCAAATAAGTGTTGATTGAATCGGCTAACTCATTATACCCTTCCTCTCTGAATCCTGATATAAAACGCTCAAGAGATTTCTTATAACTCTCAAAATATGATCTTTTGAATAGAATACGATCGACCATAGAGTTCAAAAAGGGGATGAAGCCTTGGAGATTAGAACAGATGACAGCCTTATCCGGATCCTTGTCTGCCAACAGGGCCTGGATTTGGTCTGATAATGATGAAGGAACTGCGATGAGGGTAAATAAGTCAGTACAGAACATATATATGCATACAAGGCAACAAGCTGAAGCATACCGAGTTTGACGGAAGAGCCTTCAGTACGACTTGGTTCACCCAAGGATGGTAGTCCGGCTTCCTGAACAACCAATGTTGGTTCAAGAATGACAGCTGTTGGTACACCCGCTACATCAGATGCTTTTTCAACTAAAGCCTCAGAAGACGACGGGTCCAAACTAAGTGGCTCTTTAGGAGGAGATTCTACAAACAAAAGAGTTACAATAAGCATAATGAGATGTTAATCCGAAATTTGAAACAAATTATGGGTAAAACTTACCAGCTCTGGGCACAATATCGGCTGACGTACCAACTTCTTCAGTTGGTCTTGCTTTTGTTGCAACTGAGCTAATTTGGGGAGTGACGGTGACTTCTATCATCATGGGGTCTATAGGAGTAGAAGGTTGAGGTTCAAGAATTAACGATTGCAAATCAACTTCGGTTCCTGCCCATGCCACGAGGTCACGACTCTCCGGTTGATCAGATGTTCCAATGATTATGGTAGTATCAGTTCCAGCAACTGGTCCTATAATTCGAACAATTATATGATTAATCAAGTTAAAATATATATGTATGTATATACGGAGATTACGGAACCAAGGCCTTACTCTCAGAAGGACCTGCTTCTGTTGAGCCAATTCCAACATCTGATCCTGTAGCAGCATCAGGAGTTTTCCTCGACAGAGAATCAAGGATTTGCTGGTGGTCGTCCTCTGAGATATCAAGATTAAAGTTGAAATCATTAAAATCGTCGACTTTAGTGGCATGAGTAGCCTCTCTCTCAGTTGATTCATGCATCGTGGCATCTACAGAACATGTTAAGCCATAAATAACATACAAATTTAGACGAATTTGCTCAAAACGAAGATTAATTTTACTTTCGTTGAATGGGACGGATTCAAGAGCTCCACTAGCTGCACCCGCTTCTTTTAGTTTAACTAAAAGGAGACCAAGCGCACAAGTCATTAGAGGAGGCACACGGTCCGACTCATTCATTTCTCGAATTTCTCTTCCGAGGGGAGAAAGATCAGTACATGTATCCGTAGCCGATGGATCAATATCAGGAGTTGGTGGAACATCAGCTGGTCCTTCTTTCAGAGCATCCTGTATTTGCTGGACGAAGCTGGTTTCCTCAGTCTCCATACCACCAGGAGAAGCAGCTTCGACTCGATATTCTCCCTCTTCTTGACTCCCTACAGAAATTGAAAATAGAATAAGTTCGGGCGTTAAGAAGCGTGAAAGCAATAAAAACGAATTGTTACCTTGTTCTTCTGAAGAAGCGCTACGGGCAGACGTTTCCTCTAAAGTGGGGAGATGAACACGTGGTTTAGAAACGGCTTTCTTCTGTCTCTTCAGTGGACGTACTTCAAAACCTTCATGACGACGTTTTGTGCGTAATTCAGTTCCGGGAGGAATCTGAGACTGAGCTTGAGTGGAAGATTGAGATCTTTGCCTATGAGCAAGAGGCACTGTATCCTCTTCATCCTCTTCGTCTCCACTGAGAACGTCTACCGTCATCCAATTAGGATAGGTCATGACGACTCTCTCTCTCCGTTTTTTCGGAGCAGCTTGTGGTTGGGCCGGAGCGACGGAAGGTCTTACAAGTCCCCTTTCAAAGAAAGAATCAGGGAGACCAGCTCTTTCATCAGAACTCGAGCCAGTCTCACCCGCCTCTTCAGAAGTCTCTGTTTCCTCACTATCAAAATCCTCTTCACTACCAGCTGGAAGAACCGGTTCCTTTCCTTTTCTCGAGGATTCAGCAGCCTCTTTTTCTCGAGTCGACACCATAGCCTCGTGAGTCGCCTCTGTAGCTTGCTGCGGAGCTGCCTCTTCCTCTGAGTCCGATATTCCCCTACGTCGAGGGACAATGTTAGCGGCTATCAACCACTTGCAAAATAGGAAGGTCATCCGTAGAGGTGCCACTTCTAAAGGAAGATCAAATTCAGCATTGGTGCAGCCGGCGATACTCCAAAACCAAGCTCTCGCACCGTCGATAAGTCCACCTCGAAAGCGAAGGTGACGGTTTGGGTTGCCAACATATATCTGGTCATAGCCAAACTGACGAGCGAATCGACATGGAAGATAAGGTTCAATGTGACAAACATTTCTTACCCTAAACAATAGATATCCAGGTCGAATGTTCATCAACCATCTGAAGCACCCGACGTCCAGAATGGTACGGTTCTGCCTTGGCTCTTCAGCATCCAACAAGGTCGTATTATACGTACCGGAGAATCGAGGGAAGCAGGAGAAGAATTCCCAATACTTATGAATTTTGAACTGCCTCGTTATGTCCGGTCATCGATGGTTGATCCATTTTCAACCCTCAAGGGTCTGTAAAAGAGGAAGACTAGGATCCACCGTCTCAGGAGCTTCCATTAAATCTGGCCGGTGAAGAACCAACCATGTCATCAAATAAGTGTAGGGTAATTCTAGTTTCGGAACAGATATACTGGCAGAGGGTTTCTTTTTCTCTTGCGTGAATGCGGAAACTAACTGCCGTAACCCACTGTGAATAGCCGCCACCATAGCAGGAAGCAAGGATAATCTGCGACCTGTGGCTAACTGGACGGCTGGATACAACACTTCCATTGGCATAGCGTCGGATGACTGGTGAGGAACTACACATCTCTTCAACCATATGGCCAGAAAGCCAGCCAGCAGAGTAGTGGGCCGATCGATCCTCCAGGTTCTTGAATAGATAATCGGCGAATTGCTTTAAGCTGACCTGGGGAGATTTCTTCCTAGCTTTGGTTTCCATCTCAGCCATAGCTATATGATAATGACAAGTCAGCTCCCATAAAGTCTCGTGGGTCACAGATGACCGATCCTTCATCTTATTAAGCTGACTGGTGGTTGGGAAGAACTCTTGATATGGAATATCGCCTATGGGCAAGCCAGACACCTTCATCATTTCGTGCAATGGTAACCCGAGCTCCCCATTCTTGGTGAAGAACGTATTGGTGTCAGGATTGTAGATCTCGAACAAACGGAGGAAATGACCTACACTAATTTGCAGACAATGCATGCTGGCACGGATCGGGACTTCCAACCCTAGTTCTGCTAACTCTCGCCCCCAACGGTTCAACACATATCGGGTCATTCTGGTCCACCACCATTTATCCCCAGAATAATGGACCCATCCATAACATCTGAAACTCTCGTGGGGTAATTTCTTCTTCATTGCAGCCAAACGATTCTTCACAGTGTTGGCCTGCGCTGTCTTTTCATTCTGAGGTATATTGTCTTGGCCTAAGACACCCGGATGAAGCCCTCATATAGAAGCTCTTTCACTGGAACCTGGAGTAGCCTCGTTCCCGATGAAACCACAATGAATACTGTTTGTTGGAAATTTGCAGTAGAAAGACAATGAAAGAAAAATTTGACTTGTATTTCTCTTAAAATCAATTACAATTTGGATTCCGATTACAAAAGAGAGGATAATGAATTTGATTCTCCCCTTTGTTTAATTCTGGGTTCTTCACGGTGGCGATGAGATGCCTCCCTCGAATGCTCGCGTCGAGTTTGCTTCTCGTTGACGATCCGAACGTCTTGATTCACTGGAACGTGATTTTCTCCTCACGATTTGACGCTGTGGAGAACTTGCGTGGCAAGTTTGAAAATAACTCTTGATGAGTTGATAACTCTGAACGAGTTTTAGAAGAACTCGTAGAGCAAATTTTGAACTCTGATCGAGTTGATAACTCTGAACGAGTTTTAGAAGAACTTGCAGAGCAAGTTTTGAACTCTGATCGAGTTGATAACTCTGAACGAGTTTGAACTCTTGAAAAAGAGTTGATTTGAACCGAAAGTCGATTATAAGCCAAGGCCAAATAATTTCAAAGGCTTCAATTAAAAGCCTTCCAAAATGATTCAAGATCTCCTTCAAGTCGTTGATCCCCAAAGCCCTCTGTTGCTGCCAAGTCCCAGATCCAAAATATGCCAGCCTTTTGACCGAATCTCCCTTTGTTGGTGAGAAAAAATTCGATCCCCAAGCTAGCCGCAGATCGCTTCTTTGCTGCCCAAAAAAGAAGGATCCGAACTCAGTTGAGTCTCCCACTATTTATAGGGGATTTAGGGTGGTAACTACCCCCTTAATCCGCTCTTAAGTGGGGCGAAAATCCCTCAAATCGTGGGGAAAAACAGTTCCTGGAACTGTTCATTGCGTGCTTGAACGAGTCAAACGCTAAAAACGGCGTTCTGGGCCTAAACTCTGCGTTTTTAGACTAAAAACGCAGAGTTGGGCCTATTTTAGTATCTGAACGCACAGGCCGCTCAGCGTAATGAACTCTGAGACGCAGAGTTAGGGTGTTTTAGGCTGAACGCACAGGCCGCTCAGCATGATGAACTCCGAGACGCAGAGTTAGTGGCTGAACGCACAGGCCGCTTGTGCGTTGGAATTCAACTCTGCGTCAAGAGTTTGGGACGCATGGATGAGTCTGTTGAAGAACGCACGTTAGGTGTGCGTTTGTGCTTTAACTCTGCGTCACAGAGTTAGATGTATGCTGGAAAACGCAGAGTTAAGCCTGTTTGAGGCTGAAAACGCACAATTGTGCTGTTTTAGAGATTAACTCTGCGTTTTGATGTTGAAAACGCAGAGTTGAGCATGTGCGCTTTGACTCTGTAATGCAGAGGCGAACCTTAGGTGGGCTTGGCGAGCTTCAGACTGAGTTCAATGTTCTGACGAAGTCCGTACGTCAGAATTGGACGAATTATATATGAAAATCGGCTATCTCGACGAGACGGATCCATCCGAACCGAGCCAAAGGCTTCGGTTCGCTTCCTCCGTTTTGCCAAATTCCTTACGGTTTGAGAGATATATGCGTTTTAATATGAAGAGACCGTCAATTTGTAGTCTCTTTTTGCTAGAGCTTTGCAAAGATCGTCACCTTGTAATCTTCGTCTTGGCTCCTTGAAAATATAAGAGTTGTCAGATTGTAACTCCCGATGTTGATTGTGAAGGCTGTCGAATTGGGGCTTTCATTAGTTGTTGTGGAGGTCGTCAGATTGTAACCTTCTACGTGAAAGTCCTCAAATTGTAACCTTCTGGAAGTCGTCAGATTGTAACTTCCATCCTCGGTGTTTGATGGGGGATCAACTATCTATTGTGATTTTTAGACAGCCTACAAATACGCCTCCAAAGTTTTCGAAAGTTCGCGGTTGACTGGGACGAATTTTCGGAATACTTTGGATCTCAACTCTGATCTTGGAGCTGTTGATTCCTTGTCACAAAGGAGTTGTTCTCTGCACTCACTGCGCAGGCTTGCAGAAAGCAATCGCCGGATCCTTTATGGAGTCACCAAACAAGAAGTCTGGTTTCCTTATACATTGGTTTGAGTCCTGCTCTGAAATTAAGGTTGCGTCCGTGATTAACCGTCGCAGAATACGGCAACTACCTCGTTGAATCAACTCTCGGGCCCCTTCGCTGTAATCTGACTTGAACTGAGGAGCAGACTCGATTAACGGTAGCCCCTCATAATAAGAGTGAGTGACACTACTCTGGCCCGTGACTGCATCGACAGTGAAGATTGTGGAAGGAAAATGGACTGATACAGGAGATACACATAAGCTGTGTAAGTATAGTCCTAAAATTTTAGAGAAAACGGTATATCTTACTTCATAAGATATAGTCGCTATATCACAACAGGTGTGACAATTTTACATCTACCACATGTATAAAGGAGATATGCGTTACTATGCACGGGCATTATAACGGCATATCAAAACCTTTCAACACACGTGGGATGATATGAAATCGCCCCTGTGTATTATGAAGTGTGTTTTGTCCAAGCAAAACAAACACTTTTAAGCGTCGATCCCCTCAAAGGAGGATACCGGCTCTTCTCGAGGGTATCTCAAAGGATACAAACGAGGATCTGCATGCAAATACAGGTACATATATATGAACTTGACGAAATACATTATTTAAATTCGTGAAAGGGTGAAAGAAACGTACCCCCATGCGAAGCGGCATCAGGAGCAGCCTCTTCAGGGGACTGAGCAGTCGAACGGCCTCGGGAACCTCTGGATCGACGTGGCGACATGATGAGTAAATGATCTACAAGGAAATCCAACGAAAAAGTTAGGATTTTGAACCTGAAATTGAACAAAATATCACGAAATATTACTGAAACAGTGCATGCATGAGGAAAAGTTAAAGAAAATCAAAATTGTGAGAGAGGAAAAGGAGAACAGACCTCCAAACTCCAAATGAAATTCCTCCAAACAGAGCTCTACCCAAATCAGGAACAAAGAGGAGAAGAGAAGGCCTCAACTGGTCGAAAATCACCCAAAATCGCTGAAGAAATCACCTGAAGATCGCTAAAAAGTTGACGTGAAAAACCCTAAAAAAACCCCTAAGTTCGAGTTTTATACCAACTGTCTCGCAGCGCGAGACAGTAAAAACTGTCTCGCAGAGCGAGATAGCAAACACTGTCTCGCACCGCGAGACAGCAAATACTGTCTCGCACCGCGAGACAGCAAACACTGTCTCGCAGTGCAAGACAGCAAACACTATTCCCCTACCCTCAACAGGAAGTTTCTGGAGAATATCAATCTGAATATTCTTAAGGATAACCTGACGAACTTTCGAGAGACAAACGAGCATCAATCTGGAAATACCAACTTCAATTCAAGATCTCAACAACGGTCGAGCGATAAACGCAGTGCCGGAGAAGTATTAGCTATTCTACAAAGAACTGAATAGACTAATGGATGAAGAGATCAAGAGTCGAAGCCATTTTACAGATTCTTCTACACGATCTACTCAACCAAGCATTGAAGGGATCGTAAGTAAAATCTATCTTATCCAAAGTATCCCAGACTCGAAAATCACTTCATACTGTCTTTGGATAAAAATTAAGACAGATATGAACTGTCTCGCCAGCGAGACAGTGTATGCTGTCTCGCCAGCGAGACAGTGTTTGCTGTCTCGCCAGCGAGACAGTATTAAAATGGTCAAAACCACCTTGAAAACCACCACACACGTGTCCATTAACTGCCAAGGGACGTGGGAAACATCGTGGGCAAAAATCACGTGAATAACTGCCAAAATAACGGAGTTTGAAACGTGGGAAGGCAGTTAAAACGAAAACTGCCTGATGGTTACTGTTTCTGAGACAGTATTTACTATCTCGCGGGCCGAGACAGCAAACACTGTCTCGCCCGCCGAGACAGTAAACACTGTCTCGCCGTACTAAATCAGTATGTTGTTGAGTTTTTGCAGTTACAGACCCCTGAGGCTATAAATACTCCCCTAGGGTCACTTCTGACGAGGATCGAGCATATTTTCGAGCAATCCAGAGCAGAGAGAGCAGATTTGAGTTTTCGTGTGACTCCTTGAAATTGATCTTTGACTTGATTTTAAGAAGAACGACTATCTTACTTTGATAAGATATCGTTTCAAGTTCTCACTTCGATAAACGAAGTTAGAATCAGGAACCAAAGCGTTCCCGGCACAGGCAAAGTCCCACAAAAAACAGGATTCGATAAACGACTTCTGTGTTAGTTTCTCAAGAGTTGTAATTTTCTAATTTTTTTATTGTAATTCGTTGTAAACGACCGAAGTTCAATAGAATTATCAATGGAAGTAACTTTTGACGCAAACAAGTACAGTATCCATTAGAGTGCCGACTGAGGTGACGTCAGGCGAGCATGACGCTGACACGGGGGATACGAGTACTGATGTGCAGGATCAGGGACCGACGGCTCAGGTTCAGGATTCGATTGCGGTTCAGAGACAGAGGATAAACATACAGATGCCAGCACGGTATGCCGACACAGTTGTGTATGCACTTTCGGTGGAGAGTATCGATGAGTTGGTGCCTACTACATTCAGAGAGGCAGAGCAGAGTTCGAAGGCTGATTCGTGGCAGGTGCCTATGCAGGAGGAGATGTAATATATTCATAAGAACGATACATGGGAGCTTGTTGAGCTTCCAAATGGACGGAAGGTAATTGGTTGCAAGTGGGTATACACGAAGAAGGAGGGCATTGAGGGCACTCCATTGAGGCTCAAAGCTAGGTTGGTTATGAAGGGCTATGCACAGGAGGAAGGTATTGACTATAATGAGGTTTTCTCTCCAGTGGTGAAGCATTCTTCGATTCGGATTTTGCTAGCTTTGGTGGCACGGTATGGTTTGGAGTTAGATCAGTTGGATGTGAATACGGCATTTCTTCATAGTGATCTTAATGAAGAAATATATATGACTCAGTCATTGGGATTCCGAGCTGTAGGGAAGGAAAAATTGGTTTGCAGATTGAAGAAATCGCTATACGGTTTGAAGCAGTCTCCTCGACAGTGGTATAGGCGATTCGATGGTTTTATGATTGGTCATTCGTACACTCGGAGCCAGTTTGATCATTGCATATATTTTCGTAAGTTGAAAGGAGGTACGTACATCTATTTGTTACTTTATATCGATGACATGTTGGTTGCCTCTACTTCCAGGTCGGCTATAGATGAGTTGAAAGTTCAGCTTTCAAATAAGTTTGAGATGAAGGACTTGGGTGAGACCAAACGCATTTTGGGAATGGAGATCGGCAGAGACAAGAAGAAGGGCAGAATTTGTTTGACACAGGTGGCTTATTTGAAGAAGGTTCTACAGCGATTCCATGTTAGCATGGATACGAAGCCAGTTAGTGTACCTTTGGGAGCCCATTTAAAGCTTTCAGCTGGTCTTTCACCGAAGTCAGTTGAAGATCGAGAGTTAATGTCGAAGACTCCATATGCGAGTGCGGTTGGGAGCTTGATGTACGTGATGGTATGTACGAGACCGGACTTATCACAGGCGGTGAGCATGGTTTTGAGATACATGCACGATCCAGGAGTGGGTCATTAGGACGCCGTGAAATGGATTTTGAGGTACATTCGAGGTACGCTCAATGTTGGTTTGGTTTATGAGCGGGACACTATAGGAGAGCAACTATACATTGGTTATGTTAATTCGGATTATGCCGGGGATTTGGATAAGCGCCGGTCTACTACGGAGTATGTGTTTACTTTGACCCGTGTGCCGGTGTGTTGGAGATGCACCTTACAGTCGACGGTGGCTTTATCTACGACGGAGGCAGAGTATATGGCAGTTACGGGGGCTGTGAAGGAGGCTATTTGGCTTCGAGGACTTTTGGAGGAACTTAGTATATCACAGAGGTCCGTCACCATTCATTGCGATAGCATGAGTGCTATCTATTTGGCGAAGAATCAGGTTTTTCATACGCGGACGAAGCACATTGACGTTCGTTATCACTTCGTTCGGGATGTTCTTGAAGATGGTGATGTGGAACTTGTGAATGTCCACACGAAGGATAATCCGACGGATATGCTCACTAAGGTGGTTCCGAGCAATAAGTTTGATCATTGTCGAAACTTGTTGCACATTTGTAATTGTTGAGGCCGTTGGCGGCCATTTAGGTAAACTACGTTCGGCTTGATTCCTTGGGCAAGAGGATACGTAGGCAGTCATGTTTGATTCAGCCGGTTTTGGATTAGTTGATTTTGATGGGGGTGAGATTGTTTGGACTTTCGTTCGGGTTCCTGACTTGTTGTGGATTGAGTCCGTTGTCGTGAATTAACTTCACGGCGTACTGGACACAACAAGTGGGATATTTGGATGCTTTGGTGTCGGTTCAGTTTTGGAAAAATTTCACCGAGGTGAAGAATTGTGAAGACTTGGGGGCCACCCACGTGTGCAGGTCCCACACATGTGATTGCAAGCGGAGGCAATTTCGTTTCCGCGTGGTCTCTGGCCCACCCGATCCCAAAATCATATAAATAAACGCAGTGCTCCTAGGGTTGTGTGTGCAAGGAGGCAAATTGGTTGGCTTTTTTTTGTTTTGTTGGCAGCGGCTTCGTGCAAACAGGAAAAGCCGACAGAGGAGCAGTGCAGGGAGTTATTTGGTGCATGAGGATTTCCTTTGCGGCTGCAGGAGGAAACGCGAAAGCAGAGAGCTGTGTTCTTTTTGACAGCGTGCAGGTAGAGGGCTTGGCGGCTGTGTTTGGAGAAAAATTGCAGCGGCTTTTTATAAGGAGTTTTGTGCATCCTTTGTAGAGAGATTGTGTGAGAGGTTTGAAAGATTATGTGAGGGTTTAGACTGAGTGATTGTAAACCCTAGTTGTATTCTCTCCCTCTAGTAGTAGATCTCCCCCTCCTTGTCTCGTGGACGTAGGCAATTTGCTGAACCATATGTAAAATTGATTGTCTCGCTATTTGTGTGATTTGTAATAGCTTTTAGGTTCCCTCGACAGGTCAGTCCTAGAACTGATGAGAGGAAGAGCTGATATCTCACTTGGTTGAGATATTTTGCTTAAGGTATTTCTTATTGCGACCTGACTCTCTTGTTGTGCTGCCGAAGTGCTGCCGAAATTTCCGCTGCGCGCAACAATATTATCAAAAGTGATTATTAATACAATAGTCTTATATTTTTCTAACATAAGAAATAGAAGTGCCCCCTCAAGCTCGAATTTATGGCTACGCCACTAATTATTTGTCTAATTAGATGGCATGAGTTTAACCAAAGTCTTAATTTTTTAGCTCCTTGATTAAGTAGCAAGTCGCCCATAAATAACTACCGACTTACATCAAATGTAAGTCAAGGAAATTGCCACTTTATTCAAACTCGTCCCTGTTTGCGGCGACTAAACTTTGTTTGTAAAAAAAAAAAATTATAAAAATAAGTTCAAGATGGTAACGCTTCAAGATCAGTTACATACTTAAAACATAATTTTTTATATAAAAAAATACTCTTCGAAAAACCGTCCAATAATAAATGAAACATTAGCATCTAAAATATACCTTCGACTGGATTTTAAAGTCACCGTCCACATCATATACAAAAGTCTTGCATAATTGTCAAGAAGCTTCTTTATCTGACTTAATTAAAAGCCAATTAACATGGATCATTGACAACAATTTTGATAATTCTTTGTTCTTCTAACATTAAACAAGAAAATCAAATGTTTTGACAAGTATAGTGGTACATATTAATGTGAAAACGGCGAAGGAATTTGAGAAAAACGTGAAAAATAAGTAAGACAGACTCCACCCCAATCTGGTGGTGTCTGCCACACCAATCTGCCTTGTTTTTCAGGGGTGTGGTGTGTGTCACACCAGGGTGTGGCAGACTCGTTTTTAGAATCTCAATCTGTTTGGAATTGTGTTTTGTTATAAATAAAACCACGTTTTTTAGGGTTTCTTAAGGAGAGAATTAGCAGTCTTTTGAGCACTTTGAGAGGGAGATATTATGAGGGAGTTGAGAGCTTTGGTTAGTATTATATTTGAGTGATTTTGTGAGTTGTAACCCGTTGTATTTCTCCTCCATATAGTAAAATTTCTCCATCCTCTCCCCGTGGACGTAGGCAATTGCCGAACCACGTAAATATCTGTGTTTGGTTTGATTTGTGTCGTATTTTGGTGAATTGCACTCTTATTTGGTTTGGTTTTCTTCTCTCATCGCTCACCGACTCGTTTGGTTATCGAGCACGCTTCCGCACGGCGCGCAACAATTAAAAGCTTAAGATTAAAATAAAATGAATAGCTAGGGATAGCTCATTAATATCAGAAACATCGAGGTTGATGTTGCTAGTGAGATTTCCTGATAAAATCTTAAAAGCGAAAGAGGATTTCTGCTAACCCTTAGCTTAGGAGTTAGTCATCCAAAGCTAAGTGGGGTTTTCTGATATTTAATCAAGTTTATTTATTCGGGCGATACGCTTCTCATGTGCTAATATGCTTACTTCACGGCTTAAATAAACTTAACGCTTAGCTTCCACAAGCATCTACCAACTCCTTAATTAATTAATTACATGCCTTCTTCATGTGAATGTTGGTCTGCTTGGTAACATGTGCCAAAATAATGCAAGGATATTGATCAGATGATTATTTGTTTTAATTAGTAAGGTCAACTGCCTTAATGAAATAATTAGCCTCTTTACTCGTACAATCTTACATAGCAAGGCCTAATACATGACCAAAGGGATCGAAGACCTCAGCAATTTTTAATTGTTTTGTTTCAAGTGATTGGTCTAGCTAGTAGGTAGAGAACTTAGTTGAAGTTATTAAGGTAGGGATCTACTAAAGTTTGGCAAGGTATGATGCATGAAATATGAGGTCAGTTGCATTGAATACATATTTTTGGTTGCTTGGAGGCAAGGTATGCTAACGTACTAATTAATTTACCTTATTTATTGATTGATTTATTGATTTATTTATTTTGAAAACGGGCCAACTTCACAACGAGACAGGCCAAGCCCAAGTCCAAGCTGAAACCCAACTTCACATAGAGACAGGCCAATTCCAAACCCAACCTCATAACGGGACAGCCTCGGTCCAAGCCCAAACACTTCGGGTTTAAATTGACTTCGTTCCATGTAGAAATAGAAGCAAGGTGAATTATATTAAATCTAAAATAGAAGCAGTAAAAAAAAAAATCAAAGTACAGCAAAAAAGCATTAGTAGATACAAGTAAAATCATCTAGTTGCAACTAGTACATATATAATAATACAGAGGCCCGAATTCAGTAAACTAATTATAATTTTTTTTTAATATGTTATAAATGTAAATTGGTATGCAAGTGTTACGTGCATATACGAATAGAACATAAAATTCTTTCACAAATTATGGATTTCAAATAAGCATCTAATTTGAAAAAGAAAAATATCTGAAAAGAGTAAAACGTTAACAAACTACACCAGCCATGAACAAAATACACGGGACATGAGCAAGTTCCAATACAGGAATTACTTGCTCTGCACAAAACATCGCTGCTCAAATTCTCACCGCAAACAGCTTTCACAGTTTAACGTTAACATCAGAGACTCTTTCTAACTATCATTTCACAATGTCAATTGCCGTGTTTATCAAGAGATCGCGGAGATCTTAGTTGTTCTCTGGAGATTCATCTATGATCTTGCTCTCATTTACGCTGTTGCCTATGGCGACGTCGGCTTCTCTCTTGCCTGCAGTAGCCTTGGGTCTTCTTGGTATGCATCTGGCCCTAACGCCATCGATCTCCTTTTCTGCCAGTTCCATTTTCAGGCCTCTGTTTGCACAAGTCATCGCTTATCAGCCACTATATATCATATCAGTAATCCGACAACGAGTATAGATCAAGAGTACAAATCATATCAAAACGCCCTGCACGCCTAGATGCAGGCAGGATGTTCTGAGCTCATTCTGAGACGGTTGTAGTCTGCAACTTTCCATTTCAACAATTTCGTGACTGTTCAAAACACTCGCGCATATAGAGCATTCTGATATGATGTATACTCAAAACCAAAGCGAAGGATAATCTAGAGGCTCGAGTCCAAAGGCACTCGTACAGATGATGAACATAATAAACGCTTTGTAAGCCAATATGGAAAAACTGCAGCAATAAATTTACGAACATATATGAAACAATTACCTCTCAGCATTGCATGAAGAAGACCTTCTCAAGCTCGAAAACTCTCCATTAGCACCGCTTGCCTTCTTCTTCAACTCAATCAAGCTCCCACTGAAATATTCCTTTTCCTCCAGCTCCGGCGAAAAAGAATTGCTCCTCTTTGACCCCTCACTCTCTTTCACTTCACCTGACATTACTCTCGGCATCCTTCCTTTAAAATGCGATACCAATGAGAACCCTTTGTCCTTAACCGAAATCGAACCGCATGATATAAGTTGCATCAAAGCCATAGGAGTCTTTATCTTTCTCCTTGAACAATTACCCACATCTTTATCCTTCCCATTCGCCCCAATTGGAGCAACCGTACCATCGGCTTTGATTAATCCCTCCAATGTTTCTGAGCTTGAAGACGAAGACGGTGGAGAGATTTCATTCCTATTGAGCTCTGTGACCGCATTCTCCTCCTCTTCTTCTTCCTCCACTTCTTCTTCTTTTATAACACTGGATTGAGCTTTCACTCCCTTATCCTCTGTTTGTGTCCATGCATCAGTATTTTTAATTGATGTCTCTAGTGTAATCTTGTTCTTGTTCACCTTGTACTCACAGAGATCAAATGAGCCCCAGTGAGTTCGGTTTTTGCTTCGAATTGGGATATTCGAATCATCTTGAATGGATTTAGAAGAACGAACTTCTTGGGTGTCATCTTGAGAGGAATCTAACTTGAGAAGCTCTGATCCTTTGAGGATGTACTCATTGCCATGAGCTGGGTATATGAAATCGTCTTCAATGAGATCATGCCACACAAATCCATTCTTATAGCTCCTGAAATCATAGATAATAATTCAACAAATAAGCAATTGATGGTAAAATCATAATGAGAACAATAAATATCAATAATTGATGAAGATATGATACATACAGTGTTAAGGTAGTGTTTGGCAACTTCGTAAAATTGGGCCAGGACTGAACCTGGTCCAATTTTGTGTTATTTCTTGTTTATCAAAATTCTGAGCTAGAGCTGGCCCCTTTTTGTGCCCAAATAGTGTCGTAAACTAGTTTTGTTTTGGACCGGGGGTCTGGTCCAAACAAAACTAGTTTAGCACAAAACTGGGTTAGGACTGGTCCTAGCCCAGTTTCGCTCCGTTTGCCAAACTGACTATTTTTTTCCCGAATTACTTTGGGTGTGAGCCAATTGACAAGGTTTACTAGAACATTTTCATCCATAAAAAAATAATATGGGTGTTTGGGGGCCTTACTTATTAGAAGCTTTTTAGCTATGTTTGTGGCTTTTAGGATAAAAAATTATAAAAATTGTTAAGGACAGAGTAGTCATTTTTTCTTGGTCAAATCTGGCTTATTTAGGTGAGCGTAAAAGCCAGTTTTTCAAATGTTACATTATTTTACAACTATGCTTGCAAGTGAGAAGCAATGCATTCATGATCCAACTCCTAGTTGCTGGATTTGGCACTCATACAGATCAAGTGACTGATGGCTTTTTATCTTTTTTAGTTCTTTTTACTCCTGAGTTGTACATTCTCCTCTACTAATTACCAACATTTATACTCCTCTACTATTTTAGTCTATTATGTTTTATTTAAGTAAAATTGGGCTAAATCTAGAAAAAATGTACCTCTTTGAAGACCAAGAGTACAAATTAGCCATCCCCTTCCCTCTCAAAGAGTTCAAACGCTTGATCACATCTGACAAACAAACCACAACCATCAATCACCACAAAACTCATCAAAATTCAACCAAACTCTTGAAAGGAACAACAACAAAAAAAAAAGTGAGCCCAAAATTTTACCTCTAAGATAGAGCCCTTCACCTAAGCCAACAGAGACCTCCATGAAATGAGGATGCTCAAGATGCCCATTTCTTGAAAGGTAGTAGACAACCGAAACTTTTCGGTCCACGGGCCTCGGTTTGGGCTCGGCCCACACCCTGGTCCTCTCAGGGCTAGTGCTCCTCTCCCTACTGAGCTCTGCTCTCCTCCTGGAGCTGACTTCCATTGTAACTGAACTGAGGAAGAAGAAGAGGAGGAGGAAGAAGTAGAGAAAGGCAACGGAGCAATGGATGCAATATTTATTGCGAGGGTGAGGATTTTAATGGTGGAGAGCAGGGGGAGTCCAAGCGGAGGAAAGAGCGTTGAATACAATGTGAACGAGTGAGGATTCAAAGGGAAGAAAGACAGCAGAAACGTTTCCAATGTGGGATTATTTTAGACGGAGAAGTACTACGTGCTGATTTACCCCCCTCAAATCTTCGACGATTTCATATTAGCCCCCAGGCACCTTTGAAATCGCCGATGTGTCTGTCCCTCGAGTTCTGAAGTGTACAAAAATACCCCTCAACTTATGTTTTCGTGACCACAGAGACGTTTGTGGGTTTTAGGGAGAACACAAGATGTGGGGGGGTGTTTCGGTAAGTGAGGGGCTTATTTACCAGACCCCCTTAGGATTTTGAGGGGTCTGTGAGCAATTTCAAAGAGAGTACAGAATTATTGAAGATTTGAGGGACTAATAGCTAAAAAGCTTTCTCCTTGTTTATTGGGTATTTTAGGCAGTGATAGGGCTGGGTTTTAGATGAGTCAAGGGGAAAGCATGTGCTTAGCGTGGAGAGTCCAAAATAGCGGCATAGCCCTTCCAAAATAGGGGACAAATAGAGGTTTCAAAATCTAGAGAGATTTTTTTGGGTTAATTTCACAAAGAACCCCTAAACTTTGGGGGTGTTGCACATAGCCCTTATAAATTTTATTTCTCTCATTTGACCCTCTTAAATTATGTGGTCTCTGACAAAACCTTCATAAACTTTACATTATCTTATCGTAGCCCTCTGCATGTAATTTATAAATAATTAAAATTTTCTTGAGAGAAAAAACTCAAAGTTTATGGAGGGAGCAAGTTGCGCGTAAATGACAAGTGATAAATTTTGAAAAAAAAAATTCACTCAAAAGTATTTTATTTATTTGTAAATTTTGTGAATGGGGGTTGTGTTAGATAAGGTAAAGTTGAAGGAGATTTTGTTAGAGCATCTCCAACAGATCCCCCAAAAAATTCTTTGAAATGGAGAAGCAAAAGTCATATTCTCCAAATTATTTTTGCTCCAACTCCAACAGCTTCCTTATTTTGAAGAATCTTACATTTATTAAAATAATAAAAATATTCTACATGTTTGACATTAACTTTAACAATAAAGATTTAGACATGAACTTTTTGTTTTTTGACCCATCATTTTATAGTGTTGAGTCATTTTTTGAGTAGTCGGAGACTTGAAGAACATGAAACATTTATGACAAAGCTCTCCCAAAAAATTTAAAGAATGCTACAGATTTGGGGAAGACTCCCATTTTTTCTCCTTCATCCCTATTTTGGGGAATGAGATGGGGAATCTGTTGAACCAAAAAAAAAAAACCAAAATTCTCCAAAAGTGACAATACCAATAAAATAGGGAAGCTGTTAGAGATGCTCTTTTAGACTCTCCATAATTCAAAAGGATTAGGGGTTGTTTGTTTGCATAAGGGGGAAGGGGAAAACCTATCAAAAGTGTCAGTTTTGACAGTTTTTTTTTCAAAAACGCTTCTTTTAGAGGAGTTTTTGTAAGAAAATCTGTCAAAACTGATACTTTTGGCAGACTTTCAACTCATTTCCCTCTCTAAAAGAGTGAACCAAACGAGCGCCCTTATATGTGCAACAACCCTAAAAGTTCATGGGGTTCCGTGAAATTAACACCCTTTAAATTTTTTAAATGAGAGCGTGTACGAGTCAACGTTATACCAACCCAATTATTTCATTCTCCCAACAAGACCCTAGCCTAGATTGACTCTGAGTTCTCACTTGCACGTTGTGGGTCATAATGAAAGTTTCAAATTTTGGGGTACGCATCAAAGTTTGGGTCTTCAGAAGCCACGGCGTTTGTTGAGGTAGGGCGAAGCCAATGAAGCAAACTAAGGGCTTAATGGGATAAAAAACCTAATTTACACAAATTAACTACATTGTAGCAAAATCAAGATTTTGAATCCATTAATCATCCTTACTAACCATCGCGCCTTAGTGTGGATAGAAAAAACCAAGCTTTAGAGGTCTGTGACTTTATGCACAAGGGGAATTTCTGTAATTTGTCAAAGACATGCCCTCTCCCTCCCATAAACAGAGAAAAAGAGCGAAAATAGAGAATATTTGGGGGTTTGGTGTTGGGTTGTTTTTGTGAAGGGTGGTGGGGTGTGTCCGTGTGTGTTATTTGGGGTTTTTTCTTTCACAATTGTTACCCTACCACTTAAGGAGTCATGTGATTCAATTTGACCGGAATACTGCCAAAATAGAGGCCAATTTGTAAGTCGTGCTGCACACAATATAACAAACTATCACATTCAGAGTAAGAAAAGATACCAATCTGTTACGTATGATTAACAAAATATACCAAGAGGAGTGATAGGGGCATACCCCCAACCACAATTCTAACCAAACCTCATCTCTCTCTATAGTGTATTGGGACCCACATGAAATTTTAAAAAACAATTTCATGTGGGTCCCAATGCACTATATAGAGAGAGTGATGGTGTGGTTGGGATTGTGGTTGGGGGTGTGCCCCTTAACATTTCTAATATACCAATCTTATAATTTTGATAATTCTTCACCGCTATAAAATTTGACACCTCACGGACTAAGTGCAGCTAATCAAGTGTGCACACGTGCAAGCTAGCGATTTCGATGTCTCATCCGTTGCCTTTTCTTATACGGCTGTGCTATTTGACTCGCGAGTTGGGCAACTCGCGCCCAACTCGCAGTCACTGACTAGGGGGTGGGCCCCACAGCTTTGTGGGGGCCCACCCCCCTAGTCAGTGACTGCGAGTTGGGCGCGAGTTGCCCAACTCGCGAGTCAAATAGCACAGCCGTATAAGAAAAGGCAACGGATGAGACATCGAAATCGCTAGCTTGCACGTGTGCACACTTGATTAGCTGCACTTAGTCCGTGAGGTGTCAAATTTTATAGCGGTGAAGAATTATCAAAATTATAAGATTGGTATATTAGAAATGTTAAGGGGCACACCCCCAACCACAATCCCAACCACACCATCACTCTCTCTATATAGTGCATTGGGACCCACATGAAATTGTTTTTTAAAATTTCATGTGGGTCCCAATACACTATAGAGAGAGATGAGGTTTGGTTAGAATTGTGGTTGGGGGTATGCCCCTATCACTCCTCTTGGTATATTTTGTTAATCATACGTAACAGATTGGTATCTTTTCTTACTCTGAATGTGATAGTTTGTTATATTGTGTGCAGCACGACTTACAAATTGGCCTCTATTTTGGCAGTATTCCGGTCAAATTGAATCACATGACTCCTTAAGTGGTAGGGTAACAATTGTGAAAGAAAAAACCCCAAATAACACACACGGACACACCCCACCACCCTTCACAAAAACAACCCAACACCAAACCCCCAAATATTCTCTATTTTCGCTCTTTTTCTCTGTTTATGGGAGGGAGAGGGCATGTCTTTGACAAATTACAGAAATTCCCCTTGTGCATAAAGTCACAGACCTCTAAAGCTTGGTTTTTTCTATCCACACTAAGGCGCGATGGTTAGTAAGGATGATTAATGGATTCAAAATCTTGATTTTGCTACAATGTAGTTAATTTGTGTAAATTAGGTTTTTTATCCCATTAAGCCCTTAGTTTGCTTCTTCCCATATGCATACTTGAGTCTAACCTTGTGCAAGAGCTTGATGATAAAGAATCAATCTTCAATTTCAGTTGCTCTAGTAAATTTAACGCTAGGAGTAAAAATTCTCAATTTAAACCCTAACTTTTGAGCTCTAATGTTCAAAACCTCTTTCAGCAATTTGAATGATCTCAAGTACCACCACATTGGCAGCCATGTCGGCCTGCACGTGAGGACCATGTGACTCAATTTGGCCGGAATTTTAGCTCCGGCCAAAATACAGTCTTATTTGTCATCATAGTCTACGCAATATATCAACTTGTCATT
>NC_033801.1:129008308-129014789 GCF_001876935.1 Asparagus officinalis | reverse complement strand
CAAAAACCCACTTTATAGATGGTTTCCAGATAATTTAAAAATAAAAGGAGGTTTCTATATACTCACCCTATTTTTATAGTAATTTCTAGAAAATAAGCTCATTCTTTTTTTTTTTCCCTAAAAGAGGCACCATTTTAAGTGCCTCTGTAATAAAAGCGTTTTGTTGTTAAGACTTGAGAACTACTTAAAGATTGGTTTCCGTGGATCACTACTCACTGTATTAATCTCATAATTGGAGGTTCATACATATGTTGTAATTACTTGCGTGGTTGGTCATGTAATTAAGTACTAGTTGGATCGTTGGTTATTTCCAGCGCTTATTTTCATTTATTTTTAAATAATATAATTTACTCAATATATCATGAGGTAATATTTTCAAAAAAAAAATGTCAAACAAAATATAATAACACAATACTAGTTGATTGATAGATCACAAATCTCATTTTCACAAGTGCTCATGATATTACGCATAAGAATAAATCCGTTATATTAATGAACAATGGTCTTTTATACGACGCCAACGACAATCATTATTAGCAGAAAACATTAGGAACAATTAATAATGTAATTAGTATTTAATTATATGATCAGTCATCGAAATATAAATATGAACATCCAATTATGAGATGACGACATCAATATTGTTGACTAGCCTAGCTTATCTCCGCCAAATAAATTCTGCAGACGACAACTATAAAAACTAGTTCAAAATTTTCTTTTTTAAAGAACATATCCGCAATTCTTTATGGGATGAGATTCATATTTAAGGCACCGACCCCTAGAATCCAACTGATAAAAACACAAGGGAAATGTGTTGCCAGAGAGAGAGAGATGAGGTTTGAATAAAAGAAAGGAAAAATTCCTTAAGGACCCAAAATATGGGACCAATAGAGGGGACAAGTGAGGTGTCCCCTTCCTATTGGATAATGAGTTGTCATTAATGATGGCCAACTCATTATCCAATAGGAGGGGAACACCTCACTTGTCCCCTCTATTGGTCCCATATTTTGGGTCCCTGTAGCAAAGCTCAAAAGAAAGAGGTTCACCTCCAACTAGGACGCATTAAAGACTTGGACGTTAACTCTCAAATCAAAACTACTTCCCGCTTTTAAAAAGAGTGAATTAAAAGGCAACTATAAGTAATCCAAAAAAATTGTCCAGGATTAGTTACAATCCGCTACTTTGAGATATGTTGTTAGAGCAAGTGCAGCAATCTCCTAGTAGGAAGCTCTTGTTGGAGTGCTCTCAAACATGGGGCCTACTTAGGAGCTTCATACTAGGAAAAATATTCCAATAAACTCCTAACTAGGAGCATAAATATTATTTGAAAAATCTATTCTTCTACCTCTAACATTTTATAAATATTTTTTAAAATAACAAATCTAATAAAAAATATTTTTTAGTGGGCCCCCACCCCTTAGGAGCTCCCAAGTGCTCCACAAATTTGTGGAGCTCTTAGGAGCTCCGTGGTGGGCCCCACCGCCAACTAGGACTTGAGAGCTTCCTTGGGAGCTTGTTGGAAGGTCTTGAGAGCTTTTTCTTGCCACATAGGACTTAGGAGCATTCTTAGGAGGCTGCTGCACTTGCTCTTATTACACCTGTGATCTTAGAGTCTATGTATTTATAAGAATAACCATGAGGTCACTTATTGTAATTACACGAATACCCTGTGAGTTGTTTGTTTGTTGTTCCGGGCTGCAAGGTCATCCGTGTAATTATAATTATAATCACTTTGTCACCCGTGTAGATACACAAACTCCTGAATCACCGGCGAAGTTAATGTTTGGGTAAGACACAAAGAAAACAAGAAACAAATACTTGCAAGTTCCTGCCACCTGAAGATTTACAGGCATTTGCAACTTGCTTTCTTAGAATCCGATATACTCGAAAATGGCCACGAGTTTGTCATTAGAAAACAGTAACCAAAGCCGAAAAAGAAAATGGATCGATCCAGAAGAGACAATTGAAGGCCGGATTAGTGCGAGTCTACAAAAATAAGACTTAAAATAGGAGGTAATTTAATAAAGAGAGAGAAGAAGAAAAAAAAAAACTTGCCATTTTTTTATGCTCCATCGCCGGCCGCCAACTCGCCCTTTGAATAGCGGTAGCAGATTTCTCCAGTCAATTCGGCCTATGGCCCATCAAGAGTCTGGGCCGAGCAATAAACAAGTTGATAAAAGAAAGCATTGAGCTTGTAGTAAGAATGTGCGCTATAGGGCCGAAGTCTTGGCTGGGCCCAAAGGCTTGCCCCCATAAATTTCATCAACCGCGCTACTGACTACATAGTACATACGGTTTTTCCGATCTAGGCCCTGATAAGTAATTGAAATTGATATTAGATCCCCTGTTCTTATAAGTTGTTGCCAAATTAACGTACTCCCTTAAAAGTAAGTACAGTACTATGGACTTCTCAGGATTATGCATGCCCCCTTCATCTGAGTACAAATCCAATTTTCAAAAGTGCAATAAGGGCCTGTTTGGGTGATTTCCTAAACTCAAAGAAAAGAAAAAATAGAATAAGGAAACCATCAAAAGTTAATTTTCATCTATTTCCTTAAAAAATAATCATGAAATGAGTTTACTTAAAAATAAATTACATCATCCAATAATATGGTGATAACTCATCTCATCACATATCTTTTCTTAGTTTTAAGAAGTGAACCAAACACAAGAAAAAAATCTATTGTCAAAAATATGTTTTTTATAATTGGTTTCTTTGTTTTTTTTAGCCAACCAAACAGCCCCTAAGCATCCTCACGAGAAGAGAAAGTTTGGCTTCCCCACGAGAAGAACCTTCCAAATTTAGGCCGATTATTTCGGGCTTCTGCCAAATCACCCACGGCCAAATTTGAGCAACAAAGCTAGGTAGATATAGGGAGTAAAAATCCTCCTCTTTTTTTTACGGGAATAAACACAAGATTTTAAAGGTCATGTTGAAACCTCCCACCTCCCAACTATCCGAGTCATCGCGGTTACCAGTATCATAAATAATATTTCATTTATCATCCAAGAAAGTGTGAAGAATATGACTGTGATGGCCCTTCAATAAGAAAAGTGGACAAGAGGAAACCCCATCACAAGTAGCAATGAATATAAAATCTTAGAATGGAAAATGATCACATGAGCATATCAGACCAACAAATCACATTAAATAGACAACTCCGAAGCGCTACTCCTAATGATGGCTCATATAATATCTTAACAATGGCTCTTGATGGCGATAAACGTACACACACACAAAAAAAAAGGTGCAATTCCAAATGTAATATCGTGAGATAGCAATATTTTCCTCATTGCTATGAGCACTACCACATTCCCATCAAAGATAATAAGATGTGACTCGATGAAGTCCTGAACACTAACGTAAAAATTAGACAGAAAAAACCCAAGTGCTCTAATTCTACAACTTTTGCCGACCAATATTAAACAAACTGCAAATAAATAAATAAATAAAGATGAGCAATTGCATAATCAAGAAAATGAAAGTATCTACTAAAGTAGGAAGGGTGATCCTCAGTAATTCAGTTTCTACCTTTTTTTTGCCCCCTCCTTTTCCCCCAGAAAATAGCTACAACTACTAGGATACACAGTATCCACACTCCAATCAACCAAACTAATTACTTAAATGCATGATAGTGAAAATAATTATGAAAACCACAACCAGTAAGTACCATCAAACAACAAAAACAAACACACAAAAACTTCAAAAAAATGTATCCACTCGAGACTAAAATGTCAACATGAAATATGCGGCTGCATCTAACAGTTGTAGATACCAACAGGAAATAAAGCACATGCCCAAACAACAAAATTCTATACTGCATGTAGACAAGAGAAATAAATTCAAATCTAATATCTTGCAATCAATAAGTCTTCTGCATGATCGGTAAGCATGCACGTGCTTTAACTGCATAAAAGAAGGATACTCCAAAGAGCAAAGATTCAATCAGAATATTCCATAGAATGGGGTGATCTATACCATCCATGTTTAGAGGGATAGTTTGGGAATTATAGTTATTCTACCTATCGTGTAAACCATCCCACTGCTCTAGAAACCAAAATCACAGCATATAATAAATCTAACACCTGAGCTCTGCATAAAAGAAGGATACTCCAAAGAGTAAAGATTCAATCAGAGTTTAGAGGGATAGTTTGGGAATTATAGTTATTCTATCTATCGTGTAAACCATCCCACTGCTCTAGAAACCAAAATCACAGCATTTAATAAATCATATAATAAATCTATACCATCCATGTTTAGAGGGATAGTTTGGGAATTATAGTTATTCTATCTATCGTGTAAACCATCCCACTGCTCTAGAAACCAAAATCACAGCATATAATAAATCTAACACCTGAGCTCCGCATAAAAGAAGGATACTCCAAAGAGTAAAGATTCAATCAGAGTTTAGAGGGATAGTTTGGGAATTATAGTTATTCTATCTATCGTGTAAACCATCCCACTGCTCTAGAAACCAAAATCACAGCATATAATAAATCTAACACCTGAGCTCAAGTCACGTGACCAAAGAACTGGCCTATAAATAAGAGCAAAGTTGAAAGAAAGGCCACCCAAGGGCTTAACTGCCTTAGCTTAGCAGCACCAGGTACTAAAGTGATATGGAGAAAATAAAAGAAGAAACCAGAAAGGGGCCATGGACAGAGCAAGAAGACATGCAACTGGTATGCTATGTGCAATTGTTTGGAGAACGCCGTTGGGATTTCATAGCAAAAGTATCAGGTTTGAGGGGGGGTTTTGGAGCTAGACTAGCCAGCTTACAAAAAAAATATTAAAAAACTATAGGCTACCGCCATTAATTTGAAGGTGATGGGGGAAAAGGAAGGAGATTAAGCATTTAACACAGTCCATACTAACATTGTTTGTAGGTCTCAACAGAACTGGAAAGAGTTGCAGGTTACGATGGGTTAATTACCTGCATCCTGGCCTCAAACGTGGTCGCATGACTCCTCAAGAAGAGCTCCTTGTCCTTGAACTTCATGCTAGCTGGGGAAACAGGTCAGAATCTAGATCCTTCATAGATATTTTATATATGTATGTATGCATGTACATTGCCAAAAAAACATATAGAAAACAGTTGAATGAAGGAAAAGAAAACAATATTAAAAAAATATATAGAAACAATATTAAAATATATATAGATGCAAGAAAACATAGTCTAAGATTTAAGATTTTTAATCAGAAAGGTATCAACCATAGTAACCCGGTTGTTCCAGTTCACGGGATGGGTACGGGACTATGGTTACGCCACTCATTAGAAATTGCGTACAAGAGGGGGTATGCTCTTATATGGTAGCCAGGGAATGTGGTACGCTTTAGGTTCAGTTCTTAAATATAGTAAGTAGAGGTTTTGCGAGAGTCAAACTTAAGAGATTTGCTAGTTGATTTCAGTAATGGTAAAAGAACCTTAAGAATCATATTGCTATTAAGGTATGCATGCTTTATTTGCTTAACTTCTCATATTTTTTTGTTGTTTATTCTTTTAAAAGAGTTTTTTCCCTAAAATTTTAACTGGTTTGAATTCCAAATCGGATCGCTGGAGTTAGTGAATCAGGTCATGTTTCACATGAATCTAGGACGATTGAACCCGGGTCGCGGTTCCTATAGCGTCCCCCGTTCCCAACTTCTATGGTATCAACATAATACTGATATGAGAAACCTAAAGCATTACACAAAGAAATAAACCTATAGATGGGGAAATTTGTTCTGAAAAATGAGGGTAAGCACGTAACTTTTGAGTAAACTAGTTTTTCAAGGGTACATGTTCCAAAGAAACTCTTCTTTCTGTTTTACACATTTAGACAAGGATTACTTTGTAGATGGTCTCGTATAGCTCGAAAGTTGCCAGGTCGCACAGACAATGAGATCAAGAACTACTGGAGGACACATATGAGAAAAAAAGCTCAAGAGAGGAAAACAAACTCGTCTCCATCTCCGTCTTCATCATCTATAAGCCACATGTCTTCTCTCAATGAGCTTCAGTTGGAAGTTAATGCAGACAAGCAACGAAGCAGTTCTAGTCCTCTAAGAAAAGCAGGCTTCGGAGATAATGAAGAGGTTTTGAGAGGCTATTCCATGGATCAGATTTGGAACGAGATTGACAACGAAGGCAGCAATATACTCTTTCCTGCAATGCCTTCTCCTATGTGGGACTACTACAATCCTGATTCACTTTGGAAGATAGATGCTGAAGAGCCTAAGATTTCTCCTACTATTAGCTGTGGATTCCTGGTCTCTAACTACTGATTTGGTGGAGAGCCTTATGGTTATACTTAGAAGTCACCAAACGCCAATAAACATTGAGCAAACTAACTATAACTTCTAAGTAACATGGAGTTGTTCTTCTTTCTGACAAAAGTGTGTGTGAGATAGATCCTGTGCTGGTGGTGTCTATTTGTGTTCCTCCAATATGCTAGCGAAAATTGTCATTCTGAAGAGCCCTTTCAGCAAAAAATGAGGCTT
>NC_033801.1:129003954-129008300 GCF_001876935.1 Asparagus officinalis | reverse complement strand
TAACTTCATTAACCGTCTAGTAGATGTAAATATGAGCACATTTAAGCTTTATAAAATTCCTATTATATGAGCCAAATGTTAATGCTATGATCCTTAGCAACAAGCAATATGAAATGTTTTTGAGCATAAGAAATAGAGGGTTGTCAAAATCTCAACAATAATCAATCTAAAATACATAGTAGTTATGCATCGATTAAGCAAGGATTAGAATATAGAAAATGAATACAGAGTTAGTTGTTTTTGTGATACAAAATGCAGTACTTTTTTTATGTTCCACAAAGAAATGCATGGAATTGATTCTGCAAAGATATAATACCTAGTAAGCTGGTAGGGATTTTAAAATGAACATAAACTTTGCATTATTGCATTAAGATTCTAGGTATATGTCAACTCTAAAATAGATTATCATGACAAAAAAAAGCCTTGCAAGATAGCAATGAACATTTCAAAAAAAAAGCCTTGCAAGACAGCAATGAACATTTCTCTACAGCATTATCTAGTGGTGGTGGTCGTTTAATCATATAATTATATAAAGTTTGCAATTAGTATTTAGCTAAATCTAACAGTATCTTATCTTCAATTCCACCATATTAATCACCTATATTTAATAACCTAAAATGACATGAGAAGATATATCTGGGTGGCTGAGGTGCTTATCCTCGTATTATTCTACTAAAAAACTGATTGTTATCCTTTCATAAGAAATAGGATTAGATTCGTGATATCAGTTCAAAAAGTGGTAGGAAGCAATACAAATTAATTAGACAATGTCACAAGGAGACTAAAAGTAGTGAAGTTAGTGACCTGCTCCTGAGCTTCTGGTCCTCTCATTATCTCCTACTTAAGTAATAACTCAGTGCTCCTCTACATGAATCCACCAGCTATTATATTTTGGTCTCTGTAAAGTAATGGCAATACCTTTCGCCTTCATAGAGGCAAGGCAGTAAAAGATGCAGTCTAGGAGAAAAAACTTGTACAGACCATTTGTAACAGATAGAAAGAGGCAAATATTAACAGCTTTTCATTTTGTGAACAATGAAATCCTAGAATATTCGGAATCATTCACGAGTTTTTCTTTACTGAAAATAACTCCGTGAGTGGTTCTTTCACAGTAGTTCGCATAATTTAGAATTTATTTGAAACATATCACAAATAAGTAGCCTCATCATCCTGTCATTCTCTTTCATATGCATAATCATCTTTAAGAATCCACCGCCTGTTTCCTCCCCCAGATTATTTCAAGTGGCTAGAAATTATATCCACTCACCACTGAGTAAAGAACAATGTATTTTCCGATCCTTTAAAAAATATTCCCTCTCATTCGTTGTGTCCAATAAAGCATATGTATATACTTCCTTCAAGAAACATGTACGTGACTCTGGATGCACCAAAACTGCTTAAGTATTACATTTATGTAGACATGTTACATCATGTGTGCATTGTAAATGTCAAGCACTCAGTATTTAATGACAAGAATAATAACAACAAGCACTTAATAGTGATGGGCCAATGTAATCTGAGTGTGCTATTCCTATGTCATGTGTGCATGAATAGCTGCCAATACACTTCAATGTTTGATAATAACGACACATGACAACAAGCACTTGAAAAAATAAAACAATAATAAAATGTAGTACTATTTCAAGTGATCTACAGTTTGAAACCACTACCTAAACTATTTCCAGAAAACAAAATAGAAGGAAACATAAACAGATGAACCAGCCAGAGGCAACAGAAATTGGTTAACAAAATTGCAAGCAATGCCTTAGCCAAACATGTAAGTAACTAATGAGATCCCGTAAGTAACTAATGAGATTCATGTGAATAACTAAAAGGTGCATAAAATATGGACAAACTCAAATGTGTGGTGGGCATACAAAAATATGTAGTTTAATCCTTCTTCACGCCTTCCAGACTTACTCTAAAAATTAACCTCAAAATCTGTTGTCTGAAAATGGTATCATAATAATTCTTAAACTAGTATTGAATGGAAAAGTGGATTGATGCTAGTCTAAAGGATGAAATAAGTTGTGTAACTGACAAATAAAATATAGGCAAATATAATGTTTTTTTCTTGTTATCGAAACATCTTATGTTCATGATGCCTCATTATGCCTTCAAGAAAGTTAATTACCAAAAAAAAGAGACAACATCACTCCATATATTACCAGAAACTTGCACGCATGAACTCATCGGACTTCCAGTCCAGCAAAATTTGAGATTAGGATTCACAGTCTCAATCATTGACAATAAAAATTTAAGTTTCTGCCACATTTAACAGATCTTACATCACACCTACATGTTTAACAAATGGATCAGCAACTGCAATTTGAACATGCAGGACAACTACAGTGCACAAACTTTGACAGCTCATAGATCAATTTTACATAGTCCAGGTATTGATATTTAGATGAAAAAAATTACCATTCTCCTGTGAGATGAGCTAATAGAACCAAGTCCATAAGCTGCTGAACTAAAGGGGTAAAGATCCGTAAAACACAACCTCTGCAGGACCTGTCATGTAGACATGATTGTCCTCCTCTCTCCACTCAATTTCCAATGGCCCGCCAGGTAAATCAACAATACATGTCTGATACATTGAGGGAAAATATATATATATTCAGAATAGTGTATATCGACTAGCTTAGTTGGGATGACACAGCAATAGGCTGAATAAAACAAAGTAAACAATTATAGGACTCATTAATGCCAAACTTACCCTTTCAGACTGCCCCTCGAGAACAGCGGCAACTACTACTGCACATGCTCCCGTTCCACAGGCCAGAGTTGCTCCTTCATTGGGAAATTTTATAAAATTAAGTTAACCAAATGAGGATATGTTCATAATCAAGAAATCAATACACTAAAAAGAATATTTTTAATAAACGTTAGTTAAAAACTAATCCTTGTAAGATGATTTGCTATACAAGTTAATATTCAGATCATTTTCCCTTCCCATTTGATCCAAGTTCTGTATCAATGGATACTATTATAATGTATTGCTGCAAGAGGCTGGGAAAGCGACTGACCGAGAAGAAGTTGGGAAAACAAGAGCTTTGAAATTTAAAAAGTCTCAATAGGTTATGTATTCTGATGAAAGCTAGGTTTTAAGCACGTTATGCGTAATCCATACCTGCACCACGCTCCCATACACGCATTTTCAGGTGCGAACGAGAAAATACTTGAACAAATTCTGCAAAATAAACAAGGCTCGCGTCACAACCTTTACACTAGATAGACGAGTAATATTTCAAGGTATGGGAAAGGTAAGTACAGACAGTAGACTCTGATGGCAAGGAACATCATCATGCAATATACTTACCAGGAAATATTGAATAAATAGCAATACATTTAAAGAGAAAAACAAAAATGATAAATTTAAAGAAAGAAACAAAACACAATTAAGTAACCTGTATTTGTTCGTGAAGGAAACATTTCGTGGTGCTCAAACTTTGGACCAACTACATCAAGCTTTAAATCATCAACCTGCAGAGCCTGCATGTTTGAACATTATCAAGCCACTATGTAACTTACAGAAATGAAACCTGAGTATAAGATTTGTATTCATATAGTGATACTAGTATGTTTGTTTATGTGGTGTTGCACGGGAGTTGTGGCACCGCACGGGGGTAAAAAAGGAAAATATACCACTCAAATTGATTAGATTTTACCAGGAAAATCTATAATTCTAGAATTTATAGTTCAAAGAAAGAAGTGACATTAAATCTAAAATTGATCCTCCTCATATGCATCATTCACAGACCTTTTTATCATCTGGATAATACAATAACATGTCAACAACAAATCTTTGCTTCTTCACAACCTCTGTCCAATTTTCTAAGGCCTAGTTCCACTTATCATGCCCATAGTCAGCATGCCTTTAGCATGACAAAGAATGGAGAAAAGGCTAAAGTAAAAACGCAAAGCTTTGGAAGTTGACCCACGGGATTTACTAAAAGAACAATCATGTGTCAATACTTCCCCATGCTGGTAATATTAATTAACTTAGGCCATACATTGTAGACAAGTAGCAAAAAGTGATTGAAAGAGTAACTTTAGTTTATTACACACGACCTGGCCTTGAATGATATTCCAACAAAATGAATTCGAAACAGTATATGGGCTATTGCCTAATGGTACTGACCTTTGAAGCCAGTTCCTATTAGTATCTTGTTGGGAATATATCACATTATGAAGAGCACTGACCGGCGACGGCGACGGAAGATCGTCGGAGTCGGAGGCAGCGCTCGGCGACGGCGACCGTGGGTCTGGAGGAGGCTCCGGTGCTCGCTTATTGAAAGGGGCGAGGAGGCGAGGGCGAGAGATTTCGCCTGGATCGAGGAGCC
>NC_033801.1:128974846-129003944 GCF_001876935.1 Asparagus officinalis | reverse complement strand
CGCTCCCCGCCGTTCCCGGCTTTGAGTGGGAACGTGGGGGAAGAAATAGCCGCTCCCCTATCTTCGGCCTATCTTCCGTCTGCTGGATCCAGCTGGATCCAGCAGGGCACACACCCACCCATTTATCCTATAAATAGGAGAGGCAGTGAGATGGGAAAGTGGTGTGGGAAAAATCTTGAGTGAGTGTGAGAAACTTGAGAGGAAGTGAGAAGAGAGAACTTGTGGGTTGTTGTACAAGTTTGGTATTCTCCTCATAGTGTAATCCCCCTCCCGTGGACGTAGGCAAGTTTGCCGAACCACGTAAATCTCGTGTATTTACTGTTTTTCTGAGTGTTGGCTATTGTTTGTAGGTTCCCTCGACAATTTAGTCCTAGAACTGATGAGAGGAAGAGTGTATATTTTACTTTGTTGAGATATTTCCCTTTCTATTCTTGTTTCCTTTGAGAAACGGGAATATAGAGGTTGGCTTGTGCTTTTGTGACAACAAAAGCCAGGGCTATCTCTCAGGTAATATCGCTTCCGCGGCGTGAGGGCATGACTCTGCGCCCAACACATTACATGATGCTAGATGCATGAGCCTTTTAAATACAGCTAGGGGAGGTGAAGTCGGACAGTGAATACATCATGGTCCCTAGCACTTTGTAGATTGAAAATATGATTGAACTTATGACATATATGCAATCTTTGATTCCTCTAGACTATGAAGAAATCTAGACGAAGAGGGAAGAAAGCATATTAGTATAGTATAGGGAACTTCAGTCACCCCAAAGGCACAAAACATCGGCCAAAGGGCCTGTGTTGTTCCCATTCAGGAAAAGGCAAAGAAGAAAAATGGATCTAGAGCTTTTATATCGAAAGCTCCAATACATGCACTCAAAAATTTTTAATTCTGAACCAAAAAAAAAAAGCTGAATAAATGACTGTGGATACCATGCTCAGATTTTAGAAAGGATGTGTCTATTAACAACCGTGATTAATGAAATTAAACATACATGAAAATTATTTCAAACTAAATTGATATAGTAGATGAATCCAAAATACAATAAGATAACATGTATGAGTAACTTATAAATCATAGCATGAAACTGTCATTTCTCATATAATACTTCTGAAATCACAAAGGTCCTTACAAAGTTCATTTGCCTATAAAAAGCAAAGACCAAAAGTAACTAATATTTCCTGCCATCAACATAATTACTGGCCCATTTATCTAAAAATATTTAGAAAGCATGCGATCTGATAGCGTTAGATGGGACGAAACAATTCAATATCACTGGATATGAACAAGATAATTAACTAGAATAGGCAACAAAATTTACTTCTTTGTATAATACAGAAAATCCAGTAATTTAGAATAAGCATGTATCTGTTTAAAAAATAATCACCTCAGAATTCTTTGGACCAAATGTAACGCAATGAGGATTTCCCATGCTAACACACGTCACCATCCATGTTAACCCATCAACAGGCAGTTCAGCTTGTACAACTGCTCCATTATTGTTTGCTAGGAGTTTCGTAGGAACTTTCGGTGCTGCAAGCACAGGCTCGCCCATATCTACTTTTACCTGAAAGGTGCGTGATAAAGGCTGGATTTAATACGCCTTTGACGTCAAGAAGCACAAAGCTCGTTTAGCAAGAATATAACAAATATTTACTTCACTAACTACAGAAAAAAAAATTTGACAGGATCTTTTATAAATATATGTTACTTGTAATTTGATTATGGAAGGAATGACAACACATAAACAAGGATTAGAAGTTCAGAGTTAGAATTGTTTCAGACATGAAAAGTTGGTGTTTCAGTACTTTGAATTTATTATGTAACATTGTAACATTTTGTGTGTGCGCGTGTTTCTTTTTTTTTTTTTTTTTTTTGGGGGGGGGGNNNNCAGGAACAATCAGACCAGCACCAGTATGAATGGTGAAACTGCAAAAATATAGTAAAAATTAAAATGAAGAAACTAGAAGTGTCAATATAAAAAATGATAAATTAAAACAACTGCTTCAAAATGGAGGAAATCCAAAAGAAAAAACAATGTAACATGGAGAGAGAAAAACTATATCAACAAAAGATGTTAAAATTAATAGGATTGAAATTAATAAATTTACCTTTGAATCCCGTCAAGATTTTCAAGCTCAGCAATGAATCGAGCAAAGCAACGTACTCCATTGCCACACATCTATAAAACATAAGAGAAAAGAGAAGCATAAACATGTGGGTATGATATAGTACAGGCCAAACATTAAACAAGAAACTTTCTCCTTAGCACATTGAAAATACGATGACTACAAATTCACACTCATTAACCACCAAATGATGCTACTAAGCAATCACTCCAAAATCTATGTTTCTCACTCTTTGGCATAAATTGTACTTGGGTATCTTCAAAAGTTAAGACTTGCCTGTTGTTTAGACAACCCTAGTCAGATTGAATTTTTATAAACTGCAAAACTAAAAAGGAAACTTATAAAAATATAGTTTGTAACCCCACTCTGTATCCAAGCACAACATAAATTAGTGAACCTGTGGTTTAGAAAACTGCAGTCGAGGATTTAGATCTCTTTGGCTTTGCAAGTTAAGCTTCCACTACTGTTTCTTTGTAGTTAACTTTCTCAACCCTAAAAATATATACTTGAAGTATGCTTAATTAGCAATAGTCTTAATGAACTTAATTACAGTTTAGAGAAGTCCAATCAGACTAGATTTTTCTCAACTCCGTAACACGCAAAAATAAGCAGTACAAATAGAGTTCATGATAACTCCATTCATATCAAACACAACATAAAATTAGTGAAAATGCTACTTACAAACTACATATTACAGTATTTTAACTATAATAACTTAAACAAACTACGGCAAAGAAAATGTACATTGATAAAATCCTTGATACGACAAACTACCTCAGGCTCACTGCCATCTGAATTGAAAATCCTCATGGTATAATCAGTTCCATTGGTCCCCGGCATCGCGAAAATAACCCCATCAGCACCAACCCCAAAATTGCGATCGCAAAGCTTCGCTGCCTGCTGAGGGGTAACCTTAGGCTCCATCGACTCCCTGTTATCAACCTAAACCACCAAAATCAGAACCAAAATCCCAAGCCAGAAATACCCACAAAAACTAAATTTGAAAAGCTAAACACCATGATGAAATCATTGCCGAGGCCGTGGTACTTCACGAACCGGAGGACCGAAGAGGATTCCTTCCGATCCAAGAACGAGGGCTTGGTCGACTTCTGAGGGGCCTCGATGCTCATCGATGCGGTGGCGAATTTGGAGCTAGGGTTCCGAGGAAAGCGAAGGGATTTGGGAGAGAGAAGACTGAGAGGGTTCTTCGATGGAGGGATTGAAGAGAGAGGCGGGCGAGAGAGTGTGTTGGGGATGGAGGCGGCCATGGATTCGAGCTCCAGCCGTCGACGTCTGCAGGTGGTTGGCGAGTGAAATGAGAAAAAGGAGAGGTCTTTTTTTTTTGTCGAGGGGTCGGGGGTTGATTTTGGGCCGTTGGATTGGTTTTATTGAAATGGTAGCCGTAGATGCTTGGGGAGTTGCCGGGTATTTTCGGGGGGACGGCGGCAAGTTTTATTGAAATGGTAGCCGTAGATGCTTGGGGAGTTGCCGGGTATTTTCGGGGGGACGGCGGCAAGGTTTATGGTTTATGCAGTTGCATCCACCTAAAATGGTTAATTACGAATGACTCGCTTTTTACGTTGGATTGCGATTACGTCCCTCAATTGTTATAAATCGTTTTGAAATTAGTCCCTTAAATCATTTAAATTGTCATCCATCTTTTATAAGTTTTTGGCAATTTGAAGTGTTTCAAAGGTGTCCTGGCGCGGGTCTTAGCCCATCCGAATTCTAAGGGCATGTTTTTGTGTATAGAAATATCTATGAAGTGGTTGGAGTAAATTGAGTCAACACTGTATAGAAATATGTATGTTTTGTCATCTTTAATTTTTGCTTTAAAGTGATTTTTCTCGTCTTTATTTGGCTAAGGCTAATATTGGATTTTCTAATTGAACACAATTGTGCATTCGATCATAACTTTTGAATTTTCCTTTTGCATTTAAATGATAAGATGACTCACATATCATTATCACGGACTACAAATTTGAACTTTGTTTCCAAACCAAAGCTTTAAACTTGCAAATACCTCACACATCTTTCTTTTGGCATTTCATCAAACACTTTACAAGCAATTCCAAACCGCTACATATCATATAACAACTTAACATACTACTCAAAATAATCAAGTTGGAGATGGCAGGGAGCTCAGAGAGTAGGTGGTCGAGAGAGGATAAGATGGTGACAAGCTGAGAAGAGGAGGTCTTGTTGAACTAGTTGAGCATGAGTTCGAAGCCGGTAGTGGCAAAGTGGAGCACGAGAGAGGTAGATGACGGGGTCAGAGGGGCAGATGAAGAGGGAGAGGAAGAGGGTTAGGAGAGAGTAAGAGGAGAGGAGAAAAGGGAAGAGGAGCGATAAATGGTAAGGTTAAGGCTAGGTTTAGGTGAGGGAGAGGAGGGAGACACAACATCGATAGTGGCGGCATCGATGTCAAAGGCAAAGAGGATTTAGGGAGAAGGTTGAGTTACGAGGGGTAAGAGATAGGAGAACCATAGTTGTTGAGGGGGGGGGAGACTACGAGGGGTATTTTTGGTATTTTCTTGGTTTTTTTTTGACAATGTAAAAAGGGGCTAAATCATTAAACCCCATTGTATTTGGTGCTGAAACACAAGGGAAATAATACACGAGGGTAGGGCACATAAAGTTTTGCTTTTGGGGGCCTCGAGACAAATTTTCCAAAAAAGATATTACTTCCGCCACTTCCTGCTTCATATTTTAGAATTTGGTTATTTGATCTAATTCTTGTTTCTGATATTTTTTGCACAACAAAACAACTCCTAAAAGATATGTTTGTTTGTGTGAAAGTAATTATGATGCACGTGAAGCAAAAGAAGCTGATGATTTTTTTGATGCTTTCAAGCAATGAGTATATTTGTTCATCTGAAAAAGCCCTTTTGTTACTTCAGCAAATGCTGACATGACCCTTATGCGGCATCCATACTAGTTACATCTTCTGCATCCCCTTAAAGTTCAAAAACACCATAGAAAATAGATAAAATATGTTCAATTTAGGAATTAAAAACAATTTTAATGTCACATAAACACTCTCCATTTCTAAATAAAAAATATCGAAAAATCATTTCTCTATTCCTAAAATATTTATAATTGCCAATCCAAAAAAAATAAATTAAAACAGAATAATTACTATTCGCTCTACTTCCAAAAATTGCGGGTGAAAGAAAAAATATATGCTCCTGCTACTTCACAATCCACAACGTTGACATTTCTGTCAACGAAACGGGCCTTAAGCTAGTCGGCCTATTACTGACTTAAGAATAAGATTCACAACAAGGCCCAAATGGGCCTACTCCCACTATCCGAGTCCAAATTAAAACCCAAAGCCGAAGCCCGATTCAACAAAAACCCTGACCGCCCCTCCTCCCTCCCCTCTTCGGCCGCTGCTGCTGTGATCCCGTTCTCTCCTCCACCATGACCAAGTTCCGCAAGCTGGGCCGGCCCGCGGCCCACCGAGTCTCCATGCTCAAGTACCCTCTCTCGATCCTTCCCTATCCCAACCTCACTCAAATTTCTAGGGTTTTGATTTTGATTTTGTTTTTTTTTTTTCCAAAACTTTGCAGGACGATGGTGTCTCAACTCGTGAAGCACGAGCGGATCGAGACCACCGTTGCAAAGGTACGGAATCTTGCTCTCCTTCGTCCCTCAGTCGTGTCATTTTGTCGAACAGTTGGTGGTTGTCGGTGTTCACTAGAATCGTTGCTTAATTTTTTTAAAAGAATAATTGTTGGATTATTTTTATTCAATTTATTGTTGTCCTGAGTCAGGCGAAGGAAGTGCGTCGAGTTGCTGATAACATGGTGCAGCTTGGAAAAGAGGTGCGTTGTTCAAGTAAAAATTCAAGATTTAATTTATTTGGTTTGGATTAAATTGTCTTTATTCTTTAGTAATTGTCAGATTACAATCATTTTTATTTAGGATTTGCTCGTCTATAGAAAGGGAAATTGTCTGCTAGCATTGTTCGAGAGCTAGCTAGCTAATGACAATGTGGGGTTTAAATGTGAAAAGAAAAGAAAAGAAAAGATAACCCACTAAACTTTTGTGCCCCACTAAACTTTTGTGCATGTTTCTCGTTGTCCCAACAACTAAACAAGATCCCGTAAGCCAAGGCAATGTATTATAGAGATTAAACAATGATAAGAGATTTTGGACACTATGTTTTGGTTCATCACTCGATTTTCCATGAAAACAAAGTATTATATGGCTCACCTTGTACCGCATGACTTTGGTTGATTAAATCTTTTCAGTAGGAAATAGGAGAACGTGATTTGACTTTGAAAGATGTATGGTTATGTTGCCCTACTTATGTAATTAGTAAAACATCGAGCTTTACGAAGTTGACGTTCAACATGTTTCCATACGGCTTAGTGTTCCGGCTATTCTTTTGCTCAATAGTTATTTCACTCTTTTCAGGGTACTCTAGCTGCTGCGAGGCGTGCTGCTGCTTTTGTTCGTGGGGATGATGTTCTTCACAAGTTGTTCACAGAGTTAGCTTATCGCTATAAGTAACTTCTCTTCACATATTTACGTTGTTCCTTGTTATCAAAGTGTGTTGTTGTTAACACGTTCAAAATTTTTCTCTAATACTAGGGATAGAGCAGGTGGGTATACAAGATTATTACGAACTCGCATACGAATGGGAGATGCTGCTCCTATGGCGTACATCGAGTAATACCTCTTTCCTTATATCTTAATCTATCCTCAAGTTCATAATTTCTTTGCAGGAAATGGCATGTATGAATGCTGCTTTGTGTTGAATCAGTTGAGAATAAACAAAGGTTCAATACACTGTAAAGTTTTCTTATCTACTCATGCAGAGGAAGGCGTAAGAACTATATAGGTGTTTCAATAACCTTTACTTCATGATTAAGAGACAACCTAGTGTTTTTTTTCTCCTTTCACGAGTAGGAGATTTGCTAATTCTTTGTTACTAGCATAGGAGATCATATTGACATATATTTTCTTTTAAATTCTCCCTCGTTGATAAAATGGGTTGGTGTGAATCCTCCCTTCCGTCCTCAGTCACTAGTGCAGCACTGCTCTGTCGAGGAAAAAGGATGCACTTGTATTTGGTCCTGTACATAAAAAGTCTTTCCATTTGAAACTACAGCTGACTCGCATCTGATTGCATGAGTTATATGCTAACTTAATGGAAGAATAAATGACCATCATCATCTAATTATTTATTCCGTTGAATAGTACTGGTTGTGCAGCAAGATTCCAGGAAAAAAACTAATAAATTGGAAGGTCAATTGTCATCCAGAGGTTATTCCTCCCTTAATCAGTAGTCATCCTCCAAATTTTTTAGACTTGCTGGTTATAGAAAACAAGGGATGAAAATGGAAAAATGAACATTGATACTAAATTCCTGATGAAATTGTATTGGAGCAAACTTTATTATTCCTAAGAGGATAGGCTAGTGGATCAACTATGATCTGACAGCTGTAGTAGTTGCCTTTGGTATTTCATGCAATAATAAATGCTCCTGTTATGCTTACTGGCTCAGGTGGTAAAACTGTGGCATTATGTTGCAGAAGTTTCAAGTCCTGGTGTGGCTATGAGTTTGAAAAAGAAGAGGAAGGATTCAATGACATAGAGTTCTTATTTGTTTCTCACATTGAAATGCATCCATAAAACATGACAATATCTTTGAAGGCTCTCAAAGTGAGAAGGCTTCTATGTTATAGGTCCTTTTTCTCAAATGGAAATGCATCTCTTGAAGATGATAATGGTGGTGATTTCTGTAGGAGAAGTTGATTTTGGTATAGCTAATATAAATCAGTAACAAATGATTATAACTGAACTGCGCATGTCGATGGATGAGCACCGACGCAGAAAAGATAGAAGGAGACAGTATGTCCTTCGGTAGTTGAGATAGGCACAATACAAATATGGAAGAAGAGAGTATTATTTGTTGGTTTGGCCTTGTGCAATGGATCTCAATAGTTGCACTTCTTTGGATTGAGAAGATTACTGTTGGGGGCTGACATGGCAGGATTAGACTACATTAGCTTGGGATGAAGCAGCAATGCTTAAAAATGATAATAAAATAATTTTACGTAGAGATAAATATATATAAATCTGAATATTGAAAATGATTTTGTACTTTCCTATTTTGACTATTTTTAGAATTTTCTGGGTGTTGACGTGCAGTTTACATATTGGAGTGTTTCCAACATCGATTTGGGTTAAGGCAATGTTACCCTTGTTGCTTATTTTTCTCTGCTTACATTTCATTTGTTTTCCCCTATTCTCTTATTTTTATTTGATAAAAAGAGTGGAGTATGTCTGCCTTGTACTAAAAATGACAAAATGAATCCTTTCGTAGTTCCTTTATATAAGTATAGCCTTTTACATTCTTCATCTAAAAAAATTGTTATACATGTTATGGAAGATCGAATAACTTTGTTTCTTGTTTTCATATTGACATACACAGAAGTGTTATGATGTGCTGGATGAAGAACAATACCATTTATGTATTTATTTCAGTTATATGATTGTATTTCTGTTGTTTTTCCAGGTTTGTTGACAGAGAGAATGAACTCAGAGAAGCCAAACCCGCAACCCCACCACCTCCTCAACGAACCCCTCTTGATCCATGGACTAAATCTCGTGCTAGCCGACAGTGGGCTTCACCAAAAGAGAACCACACCTCTGGATCAGATAGTTAAAATTTTCAAATACGTTTGTGCTTCTGGGGTTTTGTGATTTTTTTATGAAGAATAATTTGCTGTTAGTAGTCAATTTTGTAACTTAAATCAGCAAATTCAGGATCTATTTTTTAATGGTTTCCTGAGAGGAATGCCCTTTTCTGTAGAAGATGAACTTTTTTCTAGCTCTTGATGCTGGTAAAAGAATGGATGCCAAATGTCGTTATACAACAAACAGTATAATTTGGGTTAATTGCAGATAGATCCCATATAGCAGGTAGACGGACCGAGTTATTTTTTTGACTCTTTTACCCTCAGAGGAAGAGAAGCTTGTTTTGTACTAATATACCCCTTGAGGGCGAAAGAGTCAAAACTTTCAGTCAAAGGATGTATCTGCAACAACCGAACTACTGGGGGGGTGTTCGCAATTGGGCTGTAGTGCGGGGGGTCAATCTGCAATTAACCCTATAACTTTTGTCTGCCGTGTTAGAATCATGTCTTAACTCTTCCTCTTTGGACTCTTCCAGCTTTGTAGTCTCAGAAAGATGTTGGTCGCATCCCCATCAAACTTGTAATTCTTCTAACTCCGCCTTGTCAAAATGAGCTTGACGCCCAACTACATTGCCTCCTCCCACTATTATTTCAGTGAATATGTTTGAAGGTTCATTATTTTCTTCTTCAAGTTCAACATGGAGCAAGCTCTCAATCTCCTTCATTGGAGCAGCCTCTGCTCTCATACTCCTGTTTTGCCTCTACAAGCTCCTAAAAGATATCTATCTCTCAGTCTTCACATATCAGAGACATCTACCCTCTGATCACAATCCAGAAACCCCTTCATTAGATTCTGAGACTCGAGGTCTCAATATCGACGTTATAAACTCTCTACAGGCAAATCAATACAAGAAGGATGCTGACTCTGGCAGCTCTGACTGTGCAATTTGTCTCGCGGAATTTGGAGAAGGGGAGTTATTGAGAGTTCTGCCTAGCTGCTCGCACTCGTTTCACGTTTCCTGTATTGATACTTGGTTGAGCTCTCATTCGGATTGCCCACTCTGTCGGAAAAAAGTTTTGGGTAAGTCTGGCGATACTTCTCCTCGTGTTCCATTTGCTGTGTCATTGGAGACTCTGCCAAGAGAAGATATGAGTGGCGTTAGGCTTCTTGATTACCATCTTCTAGAGTTTGAGGCGATGAGAAACTAGGCAGTGCAAAAAGTTTTAATAGCTTTTTTATTTCCTTTTTTTGTGATTTTTTGTTTAATTATGTGTCCGTGACGACGAGCATTTTCTATGTGAAAATTGAGTAAAGAGGAACCGATGTGTCCTTTCATACTGAATGTTTGTATTAGCTATGAAACAATCGGTCAGGTATCTGCCAGGTTACATGTGTTTCTTTGAGCAATGGTAACTACACTCTAAATCGAATACTTTCGCATTACAGGAACAGAAAATGTCGGTGTTCTTCCTCGTGATTTGCGATCAAATTCATGAGTTATCAAGGCCTCTGCGCTCCTTGGTCTTTAGTGCAAATAGCAGTTTCAGAATTTATAAGCTGCTCGCCTAACGGGGTTATTTTCCGACTTGCTGTCCTTTTTAAGGCCTTGAGAAAGGGTATGAAATCTGTAAGCGTTGTGTTTCTTCCTCCTGTACAAGCCTTCAATAGATGTTTGATGGATCATGCATATTTGGAACGCCTGCTTTTGATAATTTTGCGTTGAACGATCAGATCAAGCACATTATGTATGAACCTGAGTTCAGTCATGAGATTTTGAAGAATGGTTAGATTGGATTTTCATGCGATATGTGTGATGATTCACACTGAAAGTAGCGTGCCAGATGCTATGATAGGCAATTGCTCTTGGACCATTTTGGAAAATATGAGCAGAATTATTAAAATGAATCGAAATAGACAACTGCTCACGATCGGTGTTGTAAGTGCCTTGAGCAGTTTGTTGATTTCACGTGATATCAAGGTTCAACGTTGTGAAAAAACTTTAGGGTGTGTTTGGTTAATCAATGTGTTTTTTTTTGTTTAGTTTTTGTAAAAAACACCATGTCATGGTGTTTCTTTTTCAAATGTGTTTTGAAAACACCATTTGGTCAAACTAGTTTGACCATTTATATAGCGGCAGTGGGCGGGCGGCGACGGCGGCGGTGCCCAGTGAACGACGACCGTCGGCTCTAGCGGGGTAGCGGCGAGCCGTCGGGGCGGCCGGCCGACAGGCGCGCCGGCGGGCGGCGTGGCCAACGGAGGAGGTGGCGCGTGGTGGCCGGTGGGCGCGATGGCGGTGGCCGTCGACCAGTGGCGGCAGCCGGACGGGGCGCCGACAATTGGCTGCGGCGGGGGAGGGTGGCCGGCAGCCCCGGTCCGATGGGCCGACGGCGGTGGCGGAGTGGCCGCGGTGGCATGGTGGCGGCGGGTGTGCGACGGCAGGTGGTCCGCTCGGCAGGCCAACGAGCAAGGCGGCGACGGGCCAGCGGGTTGGTGGCCGTGGGCTGGCGACCTGGTGCCGATCCATAGCGATGCCGTGGTGGCGGCGCAGCCGGTGGCGATTGCCAGCGACGGCGAGTGGAGGGTGGCGCGGCGCTTCGGGCGGGGACGACGGCGGGGCCGGGGAGACGATGGCGGTGGCGGCTCGTGACCGGTGGACGCGGCGGGCGGCCGCCGCGCGGTCGGTACGGTTGCGAGCGGCGGGGCCAGAGAAGGCGGACGTTGTCTTGGGGTTGGCGGCGGCGACGGGCAAGCCACCTCCGGGCCTGCACGGACTTGTGACAGGAGGGCGGCGATGGCTTAGATGAAAAAACAGAATCTCAAAACAACTTTTTGATGTTTTGAGAAAAATGTTTAATTTTTAGATTTTGTAAAGGGACAAGTCAAAAAAACGTCTCGTTTGTCAAACACGTTTCTTTGTTTTTGTTGAAAAAAAATAGAAACGGCAAAAACATCACGGTTGCCAAATGTTCCCTAACTAGTTACCACTTCCTTCGTTTTGATTTCCCCCTTTTTTGGTTCTTCCTATGTTCTGATTTTAGCTTTTCCTTTTTTCTGTAATTTTCGTACAGATGATTGTTCTTGTGAGATATTTGAGACACACAAGAGTGCGGTTTCTTTTCTATCTCATCATTGTTAATTAGTGGTTGTTCGGTACATTTCTGGAAAAAAAACAGAAATGTAGGATGAAAACTATTTCTTGACATTTCAATGGGGTTTCCCTGATTTGAGATATTTTGTTTGTTTCATAGTGAAATCAAGTGATTAAAAACAAAGCTCTCCTTTTCACATGTTTGGTACAACACTATGTAATAAAGAAACCATAGTCATTTTTCACATTTCTTCCACTTCATTTGTTTGGCATGCACACTCCCCAAAATGAGAAACATATATAAGCTCACCACGGTGAGCTTACCTCCCAAACAATGATAAGAGCCTGACAACGTTAAAATTTTAGCAACGGGCAAAAAATAAACAAGAAAGCAGTGACATGAGCCTCCTCATTCGTCACAGTAACTCATGCATGCACATATATAGTTGGGATATGCTGAATTAACATTTGCAAATCAATCTCCCCTCAACTTATTTCCTCTCTTCAAACTGCAGAAGCCTGAGCAAATACTTAACCAAAGAGGCTTCTTCACAAGCTTAGCTAAGCCATGGAAACAACCCAAATCTCTCAAAATAGAGCTGCAGAGGTAACTTTCCATTGTAAAATACCGATGCCATTAAAATTGTGCAAAAATGGATCGAATAAGGGCAAATACTTTTAGGGCTGCGCCAAATACCGAAATAGGCAATGCAATTTTTTAGGTGGGCAGAAGATGAGCATGATGTCAAAAAAGGTAAAGCAATCAAATATGAAGCCTATCCTCATAATGTTTCAGAAATAATAGATATGAAAATAAAGCATTTGCGAAGAGAATTAAAGTTTGGAAATCAACAAGTCGATTAATTGAAGAAAAGACTTGTTGTCTTAGGAATATTTAGTATTTTCCTTGTTGTCGTAAACATTGTAATCTACTTTTTTTATAAATATAATGCATAAATCTCTTTAGAATGCAAGGACTCATGTGTAATGTATGAGTTCAAATACATAAGTGAACATATTGAAAAAACAATGAGATGCAAATCCCTTCATGTATATATGTAACAAAAATTGCAGAAAAGCAATAACTCCAACTGCAATTATTATATGCAAAATACTCACATGTGAAAACATGTAACAAACAAGAACTTAATATCTGAATTCAGACATCCAGAACAATAAAACTCTCTGATGACTATACTGGGTAGTGCTGAAAAATCCAGAACATGTGAGTGTAATAGTCTGGGAAATTGGGTAGTGCTGCAAAATACTCACATGTGAAAACAGGTAAAAAAAATAAAAAATTTGGCAAAATGGGTTGTGCTGAAAAATGCATCAGAAATGTATTTTTCACAACAATAAAATCCAGCACTATACTCACAAGAAAACAGAAAGGTGAAAACAGCCCCTAAGTATAGAGAAGTAAGTTATGCACCTATTATATACAAAAAATTAATAGTCTGGGAAACAAACAAAGTGAAATGCGTTAAAGAGTGTAATAGTCTGGGAAAATCCAGAACAATAAAGAAATATGCAGTGAAATGCCTCATGAATCCAGACATGAAATCATAATAAACAAATCATGAATCCAGACATGAAATCATGATAAACAAAGTGAGATAAAACAAAGTATTATTTAACCCAATTTTACATCTTCATATCAAAAAATGCAGAGGTATTATCTAATGGTGAGAATGACAAACAAAGTTAGATAAAATGTGCTCATATATATGTCTACATCATCATATATCCCACACTAGTAAACACTTGCATCGCAATGTTGGTCGCATTCCTTTACATGTTACTCCTCAGCTCATTAAGTAAATGTTGGGACCGCCTCGCCAAAACATTGCATGTAATATTTACTATCTTAGAATATCAGAAAAAAGACAATCATCATTGCAGTAGGTTGTGCATGCATATACAAACTGCATCAAAAAACAGTGCTCAGGCTCCTCATTAACAATCAGTTACGCATGTACAATGTAGCTATAACAATCAAAGACTGCAATATATGTTAAATGGTTGTGGCCAACATGAACTTGCCTCGCCTTGACATTGTTATGTTACATGTGATTGCATATAATAGTTGCATGCACTCATCATAGCACCGTCCAAGTTAAAAAAAATGACAACTTGTCATACCGGCTTGTATTAGCGATGAATGGGACACCTCAATCATGGCATGGAATCCTATGTGGCACCTAAAATTAGGCAAAAAATCAGTGTAACCAAAATTAAACTTTGCACAACTCCATCGTAAGCATCACTCAACATAATATACAGGTTGCATCATAAATCACAAACGTAGCTACTGCATCGTATCCAAAAATATGCAAGCATACCCACCACCTAGAAGTTTTACAACATAATAATATCATTGTTAGGCCTAGTGTGCAAAATAAATATGTCTCATCCAGCTCCAAAATGTTCCTGTAAATAACAATAGGTAAAGAAATCAGCGTGGATTATATTAGATAGCTATTGCAACCATTTAAGCACCAGATCAAAGCAATACCTGGATTGTCAAACTAGCTTCCCCCCATCTTGCCTCTTCATGAAATTGTCCAACAAAGCCCTTTGGCCAAAGTCACTCTTACCTATAAAATGTCTGCCCTTGGAATTATCCTCATATATGGTATCATGAAAAAGCTCAAGGACTTCTATTGGATAAGTATCTTTGTACCTGAAGATAGCTTTGGACAATTTCTCTGTCCAGTGCAGATTAACAAGATTGAGAGATGAAGAAAAGTTTTTAACTTCGTCTACCATTTATTGCATGATCTCATGCTCATAGTGGGCCTTCTTCTCCCTCCCTTTAGCCGAAGGAATTTTCTTTTGATTGTCCTGGCTGGTTGCTTTGACGTTGTTGTTTTGAGATTGATTATCTTCATCTAACAAGTTGACCGTGTGATGGGACTTTTGGGTCATAGGAACGCTAACATCCTTATTGTCAATCTGCAAGGTTAATAGGCTCCTGACCACCAAATTTCTCTAATGAAGCTTTAGCAAAGTTACTTCTTGCTTGATCATCCCCACAAATGATAGCTAGGTTCTCATAATGTTTCAGAGGCTTATTGATATAAGCTTTAAGCCTGCTCTTACTTTTATCCTGCATGCATCAATAACATCATTTGCATAATGTATACGAGAATACATCGTTCATACCACCATCAATTTGAATAGATTAAAACTTTATTTACCTCATTCCACGTATCAAAACTCTCAGGATCCAGCATGATAGTTTGTGTTTCTTCATCCCAACCTGCACCGCTGATACTACGAGCAGCCTGCATGTCTTGAAACCAAGAACGAATGGTTTTCATATGGTTAACAATATTTTTTGTAACAAATGAAGTACCAAATTTCTTGTTCACTTTCATGTCTGCAATTGCAAATGCATGTTGTTTAAAGTTTTTGTCTGACTTAAGACCAGACTTGGCCAAATTTGTAAGAAAGGGTATGAGCAGAGGTCCACCATCTGGTTGGGGCAACATTTGCGACTTCTGGTTCAAGTGGGATTTTTCTTTTGTTATGAGCAAGAGATTTGTCTTTTCTTGGTGTACAAGCTGAAGTTGCTACGACTTCATCCTCTACTAATATTTTTATTCTTACCTGAATCAGAAGTAGTTCCTATAATACTAGTTGGAGAATGAAATTGCCCGAATGAATTGGAGGCTTGAAAAGTTTGTGGCAAAGGTGATGGACTACTGAGCATGTGCATGTAAGATGAAATGGGGTTTAGTATAGAGAAAAGGTTACCATCGTAATGTGATACATTTGAAAATACTGAGGGTGATTGCACAAAGAGTGAGGATAACTGAAATATGGGATTGAAACTGTGGTTGAAGCCACTGCTTCTCGGGAACGCATGAGAAGGTGGTGGGGCCATTGAAGTTGTGGAGTGAGTAATAGTCATCTCTTTGCCCAAATCATTCCCTTCAAAGGATGATTTATCACCCATTTCCTATATTTTAGCAAATGTAGTTCTAAACAAGTCATATGTGAGTCATAAAAATAAAAGCAAGTGTGATTAAAGCAACAAATTTCAGTACATCGATCATTACAATTACTGAAATCAAATTATTAATGAAAACAAATGTCATAGCAAGCATAAAGATAGAGGTCATCAATTTATGACATACAAACTGTAGCATTAATGAAAACAAATGTCATAGCAAGCATAAAGATAGAGGTCATCAATTTATGACATACAAACTGTAGCAGGTAATTGCAATAATGTAATTTGATACATAAAGATAGAGGTCATCAATTTATGACATACAAACTGTAGCAGGTAATTGCAATAATGTAATTTGATACCCCCAAAATGATAAGTAGTGAACATATGAATACCTTACAAATGTGATTAAAGCAACAAGAACTAAGTAAATCATAAATAGGGAAAGTCACCGAGTAACATCATAGTCAACAAAAAGACTCATTAAGTTACATGAAAAACAAACATAAAGTACTACAAAAAACATCCAAACCATCATAGCAAATCACAAGGCAAACTCAGACGTGTCACCATGCCGATATTTACTACAATAATCAATCCACGTGTCCAATGCGATTTGATCTCTATGAAACCTCCACTCATCCTTTAAGGCGTTTTGTTCTCTTACTGTTTAGGACAGAGTGAAATCCATAACGTTGGTTTCTTCATTATTTTCCTCTCCAACACCATCATCTTCAAAGTCGATGGTCTCATTGAACAAGTCATCGTCTGAATCGGCTGTTGTAATGTAGTTATGGAGAATCATGCATGCCAAAACAATGTTAACTTGTGCGGGGAAGGGGTAGTAGGATTTTGCTGTGAGAATCTTGAAACAATTCTTCAATATACCAAAGGTAGTTTCAACCTTTGATCTCAAAGATGAATGTCTAAGATTGAATAACTCCCTCCTATTTTGAGGTGTTCTCCCCGTAAATTCCTTTAGATGATAACGAACACCATGATACGGAGATATAAAACCCGGTTGGGTTGTGTACCTCGCATCGCACAAGTAATATTTACCTACATATTACACAGTAATTTAATTAGATTTATGTAATGTAATTATTAGTGAGTAATTACTTTAAGTTAACGATATTGTTACCAGTGTACACCCGTAAGCCATATGGTTGTGGTTTAGATAGAGCATCTTGAAGTATTCTATAGTCGTTAGCCGACCCCTCCCACCTAACTAAAACATAGGTGAACAGTTTGTTTGGTGTATAAGTCGCAAAAATATTTTGTGCGACACCTTTATGCCCTCTGAAATGCGCAACAAGTGAAGCAGGTAGCATGACATCCGCACGTGTCCCATCTATCATACCTATGCAATCCTATAGAGTACAACTTACTTTGTTAATGTAATATATGATTTGTTTAGAGAATTATTTGCGTAAATTGGTAGTGGATGATATACCTTGGAAATGGATAAAATGATGGATTGCTTAGGATCTCTTGAGGCACTTCACTCGATGCTTGTTTCATATATCAGCCTTGTTCACACGAAATAGCTTGCAATACTCTGTTGAAGTATGTACTAACTGTCTTCCCTGATCTTATGAATTGTGTTCTCATCATACGATTTTTGGACTTATGACCCAATATATTTAATGTTATGGCAAGCTGCTCCACTATTGTTATATGCCTTGAGTCCTTTAAGAGATGTTTTTTCCTTATTAACTTTGCTAGTTTCATAAAAGCACATGAGCACATTCTAACAAAGTTTTGACAACTATCACTATAACTGTGATATATATGACTCATCAACTCTGCCCAAATCTTTTTATGCCTTAGTCTTTTATCATTTGGTCCATACCGTATTGATCTACGGCGATACTTCATTCTCCTCAAAAATGTGAAAACTATAACCATGACTGAAAATGCAACCCCAACACATATTCTTATAACAACATCTTCATCATCAAAATCACCATCCATCTATAATTTTTACTTATAACATAAAATTTTAAATTAAAAATCAAAACACATACATATTAACCCCATACTCAAATTATTTGTTGTAGGGCTGTGAACTTATTAATAACTAGTAAATACAACACAAGTGAATAACTACCGTGAATGAATCATGCATAAAAAGATACACAAGTGAATAACCATCCTTTGAGCACATATTTTTTGTAAAATAGCAACAGATTTTTGCACTGCTTCTCAGATTTGGCCAAAGTCACTCTTACCCAGCAGATAAATTTATTATACACTCCATTTAGTAAATAAATTGGTATTACCCAGCAGATATTTTTAACGATAGAACACATTAATTAAAGACATTATCAGTAGCTGTAGGCATATAAAATTGCTTATAGGTCCCCTAGCATAGCTCGGCACAAACCGACGAACCAACGAGGCGACGAGATCGACGAATCGCACAGAAGTGACGGAATGAATCCACCCGAGTGCAGAATTAAGCTAATGAGTTGAGGAATCAACGAGTCATCCAACCGAGAGCGGACTCGGACGAATCACGATCGAATCAAGATCAGTTTCGGACTCGAACTCAGAAGCGGATTTACTGCCAAATCAGGAATCCAACTTACTGCCAAATCAGATCATCAAATCAGAGTCTCAGATCAACCGAAACACGGACAAACGAGACAACGGAAAACGACTCGAAGAAGTCGGAAAACACCGCCCGTGGGGGCTCGGCCAAAGCCGAGCCACCCCAAGGTGGCTCGGCCTCAGCCGAGCCACCTTGAGGTGGCTCGGTGGCCGAGCCACCTCAAGGTGGCTTGGCCATGAGCCGAGCCACCTCAAGGTGGCTAGGCACAGTGCCGGCCACCCCGAGGTGGCCGACAGTGGCCCGAGGTGGCCGACAGTGGCCAGAGGTGGCCGACATTTCTCTTTTTGCGGCCACTGTCCTGAGAGCCTATAAATAGGCCTAGAGATGTTCATTTTCGGAGGTCGAACTTTCAAGAGCCGAAACTCTGCCGGATTGAAGAGTGAACTCGGAGCTTGAAGACCAGAAGACTTGCACATTCAGATCTGATCCTCGGCGACCATCCACGTCAGAAAAGGCAGGATCTCGAGAGGAAGAAAGAACAGATCTGAGATCTACACGAGACTACACTCCAGATCTAAGCTTGGTCTTAGATCTCGAGATCTGAGCGATTATTCCCTTGGTGGATTAATCCCTCCCGGCTATTATTCCCTTCGTGGAATAATACCCGCATAATCGTGTAGATCCGACCGGATCTAGATCGCGCGGTGGTCCACGGATTAACCCCGGCGTTGGCAAAGAACCCACACAAGCAAGCAACCGCAAAACAGGAGCTTGCGATTTGTTCACAAGAGGAAAGTTGTAATTTTTACTTTTTTTCTTCTTTCTTTGATTTAGTTGTAACCGGATCTATAAAAGACCGGATCTTTGTAACCCAAGATGACAATCATATCAATGAAAAAGAAAACAGTTTTCCACGCGAACAATCTGGCGACCACAGTGGGAGCCGACGATCTCGCCAACGAGATCGATGCGTCGCAGCCGCGGATTGCAATCCCGGTCGTGGAGGAGGTCGAGTACGAGTTCGACCAAGCCAAGTTCGAGGAGTACGTGTCCTCGTCCGGCTCTATCTCCCCCCGCAAGTCCAAGAAGTTCTCCTCCGGGAGAAAAGCTCGTTGGTTTGAAGCTGCTCGGGAAGCCCACGAAGCTCTCAACCCAACTGACGCCGAAGTTGCGTCAAATGAAGTTCCACCGACCTCCAATCAGGTCAACCCAACTCCCGCCAACGCCTCTACTGTTCAGGGCGTTGTGACTCTCTCAAAGAGAGCCCGCCAGAGGCGTCGTCAACGCCTTGCGCGGCAATTCGCTAAGGCGATGGAGTCTACGGACGGATTCCGCTACCACGCGGAGTTGAAGAACAGAAGAGGCAAACAGCCTCAACCACCAATGAAGTGGTGAGTCAGGCCGAGGATCGACCTTTACAGCCTTCAAAACGAGTTCAACCTCCCGAACCATCCCGAGGAAGGAGGTCAATCTTGGAGCGCCTCGGTCCAATTCCCGACGAGCGCAACGAAGTCCATGAACGCTCGGGCCCGATGAAGAGGCTCCGAACTAATCAACATGCTGGGGGTCGACACAACCCTCAACATGACAAAGAGTTTACGGCACCCAAGCGCACTACCTTGCGCATCGAAGTTCGGGAGCCCGCTGAGAATTCATGTCTACAAAGGCGTGTTTCGAGGCGAGTGACTCTCGGAAGTCCAAATAAGGCAGTTTGCTCTCAGAAGGAAACGTTGTCATCCGAGGATGATAACGTTATACCTGGGAAATCATGCCAACACGCGATAGGTTACTCCGATCAAATGGACGAGTTGTACTATCGTGCTGGGGGTACGAACAAAACAAGAAAAAGAAGCCCTCAAGGGCTCGAAACTCAGTGCCCATGTGCCAAGCTCATTCGGGTAGTACTGTCTCAATGCAACTGCATCAAGGGAGTCCCCGAGAGAATTTCAGTGTTCGAAAGGCTCGGCACCGAAACGCCAAAACCAAGGTATAGGCGTTTCCGGCAAAGAAGAACGGTGGTTAAAGACGGAGAATTTCCGAGGGTCACCGCCAACATGACCAGCAAAGAGACATTGACACAGATTGATCTCAAGTCGTTTCTGGAAGCATCTCGGCGTGTAACCCGTCTGCAGTCCGGAGCCATCGCACGAGGAACTTATGGTAGGGTTCGGACAAGATTGCCTTCGGAAGATGAAGAATCGGATTCCTGCTCTGCTGTCGCATCGGACAATACAGTGTCCAGCGAAGGACAACCCCGCGAGTCATTTATGATAAGCGCGGAAGAAATGGCCAAGATGCTTGAAGACGCTTTGGCTAAGCAGAAAGAAAGTTTCAAGTTTGAGATGCAGATGGCCCTGCAGACTATGAGAGAGATGCATGAGCAACAAATCCAGGCATTCAGGAACCAACAAGGTGAACCAAGTCACCGTAATCAGGTTGTTCAGGAAGAAGAGCACACGGATAGGGATGGAGCTCACAATGCCAATAACCCTCCCGTCAATGCAGGGGGTTGTTCGCGGGAAAAATCGTGTCTTTCTTCATTGTTGATATCATTGCTATCTCAGTTAACAACTTTATGCGTTACAAAGATCCGGTCTTTTTATAAGATCCGGTTACAATGAAAAATCAAAGAAAACAAAGTAAAGATTACAATTTTCCTTATTTGTCGAACTAATCGCGAGCTCCTGTTTTGCGGTCGCTCGCTTTGGTGGGTTCTTTGCCTGCGCCGGGGTTATTTGCCGTGGACCACCGCGTGATCTCGATCCGGTCGGATCTACACGATATGACGGGTAATATTCCACCAAGGGAATAATAGCCGGGAGGGATTGTTTCACCAAGGAAACAACCGCTCGAATCTCGGGATCTAAGAACCAAGCTTAGATCCGGAGTGTGATCGTGTAGATCTCAAATCCAATCCTCTCGAACTCCTGCCTTATTTGGCGTTGGTGATCGCCGAGCACCGGATCTGAAAGTCCAAGTCTCCAAGCCTTCAAAGTTGTGATCTTTTTTAGATCTGAGTCTTCAATCCAGCAGGGCTTCGCCTCTCTCCAAAATTTCCAACCTCTGAAACAAATGAGCACAAGGCCTATTTATAGGCACTCAGAACTGTGCCCGCGCACAGTTCTGAGCCTAGCCACCCATGGGTGGCTCGGCCTTGGCCGAGCCACCTCAGGGTGGCTCGGCTTGGGCCGAGCCACCCTGGGGTGGTTCGGTTTCGGCCGAGTCCCCGGGTGTTTGTCCGTTTCGTCCTTTGTTTCCGGTTCTGGTTCTCTTGTGTGGTTGATTGACTTGGCAACGACTCTTTGACTTGATTCCAGATTTGGCAGTGAGTCGGGTTCCTGATATGGCAGTAAACCAACTTCTGAATTTGAGTCCGGAATTGATGTTGATTTGATCGTGATTCATCCGAGTTCGCTCTTGTTTAGATGACTCGGTGATTCACCTAAACATTGGTTTGATTCCGCGTGCGAGTGGATGCATTCCAATGCTTGGGTGCGATTTGTCGCCTCGTTAACCTGCTCCGTTGCGTATAGCTTGGCTTCAGCGTTGGCGAGCTAACGGTCTTGTTTGGATACGTCGCCCGGTGGTCCGTTTGTTAAATCGGCGTCGAGCTGTGCTAAGGGACCTATAGGCAATTTTATACGCCTACAGATACCCCCTCCAAAGTATTTCAGTCTCATTCTTTTATAGAAGAGTCTGGAATACTTTGGATGTGATTGTCCCAACCTTCAGTCGGTGTAACGGGACTCTGGAATGACTTCTGTTCTGGATTCCTTCAATTCCTTCAGGCTATTCAGTGCTTTGTAGAATGCCTGTAGGGGTTCCGGTGCTGCATTTATTGTCTGACCGTTGTTGGAATTTGAACTTGAAGTCGATTCTTGATTTCTTGACTTTTTGGCTCGAGTTTGCTGCTTCAACACAGAACTTATCATCGATTGACTGCGTTGAATCTTCATCTATAACGCGTTGTCTGGCGTTTGAGCTTCATTGCGACGCGTTGTCCGGCGTCCAGGCTTCATTATGATGCACTGTTCGGCATTTGACACAGTTTATACTCGTACGTCTGCTGGAGTACACACGGTTTAAGCTCTTAAGGAATTGGAGCATGGATCTTATCCCAAGGTCGTTGGATGCTCGAGTCACGAGACCAACTCATAAAGTTGATGCGTCAATGACTCGCATATTTATAGGATTTTTGGCAAATCCTCAGCCATCAACGGGTTTGATGCGCCTTTACCGACTACCGTTTGAGTCGGGCTAGCATGCGGATTGTTTTAAGTCCGTTCCGCATGTGACGTTATGCTAAAAGAGTTAACTCTTTTAGTGCTACGATATTGAATACGTAGACTTCGTCTTTCTCCTGTGAAAAGACTAAACAGCAACGTGTATCAGACGTTGACTTAGGATTTTTGGCAAATCCTCAGCCCTCAACGGATTTGTCATGCTTTTACCGATTACCGTTTGAATCGGGCTTACATGCGGATTGTCTTAAGTCCGTTCCGCATGTGACGTTGTGCTAAAGGAATGAACTCCCTTAGACTTGATGCTACGACTTCGAATACGTAGACTTCGTCTTTCTCACGGGAATAGACTACCCGGCGACGCGTGTTAGGCGCTGACTTTAGGATTTTTGGCTAACCCCAAGCCTTTAACGGATTTGATTAACCTTTACCGACTACCGTTTGAGTCGGGCTAGCATGCGAATTGTCTAAATCCGTTCCGCATGTAACGTTGTGCTTAGAGACTGAATCCTCTAAGACTTGTTGCTATGACTTTGAATACATAGACTTCGCCGTTGTCATGGGAATAGGCTACCCAGCAACGTGTATTAAACGTTGACTTATCCCTCCTTAGGCTTCGGGATAAAATACCCCAGAATCGAACTCTGGTGTCTTTTTCTACGGGGAAAGACTAAACCGGCGACGCGTGTTAGGCGTCGGCATATCCTTTCTTAGGATTCAGGATGAAATTCCCCATGCGTGTAAGGCATGGATTTTGGTGTTATTAATAACAACCTGTCACAATGTTGAATATGTGAACGGGTGTTCTTTTTAAACGGTTAAGAACTGACCGGCAGCGCGTGTCAGGCGCAGACTTATCCTTGCTTAGGTTTCAGGATAGAATACCCCAGAATCGAACTCTGGTGTCTTTTTGTGCAGAAAAAAGACTAAACCGGCAGCGCGTGTTAGGCGCAGACTTATCCCTGCTTAGGATTCGGGATAAACTTCCTAGGATGAATCCTGAATTCTTCGAAAAGGATTGGTATGGGGAAGGAAGAATTTTATATTCTATTCCCCGAACAAAGAAGGAAAGGAGACTCGAGGTGGGATCTCCACCCCCAGAATCCGGAAAGGTGAAACTAAGAGTGGGATCTCCACTCCGAGAATCAAAAAGATTCGGATAACCCTAACTGTCGGAAGGTTTGATTATCGAACTAAAGATGAATTTCTCGTTTATCGAGAATGAATCGTGGTTTTGGTCCTAACTGTAGGAAGGTTTGACCAAGTGGGAGGTTTGAGGTGACCCTAACTGTAGGAAGGTTTGATCACTCGATTTGAAAGTGGACCTCTCGTTCATTGGAGGAATCGAGAGGGGTTTTTGGTTTTGGTCCTAACTGTAGAAAGGTTTGACCGAATGGAAGGTTTAAGACGATCCTAACTGTAGGAAGGTTTGATCGCTTGATTTGTGGACCTCTCGTTCATTGGGAGAATCGAGAGGGGATTTTGACTGTGGTCCTAACTGTAAGAAGGTTTGACCAATCAGGAACTTTACGTCCAGACTCTAACAGAGAGAGTGTTGAGTGCACAGACACAGTGAGAACTTGAATGGGAGTCCTTATTCATTACATTGCTGTGGTTTTGGGAACTTCCCGTTACATAAATCGTCCACCCCCAGTTTCCTCTGCGGAACTGGTTCGGACATTATTATCAGTTAACTAACCGGGTTATCCTTAAGAATATTAGCTTAATATTCTCCAGGAACTTCCCGTCAAAAGTGGGGAAACAGTTTAGACTCATATACCTATTGGAGTATTAAGAAGCAGTTTATACTCGTATACTTTTCGGAGTGTTGAGAAACAGTTTATACTCGTATACTCTTTGGAGTGTCAGGAAGCAGTTTATACTCTTATACCGGTCGGAGTTTTGCCGTTTTTATTTGGCTTACCTTAGCGTTATAACGCCGGCTTCGACCAAGGTCTGAATGCTATTCCTGAGAGCAAAGCAATCCTTGGTGGGATGAACAACCCTTCTGTGGTATGCACAGTACTTTGGGTCCGTAGTGTTATCAGCTTCCTCCTGATTCGTGATAGGTGGTAGCTTGATCTTGTTGCCTTCGAGGAGCGATTCGAAGATGGTTGGAACGTCTTCGTCCTTGAAGGAATACTCTCTCTGGAGTCTCGGACCCGAAGTCTTCTGCTGCCTTCGGGATTGCTGTTGTGACGCTTGATTAGCACCACCAGCAGCTGCAGGTGCTTTGCCCTTACCACGGGAAGCGAAGTTTGAGTCCAGCAGATTAACCGTCGGTTGGTTCCTTTCGGCCTTCTTCCTTTTAAGGAAGCGTTCGGCTTGTTCACCGCGCACCTTCAGATCCTTCCAAGTGTCAGACGGTGCTGTCCCCATTGCCTCCAATACGTCCAATGCGAGGTTGTTGTGGCAAGTCTGGAGAATGAATTCCTCGGTGATCGGGTCCCGGCAATTCATCGCCTTGTTCCGGAACCTTTTGACGAAGGTGTCGACTAACTCCCCGTCTTTTTGTTTCTCGTCGAGCAACGATCCGATAGAGATCTCGGTGTCGTCGTCGAAGAAATTTGCAAGGAACTTCGTCTCCATGTCATCCCAGCTGTTCACGCTTCCTGGCTTGAGGCGACGATACCAATCGAAGGCAGCTCCGCGAAGAGTGCCGACGAATGACCGCACCATCAGAGGCTCGTTCCCAGAGATAGCACCCAGGTGCGATTTGAAATAAATCAAATGCTGGGTGGGGGAACCCCTTCCATCGAACGGCGTGAAGTTGATTAGACTAAACTTCGCCGGATAGGGGATTGATTCCCATTCCCTCGGGTATGGACAAGGAATGCCCGTTTTCTTTACCTCTTGAGCAGACAGCAACGTATTGATTTTACTCTCGAGGCTTTTGATCTTCAAGTCTTCACTTGTATCCCCGTTGGCATCCTCACTACCACCCCCTGCATTGATGGGAGGGTTATTGGCATTGTGAGCTTCATCCCCATCCGCGTGCTCCTTTTCCTGAGCAACCTGGTTACGGTGGCTTGGTTCACCTTGTTGGTTCCTGAATGCTTGGATTTGCTGTTCATGCATCTCTCTCATCTGCTGCATGGCCGTCTCCATCTCGAATTTAAAACTTTCTTTCTGCTTAGCCAAAGCGTCTTCAAGCATTTTGGCCATTTCTTCCGCGCCTATCATGAATGACTCGCGGGGTTGTCCTTCGCTGGACACTGTATTGTCCGATGCGACAGCAGAGCAGGAATCCGATTCTTCATCTTCCGAAGGCAATCTTATCCGAACCCTACCATAAGTTCCTCGTGCGATGGCTCCGGACTGCAGACGGGTTACACGCCGGGACGCTTCCAGAAACGATTTGAGATCAATCTGTGTCGATGTCTCTTTGCTGGTCATGTTGGCGGTGACCTTCGGAAATTCTCCATCCTTAACCACTGTTCTTCTTTGCCGGAAGCGCCTATGCCTTGGTTTTGGCGTTTCGGTGCCGAGCCTTTCGAACACTGAAATTCTCTCGGGGACTCCCTTGATGCAGTTGCATTGAGACAGTACTACCCGAATGAGCTTGGCACATGGGCACTGAGTTTCGAGCCCTTGAGGGCTTCTTTTTCTTGTTTTGTTCGTACCCCCAGCACGATAGTACAACTCGTCCATTTGATCGGAGTAACCTATCGCGTGTTGGCATGATTTCCCAGGTATAACGTTATCATCCTCGGATGACAACGTTTCCTTCTGAGAGCAAACTGCCTTATTTGGACTTCCGAGAGTCACTCGCCTCGAAACACGCCTTTGTAGACATGAATTCTCAGCGGGCTCCCGAACTTCGATGCGCAAGGTAGTGCGCTTGGGTGCCGTAAACTCTTTGTCATGTTGAGGGTTGTGTCGACCCCCAGCATGTTGATTAGTTCGGAGCCTCTTCATCGGGCCCGAGCGTTCATGGACTTCGTTGCGCTCGTCGGGAATTGGACCGAGGCGCTCCAAGATTGACCTCCTTCCTCGGGATGGTTCGGGAGGTTGAACTCGTTTTGAAGGCTGTAAAGGTCGATCCTCGGCCTGACTCACCACTTTGGACTTTGGCCTCCATATTTTGTGAGTTAGTGGTGATTTCTTGGCTACTCCATTCTGCCACCTTCTACGGGCTTCTTGAACTTGAGCTCGTGCTTGTGCTGAGAGTGCGCGGCGCTTCTGAATGCGATCCTCCAGCGTTGAACGGTTCCGTTTGACACGGATCCATTCGTTCGTTGGTGGCTTGGAGGAGTTGCCATTCATTGGTTGTTGAGGTCGTTCGCCTCTTCTGTTCTTCAGATCCGTGTTGTAACGGATCCCGTCCACAGATTCCATTGCCTTTGCGATTTGTTTCGCAAGGCGCTGACGTTGCCTTTGGCGGGCTCTCTTTGAGAGAGTCACTACGCCCTCGGCAACGGAAGATTCGGCCAGAGCAGATCTGACCTGGTTGGAAGGAGAGATCTCACCCGATGCAGCTTCGGCATCAAACGGGGCGAGATCTTCGTTGGCAGCTTCAACTTCTTCGTACCAACGAAGTTTTCTCTTGGAAGAGAGCTTTGGAGACTTGGACTTGCGAGGGGAGGTGGATTCGGACGAGGATGACAGATACTCCTCGAACTTTTGTTGGTCGAATTCGTACTCGACCTCCTCCTCGACCGGGATCGGGATCCGCGGCTGCGACGCGACAGCTTCGGCAGTAAAGCTGTTGGCTCCCACTGTGGTCGCCAGATTGTTCGCGGGAAAAATCGTAGCTTTCTTCATTGTTGATATCATTGCTATCTCAGTTAACAACTTTATGCGTTACAAAGATCCGGTCTTTTTATAAGATCCGGTTACAATGAAAAATCAAAGAAAACAAAGTAAAGATTACAATTTTCCTTATTTGTCGAACTAATCGCGAGCTCCTGTTTTGCGGTCGCTCGCTTTGGTGGGTTCTTTGCCTGCGCCGGGGTTATTTGCCGTGGACCACCGCGTGATCTCGATCCGGTCGGATCTACACGATATGACGGGTAATATTCCACCAAGGGAATAATAGCCGGGAGGGATTGTTTCACCAAGGAAACAACCGCTCGAATCTCGGGATCTAAGAACCAAGCTTAGATCCGGAGTGTGATCGTGTAGATCTCAAATCCAATCCTCTCGAACTCCTGCCTTATTTGGCGTTGGTGATCGCCGAGCACCGGATCTGAAAGTCCAAGTCTCCAAGCCTTCAAAGTTGTGATCTTTTTTAGATCTGAGTCTTCAATCCAGCAGGGCTTCGCCTCTCTCCAAAATTTCCAACCTCTGAAACAAATGAGCACAAGGCCTATTTATAGGCACTCAGAACTGTGCCCGCGCACAGTTCTGAGCCTAGCCACCCATGGGTGGTTCGGTTTCGGCCGAGTCCCCGGGTGTTTGTCCGTTTCGTCCTTTGTTTCCGGTTCTGGTTCTCTTGTGTGGTTGATTGACTTGGCAACGACTCTTTGACTTGATTCCAGATTTGGCAGTGAGTCGGGTTCCTGATATGGCAGTAAACCAACTTCTGAATTTGAGTCCGGAATTGATGTTGATTTGATCGTGATTCATCCGAGTTCGCTCTTGTTTAGATGACTCGGTGATTCACCTTAACATTGGTTTGATTCCGCGTGCGAGTGGATGCATTCCAATGCTTGGGTGCGATTTGTCGCCTCGTTAACCTGCTCCGTTGCGTATAGCTTGGCTTCAGCGTTGGCGAGCTAACGGTCTTGTTTGGATACGTCGCCCGGTGGTCCGTTTGTTAAATCGGCGTCGAGCTGTGCTAAGGGACCTATAGGCAATTTTATACGCCTACAGATACCCCCTCCAAAGTATTTCAGTCTCATTCTTTTATAGAAGAGTCTGGAATACTTTGGATGTGATTGTCCCAACCTTCAGTCGGTGTAACGGGACTCTGGAATGACTTCTGTTCTGGATTCCTTCAATTCCTTCAGGCTATTCAGTGCTTTGTAGAATGCCTGTAGGGGTTCCGGTGCTGCATTTATTGTCTGACCGTTGTTGGAATTTGAACTTGAAGTCGATTCCTGATTTCTTGACTTTTTGGCTCGAGTTTGCTGCTTCAACACAGAACTTATCATCGATTGACTGCGTTGAATCTTCATCTATAACGCGTTGTCTGGCGTTTGAGCTTCATTGCGACGCGTTGTCCGGCGTCCAGGCTTCATTATGATGCACTGTTCGGCATTTGACACAGTTTATACTCGTACGTCTGCTGGAGTACACACGGTTTAAGCTCTTAAGGAATTGGAGCATGGATCTTATCCCAAGGTCGTTGGATGCTCGAGTCACGAGACCAACTCATAAAGTTGATGCGTCAATGACTCGCATATTTATAGGATTTTTGGCAATGGGCACGGCACCATCCAAGACGTGGAAGGATTTGAAAGTAAATCTGATGCGTCAATGACTCGCATATTTATAGGATTTTTGGCAAATCCTCAGCCATCAACGGGTTTGATGCG
>NC_033801.1:128972875-128973846 GCF_001876935.1 Asparagus officinalis | reverse complement strand
TCCCACGTAAGCTATTATTATATCGTTTATTTTTTTCCCGCCATGAGTTAAGATCTTTTGTTGGATGCGGTAAAAATAGGTGAGATTAAGGGAACTCTTACCCTGGTGGAGAGTGAGCTTTGAGAGTCGAGAGAAGCGGTAAGAGGCGGAGGACGGGACTCATCGTCGGATTTGAAATATTTCAATAACTTGTATTGGAATGTCAAGTCCCTTCGTTGGTGACGAGGTGCGAGCTGGATGCCACCAGTACACAATAGAGCACGGGCCGGGTCAGGCTGGGCCGGGCTGAGTATTGAATTCAGTTTTTATGAAGTGTTTGACAACGTTATAATATCCATGTTAGTAATCCGGTGAAGGGGTCAAAATATTATTTGGGTAAATAGGCTAACTCTAAACTTGGTTTTTTTTTAATTGGAAAACGTTTTTTGGCTCGCGCGTTAAAGCACGAGCCAAATAGCAATGTTGTTTTTAATTCCAACTTGAGCACTTATCTATGATATTATTGATTCACCTCTTACCTGGTTCACAACTAACCTGGCTAAGATATTAACCCGGTACAAAGGGCAAGTAGCCAAACACACCCATATGATTGTGTTCAACAACTGTTGTAATGTTAAGTATATAGTCATAATTAGAGTTGGTATTACATGATTTGTTATGGATGATGTATCTTTTGAATTTCTGTTAAGGTTTCATCCCAACATAAACTATTTTACAATTAGGATTGCAATTATATAGTTATTTACAGAGAAATAAATATGTTTCATGTTAGAAGTAATACTAAAAGAGATAGTGGGTTTTCATGCTAGTACGGATTGATTTTAAGATTAGTTATGAGATACACCATCAAGTTCTCCTTCTGTATCATGTTTGCATTATCCACTCCCAAACAGTAATTTTGGGAGTTGGATTACCGAAAATGCCCTTTTGATGTTGAGGGTGTTTCTGGAATGGACTTGGCCTGTTTTGGT
>NC_033801.1:128963810-128971875 GCF_001876935.1 Asparagus officinalis | reverse complement strand
GAAGAGGAAGGCGAAGAGCGTGGAGACGTACAAGATCTACATCTTCAAGGTCCTGAAGCAGGTCCACCCCGACATCGGGATCTCCAGCAAGGCGATGGGCATCATGAACTCCTTCATCAACGACATCTTCGAGAAGCTGGCCCAGGAGGCCTCACGCCTGGCCCGCTACAACAAGAAGCCCACCATTACCTCCCGCGAGATCCAGACCTCCGTCCGCCTCGTCCTCCCCGGAGAGCTCGCCAAGCACGCCGTCTCCGAGGGCACCAAGGCCGTCACCAAGTTCACCAGCTCCTAGGCCTAGCGCGGCTCAAGGGGTTTTCCTCTTTTGATTAGTATTTTTCTTGTTTTTTTTGTCGCTGTTTAGTTGCTATCTCTAGTGTAATTATTTCCTTTTATGCCGTGGATCAAGGGAAAAGCGCGCTTTTTTGTTTCTCTCGATGCCTGATTAGTGAGTGATTTCTGTGGATTAGAAGTAATTTATTGTGTTGGTTATCCTTCAAAATCGAAGGACGTGACCTTTATGTTTCGTTTGTAGACTAATTGGTTACGTCTGAAATTGCTCTCATCTTTTTCTCCTCTTGTTTCTCTCTGAATGGTTCGGTCTTTAGAAGAATCTAATTTGTGCCAATGTGATTGTGATGTTTAAAAGCAATATTTCCATTATACTTTGTTGAGTTCTCAGTTTTTTGAGGTTATTCGCTTGCTAGAATCTCTGGGCTAGTATTTAAAAAAAAAGGTGTTCTGATGAATCTTGATCGATGAGAAGAAGAATTGCCTCTTGATTGTGGTGATTGGAGACTGTTCTTCATTCAAGAACCATGTAAAAGATGCTCACATCTTTAGATTTAACAATTTTGATATTGATGATGAATTTGCAAGATTTGGTTCTGGCTAATGTCTTATTTTTTTAATTAAAATTTTTATTTTTATTTGTTAATTATAGGAGGGGGACCTTGGAACCACTTCCTTGGATATCCTGTTCACTTCATTTGCATTTTCCTCGGCGGTGGCTCCAGTTGTGCAGGGGTTCGAAACTAAAAGAGCTCTGGTTCATTTAGTTGTTCATGGCTTCAGACTTGAAGCCATCATGGTGAGTTTTTCATAATCTCAGTTGTCATGATAACCCCTCTCAGTTTCTTTGTTGTTATAAGGGTTGTCAGCGCTTATGGTCTCGCTTTTGTGCACTGGGCGGTTTTCTTACATGAGTGCTTATTTCACTTTCTTGATGGTTGAACACTCTTAAGCTTGACGTAATTTGTAAACCTGGTAACTTCGGTAGCCTATCAACTTGAAGTCGCTGAAAAGGCTATTCTTTTTTAGTATTATTAGAAGCTGATATCAGCTTCCTGTATTGTTAACCCTTGTGACGTAAGTGGGAAACATTCTAATGCGGGTTTTTTGTATCTTGGCTTCACTTCATCTATATTTTGGGTCAGTCAGGTGTGTAGCTATTCACATCTTTCTTTTATTTTGTTTATGTATTTTTTGTTGGGGGCCTATAAGGTTTATTGCCTCTAAATCTTGAAATGCATTCGCTGGATTCTTAGGGGACAACGTAAGTGGGAAGCATTCGCTGGATTCTTAGGGGACAACATATCTTACATCTGCTGCGCGTAACCATGCAAGAGACTGCTATTTGCATGAAGGCACAGTAGTAATCAGTAACTTCAATGGTGGCTATATTTTCTAGCACTCTGGTACAGGATTCAATAGTTTACCAGTGACAAGCAATCTTTCCCGAACCTTTCTTCCTATTGAGAGTTTACTGAAAATGGCAGTCGCCGACTCTCCTTTTTAATTTACAACTTTTCTGGTCGTTGGCAATTTGGTCTCAATCTTTCTGCCGGTGGATGGAAAGGTGAGATGATCTGGCAGCTTTTAAAATTCTTATGTATATAGGGGCTGTTTGGTTGTATGTTTTTACCATGTAAAAGGATGAAAAGTGTAAAAAAGTGGGTCCCAATGTCAGCTTTCATCACTTTATATTGTTTGTTTAATTTCTCTTTTACATGAAAAGCTTACACCTTTTGATGAGGTGTCACCGAAAGCAAAATCACCAAAATTAGGAGTGATTTTGTTTGAAATCTGACACAATGTCATAAATGTGTCCCAAAAAATAATAAAAAAGTTAAAACCTTGTGGAAAGTGGTGAGGTGGATAACCATTTTCCATTTTGTGTCATAAATACTCTAGTTTACATTATACTATCCAAACAATGTAATATTATTATTTTAGGATTCATAAAGATTCCTAACCAAACAATGTAAACACTCTAATGGAAAGTGGTGAGGTGGATAACCACTTTCTATTTTGTGTCATAAATACTCTAGTTTTCTAAAGGCATCCAAACAGCCCCATAGTGCTGTTGATCTTAACTTTATTTTCTCTCTTGTTAAATGTGAAAAGAATTATTTATTTGGTTTTCCGAGGTCATAGACGGGGAAATGAATTATTAGTTGGTTTTCTGAGGTCGTTGGTTCAGTCTCATTCGTCAATATGGTACTCGTACTTCTAGGCTCCGAGAAGGCTCCTTACAATGGTTTTTTGTAGTTTATAATTTCCTAAATTAGGGCCTGTTTGGTTTGCTGCAAGAATTAGTTGTACTAAATGTTGCAACAACAATTTTTGCATGTAGCATTTGTTGCAGAGAATCAACTTTGAATCCATTGTTTGGATATCCGCAACTTTATTTAGTGAAAAACATTTTCAATACAAATTCAGTGTTTGGTTGAAAAACAATTGTTGTAAGAGCTATGGGAATCTATCATATATGTAAACATTAGTGTAGATGATTTCCTGCCCCTTTTATCTATATGCTTCACTGTTAATAGTATTGTAGCACAAGGGATCTGCTTTTTAATTTTAATCTGTTTGCCTGATATATATATGCTAGGTGAACTTCAAGCACTTTCTTGGGCCTTTTAGGTTGCTGTAGGTTATTCTCTTTGATGTTGTGAATGTTATTTAAAGCTTTTCACCATGAGAATCAATAGATGCGTACTGGAGGTTCCTTTTCCTATTTTTTATTTTTAAATTATTTGCTTTTTCTCTTTTTTCTTTTCAAATACTTGTTTTCTAGAAACCTATAATGCTTTCTTGTGTTGTGGGTATTCTCTTGTCTCTATGTAATGTAACTCATGTTTGCAAACCTATGTTCCTCACTATTTTCTTTTAAATTAGTTATGTACTTCATCAGTGTTACTTCATTAGTGTCTGTTAGACCCTTACATTTTGCAAATGTTGGTTTTCAGCCTATATTGCCGTTGACATGGGTCTCACTTGAAGCGTCCATGCTTCTATATTTCTGTACTTTTTTTGCCTAGGTTACCATGGAGCGATCTAATGGTGTTTAATTTGTGACACCAATATTCTAGAGTCTGTTTACTCATTTTTGTAACTACATTCATTTTGCATGATTCAGTACAGCTTGATCATATTTTTTGTATCTGGAATTCTGAAGCATCTCAGACAATCCAATTTTTATTGGTTGATATTGTAAATGACGTGTAATTGTGGGTAAGTTACCATAACATAGTAATGCTTCGTCTTCATCGCACATGAAGACCATCTTCGAGTGCTATAGATTGTGATTGGTCAAGATACTCTGCTAAAACTAGTGGTGCTATATTTCAGCTTTTAGTTTAAATATATTTGAAGATTGATTTATACTCCATGAAAATCTCAAATAATTTCATATCTCATACCCTGCAGGAAGGGGGAAGCACAAACCTTCTATTCATCTCCTTTCTTGGGTGTATGATATCGGGTGCCATTTTGACGCGCTTCTTATCCAGAAGAGATGAGAAGTTGGAAACTGCTCTTGAATGCTTGTCTGTTATTAACATAATGAAATATGTTTTTGCTTCCTTGTTGGAGATACAAATATGGTCGATTATTCCAATTTTGTTTATTCTGGCTTACAAAAAGCCTTTGTATGGTAAATTATTCTCAGCTTGTTTGTGTACAGTTCATTGAAGGTTGTGACGAGTAATTATTGCTTATTTTCCCTTCTCAGTTAGCCATTCCTTTCTGATTTCAGGGCTGAATTCATGAAGCATAACACCAGCGCTTGGTATCTCCGGTGTTGGTGTTGCAATGGCTATACTTGGTGCTGCAGAGGCAACTGTAGGCAAACTTTCTGTTGAAGGGCCTACACTGATGTCATCATTTCCAGAGCTCACTAATGGAATTCCCTAATTCTCGATTGTTTCATGCTTCTGATTTTCCTCTGAATGTATTTCTTGCTGTCCCAATTTCGTGTGTTCAACTGTTTTCTAGTTCATTTTCAGTTTAACTCATATTTCCTTTGTTGCATGTGTAGGTATGCACGCGCATGCATGCGCACATGCACAAACATACACAATGAATGTTGTGAACACGTATGCTAGGTGCTTACCCCTAGAGTAATTATGGAGGGCTATAGGCTGTGGTCTTAGGATTATTATGCAGAAATTTGTCTACAAAGTCGCATAGAATCTTAGTCTCTTAGCCATACAGTTCTAATTCTGTTTTCTTCTCTTCCTACCAATCCAACTAAATGTTTATCTTTTGCTATCATTTATGATATTTCCAGTTGCCTTTCACAAATTGAAGGATTGAACCACACTCAATTTGGAGATACAATTGTTTTGCAGATTTCACCAAAAAAACCAACTCGAAGTTCCCTATATGTTGTACTTAACCAACTTAATTCCTAATGAAACCTTAGTGGTGGCTGGGAAGAGAAGGGTCTTTAGAGAAGTTCTCGATCCCTAAACTCTTTCTGCAGTACTTGGAAATCCATGCCCGTTTTCTTCACCTTTAAGTTGGAAAATATCAATCCGAAAAGCTTGCCGTTGTCGTCATTACTTCTATTGTTTTCACCCGTGATCTATATCATTTAAATTTTCTAGGATTTGGAGTTCGAATCGATCAAATGTGAACTAGAAGCTTGCCCTCGACAACAGAGAGCCATTGGGACCAGCCGGGGAATGGCAGAATGCACCACAGGCAGTAGCATACACCAGCCTTTCTTTGGTAGCTTGTATAGTCGTTGGTGGGGCTTTTCTTCAACTACTTGTCATACTGTGGTTTCTTTTCGGCTACAGGTTTGTTTCTCTATAAGTTCTCTCATGAACAAAAGCTGGGCTTTCTCCAATCCCCCAACATTCAGAGGTGCAAACTTTGTTTGGATCCCCCAACACCCAGAGAGTCCCAGTGACTTTGCTTGAAGGAGGAATATGGGGGGAGATTGTTTTGTGAATGTTTTGAAGGAGGAAAAAGTGGGAACAAGGAAGAAGAGGTGTAAACTAATAATTACAGCGTCATGATGTTAGGAGGTAATTTTAGGAGGTAATTTTAAAAACACCCAAGATTTTGGGATATACACCGGAGAACTATTTTTACCCATGGCTAGTTTTAAGATGACGCAACAAAGGAGCAGTATATTCAGATTCCCTTTGTCCAAGCAAAAAATAATGGATGTAAGTAAATTCACATGACCTTTTGCAGGGTATCTCTGGACTATTCAAGTTTTACTTTGCCCCTGAAATATACTTCGTCAAATAGTATATTCATAATGTTTGCCTTACCTTTTTTGTTCATTTTATGTTCTGCAGCTTAAATTGCGGAATTCTTGAGACAGTTCGTCCGCTTGTTATGGCTGCCTCGTGGGGTGTTGGCGAACGGAACATTCAATACACAGCTAAACGTATTGCTCGGGACGCTCTTTGGGCGTGACATGGTAATGTTTTCTGACTGACGTATCGACTGAATTTGAAGCGCATTGCTACTCGATCCAGTAACCTACTACTTATGGTAGCTTTTGTAGTAGTTTTACATTAGGGGAGAATAGTGGATAGTCCACCTCTAGGACTGTTGCTTCAAACTTGCTAGCCCTTCGGTTTTATATTTGCAGATGGACCTCTGAGATATGTTTTAACTCTTTTACCCCGGAGAAAAAAAGAAGTTGTTTTATTTTTCCTCTTCGCAAAAACAGCAAAAATAAAACTAGAAGGATACCTAGCTCAGAAAACCTACCGCAGCGGGTCAATTAACCCTATACATATATATTCTCCTCGTTCCGTTAGCAATGCACAGTTTCACGCTGGAATCCTTGATTAAAGGTTCTCATTTAATTGGGAGGCTAAATAATTTTGGGGGAATAATTTAAAAATGTGAGAGATTTGAGAGATGGGTATCTGATGCAGCCCTTAATGTGATGCAACAGGAAGCAGCCTTTGGGCAGACGAGGCTGTGGCAATGTAGCGCGATGGATGTTGTGCTCTTCATGAGCCCCTCGCATATCTTTCCAAATCATGTTTGATAGTAAAGGTGGTCGTCGCGGTCCTCATATCTTCACCCTCCTTGTTGAGAGACCATCCTCAGCATCACCTTCGATCATTGCTTCGATCATTGCGTGATATAATCGTCTTTCTATGGAGATAACATTTCGGACCCTGGTCATGAGAAATGAAGTACCACAGGTTTGTTTTTGTTTTTTTAGTTGCTGGGAAAATTTGTTGTTGGTTGGTTTCTGTTTTGACTCGGCTTTGTTTGTAAGAAGTTTGGACACCTACCTGTTTATGTTGAGGATGAAGGTGTGACTTATAAAACTCTCATTCTTTTCCTAAGGTTGATGTAGCTTTCTGTGTCATTTTTATTCTTGCAATTTCTTTCTTAAAAGTACACTGCCTCGTCTCCGGGTTAAGGTCCCCCACCCCCCGCATTGGGAAAAAAATAAAAAAATAAAAAAAGAAGAAAACATCCACATGCCTTTTGCAATTTAATCTGAAGTTTTCATATACTACCACGTCAAATTATTATATCCAACGCTTAGTACCTACTTAATATTCAAAAGTAATTGTTGTGATCTGGTGCTTTGTACAAATTGGACAAATGTTTTCCCAGCCCATCTATGATGTGTATATTTTTCCCCCTTTCCCCCCCTTTTTTTTGGAGTGAAATTGTGGGTAACACCTCCTTTTTTCGTCGACAATTGTTAAACGAAACTACTCAAACAAAACAAGTATTATAAACATACAAAAAAAAGTAGAGGTAATACGAAGGAGGGGAAAAGAATAAGAAGTTTACAAAAAATCATCTAGGGAAGGAGAAGGGGGCGAAATAGGTGATACACTTAATTCAACCAATGCCTGCTAAACAGATGCTAACCAGATGTCTAATATCGATATCCTCCACCTAACTATCTATCATAGCAGTGTCATCATCTGAAATATGACACGCTCTAACCATTTGCTAAATAAGCATGCCTGTTCTGCCTCTAACTGCTCCTAAAATATTGGTACACCATACACGAACATTAGCAATGCATTTTTAAAGTTCTTGAGAATAATCAAAAATCAAATTGTTCAAAATTCTATCGTTACGTTCGATCCATGTAAACCAAGAGATTGTCGCGCTACTGATACAACAAAAATTCTTACCATCGTTATGCATATGATCTCCATGCCATGAAGACCGAACATCATATATGAGTGGGAGTGCTGATTAACCCCACAAATAAACATAAAAAGCATCCAAACCTCCCTACAAAGAGGCAGTAAATTCAACTTGTAAAATTAGGTTGTGAACGCAACATGGGGAAGTTCGAGATAAAATTGTTAAAGTTCATTTATAACATAAGATATTAAAGTACAACGAGATGCTTCAAGCTAATATAGGTCCCGACAAAAATAAGTGAGGGTATATAAGTGCAAAACGGGAAAAAACTTTTGACTCATCATCTTTCGTGTACAACCCGCACCAAAATTTTTCAAACGGCAAGTCGCAGACTGATGATGCCAAATCCGAAGGGCATTTTCGTCATTCAATACGGAACTTGAAGAATCATCCCCTCGTTCTCAAAACTCCGGTCACCAACCCAACTGTAATAATAACCTCCTCTCTCTATAAAATCACACACTCTCTCTTTCTCTCTCTCTCTAAAAACAAACCCTACAATGATCCTCTCTCTCCTCTCCCTCCTCCGACGCCGGCGACCGTTGATCGCCTACACCGCCACGTGGACGGCTCTCCTGACGGCATCAGTGGCCGCGGCCTCGTTCGCGCCCGAGATCGCGTTCGT
>NC_033801.1:128944569-128963800 GCF_001876935.1 Asparagus officinalis | reverse complement strand
GTGCTTGCCTGCTCAGCTCTTCGGGAGGTCGAAGGCCGTTGACTTCTTCGTGCCGCCGATTTTTGCGGCGCTGGTGGTTGCGGGGTCGGCGGGGTTCGTTAGGGCTGTTGGGCTGTGGGAGGAGATCGAGGCGGATTTTTGATTTTTAAAAAGTTTTTTATTTATTTTTAGAGTTTGTATTATTCACGTGTTTACACTTTTAATTGTAGAGCTCAGGTGTGTATTATAATTAATTAATACTTCGTTCACCGGTTGTTTCACTCTTTAAATTTAGGATTTGTTATATAATTCTATGAAATTAATTTGGATGTAAAAAAGACTATGATGAATCGCGTGAGTCTTCATGGCATGGGGAGTTTTATAACATTGTAAAAGTTAAGGGGAGTTATCTGAGAAACCCCCAAACTTAAAAGAGGATTTTTGGCCTTTCTTGATCAAAGGTGGGGTCATGGGACCCGTTTTTTTTCCTCAGTGGAGAGGATCTAAATCCATACACTGAATCCTGATAACTATACAAAACTTATGTTATGATCGTATTTAATTGGAAATTTAGAACGTAAGTAACATAACGATTAACGTCACTTTAAAACTTTTAGCAATAAAACAGATTTAAGACTTGGCAAAATCATTTAACACGCATCAATTACCCGATAATAATCGAGAAAAATCTAAATTTGAACCTAAATCCCCCCAATTTACTGTAAACAAACCAAACCTTTTCCATTTTCAACCAACGGCTATCCCCATTCCCTCCCCCCTCACCACCCGCTCCTTCCTTTTTAAATTCTCTCCTTCCCCTCAAAAACCTCAAGGGGGGAAAAAAAGAAAAAGAAAATTAAAAAAAAATAAAATAAAATGGCGGCAACGGCCACGGCCACCCGCCGCCTCCGCGACCTCCAATCGCAACCAGGCAACAAAGCATGCGTCGACTGCGCCCAGCGAAACCCTCAATGGGCCTCCGTCTCCTACGGCGTGTTCATGTGTCTAGAATGTTCCGGAAAGCACCGGGGCCTCGGGGTTCACATAAGCTTCGTCCGATCGGTTACCATGGACTCCTGGTCGGAGGCCCAGCTGAGGAAGATGGAGGCCGGCGGCAACGACACCTTCAACCATTTCCTCTCTCGGTACGGAATCCCGAAGGAGACCGACATCGTCACGAAGTACAACACCGACGCCGCCGCCATCTACCGAGATCGAATCCAGGTACGTTGACGTCCCTGCAATCGGCGTTCTAAACGGTGTACGTAGATTTCGTAGGATCGGTCAATACGGTATACCCAACAACGATACAAATTAACAAATTCTCATTTATCGATAGGCTACTCGTACTTTTGAGACGAGTTTTAAAAAAATTGATACCGCTGTGTAAGTAAGTAGAGATTTCAACCCCGTGAACGGGGCGCTACGGCGCCTGAAAAATTAAATCTCCAGATTTCCTTGTGTTTTATGTCTTTCTCATTACAATTAAGTCTTACTTTAACAGTTTAATGAAAAGAATAGTTATAGACAACTGGTGATGAAATTCCTGTTGGGCCGGCGGAAGCATGCACAATCCATGACGAGTCGGTAAGCAACGCGACAAGAACACCACGAGTGCAGTCCACAATAGAATGACCAAAACCAATTATAAACACAGAGAATTTACGTGATTCGGCGAATTGCCTACGTCCACGGGGAGAGGATGAATAGATTTCACTATATGAAGAAGAAAACAATGAGTTACAACTCTCTCAAACACTCAAAATAACCCTAACCAAATGATCTCACTCCCTCACAATAATCTTCCTCTCTAAGAGCTCAAAAGTCTCAAATTTCTCTGATTAACGCCTCTCACAAAACCTTAGAAAACGTGTTTCTATTTATATTAAAACCCAATCCAAAACAGATCAGGAAAACAATCAGGCCCAATAACCGCTATCGGTCGACTGATGATCCCTCCTCAGTCGACTGCACAATGTGCATCGGTCGACTGATGAGGGTTCATCAGTTGACCGGCCAGAGTGACGATTTCTGCAACCTGTAGGTGTATGTTATCGGTCGACTAATGTTGTTCATCAGTGGGTCGACCAGAGCCATTTCGCCACTGCCGATTTTTCCTGGTTTTTGCCGTTTCTTAGCAGTTTCCAACAATTTCTAGGGGGAAAAAAGATAAATGGTAATGAATTATACCAATGAAATTCCAACGTAAGTCTCCAATAAGGTCTTCCCTTTTCTAGATATCCTGCAAAAAAGTTGAATATCAAAATTTCTTGCTCCAGGCACTTGCTGAAGGGCAACAATGGAGAGACCCGACGCCGGTGAAAGAAACACTCAACTCCGGCAACAAATCAAACAAACCTCCACCGCGTCAAAACCCATCATCCTCAAACAACAGCTCAACCTGGGACAACTGGGACACAGAAGAGCCCAAACGCACCAGCATTAGAAAAAACCACTCTGTCAGCGATTTCAGAGGCGACGGAGGAAGAGGGGAGCCGTCGAGGTCAATGTCGACGCAGGATATTTACACGAGAGCCCAGTTGGAGGCGTCGGCAGCGAATAAAGACGACTTCTTTGCGAGGAGAATGGCGGAGAACGGGGCGAAGCCGGAGGGGCTGCCTCCGTCGCAGGGCGGGAAGTATGTTGGTTTCGGGTCGAGCCCGGTGAACCCGGTTCACCGGAGTAGTTCTCAGGGGGATATGTTCTCTGTTGTCTCTCAGGTAAATTTCAGAGTAGTTCCTGTTTTTTTTTTTGTGTGTAGCTAGATTGTTGATGTGTTGGTAATCAGATGCACAGACTTTGGTTTATGAATTATGAGCATCTCTGAAACACATGCTGAAAATATTTTGTAGGGATTTGGCAGGCTATCCTCGGTTGCAGCTTCTGCTGCTCAGTCTGCAGCTAACGTTGTCCAAGCTGGCACAAGGGAACTCACTTCCAAGGTTCTTTTTCCTCTTAACCCTGATATTTTTCCATGCTTTGCTTAGGATTTGCTTGTGTTTAAAGTTTATGCCTTAGCTCTTGCGCATTTTGAAGTGCAGGTGACAGATGGGGGGTACGATAACAAAGTAAACGAAACGGTAAGTGTGGTAACCACAAAAACCTCCGAAATCGGGCACAAAACTTGGGGAATCATGAAAGGGGTCGTCGCGCTGGCATCAACAAAGGTCGAGGAATTCACCAATGGCGATGACTGGCGACGCGACGAGAATCAAAGGGACGGTTGCGGCCAGGAGTTTGATAACGAGGACAACGCCCAGAACGCGACTAAAGGGAGGTCATCGACGAGGGGGCACAGTTCGAAAGGTTCAGGATCCTGGGATGATTGGAATGAGAGAGAAAGGGGCGAGTCGTCGAGTAGGAGGAGCCACAGTGGCGAGAGTTGGGATGGATGGGATGATCCAAAGGATGATGGATATGGTGATTGTTCACATAGCTCGTCGAGCAAGGGGGATACTCGGGGTGGGAAATCTGCTGGTTCATATTGGACAGAGGGCGGGTTTCGCTAGTAAGTTTCAGTTATTTTGGTCCTCTTCGATTCACCGAGGGACACATTTGCGTCTGTTTTAGTCATGTATGGTAACATTGTTCTATCTGTTTGCTAATATTATTGATCGATGGTTTCGCAAGTTTAAACTCCATGAATAACTCCACGATGAACCATGCCGCCTCTTGATTCGGACATTTTATTGAATTCATTGCGTGTTTCCACTCGAACAAATGCTTCATCCAACGAACGTATGCTGATACATGCCAACCCTTTTGTGTCGAGAGTACGAACAGTGTTTTCAGAGGGTATATCTGTACGAGGATAAAATTTTTATCACATGAATCATCATCGAAGATTTTTTTTTTTTTTTGTTAATGGCTTCTTATTGATTCTCGCTTCATGACTACAGAGCGCATTTTACAGTATGCTTGACATCATTTACGCATGGTGCAGGTCCATTGGAACTCAGAGTTCGACGCCGTGGAGTAGGGAGTTAATATCTTTGGACAGGAAATCACGGTAGCATGTAATTTATGCTGTTCAGCAGCAAAAACTTTGCTCCTACTTCATGTAATCAACGGTACAGCATATGAAGAGCGACCGTACAGAAAAGCATTTATCAGGAGCATCATAACAATTTTTTTTTTTTAACGAGCTTAAACAAAAGGGACCTCATTAACTTAGAATCAGAGCTTTGCTGTTCATATTAGTTTATGTTGGATAAAATTATTTCGTTTTGCTCGCTGATGGGACTCCGAAGAAATACCAAATGTTACGGAGTTTCTCAATGACATTGTTGATGATTCTAGCCATAAGCAGCCTATTTGTATTTTTGCAGTAACATCCTCGAGAACTGATCAAAAAAACCTCAGGCTCGTAGCCTATTTCTGGTAAAGGGTAAATTTACACAGCACGAACTATTTTTATTAAAGAGAAATACACTGAATGCTAGAAGTTCAAAGATTGTGCATAACATAAAAAACAATCGACTATCCAAAATATCCAGCAAGCACTGGATGAACAAGCTAAAAGCTACTTTAGCACGAACAAAATCTAGTAACCGAAACATCCAGCAAGCACAAATGCCTCTCGAAGGAAATAGTATCTCCCCGGTGACAAATAAAACGAACCCAAAACATAGCAAGGGCAAGGAACCTTTTAAATCTTCCCGATAAACAGAGATCCTTTTTGCTGGTTTAGGGCACCCATAGATCAGTACCTTCGAACCATCCCTCGATCGAACATACGATTAGAAGGGCACTCATATGACATATGGCCACAACCTCCACAAGTGTTGCAGATAATGACTCCCACACAATCGCGACTAATGTGACCTGGCTGGTTACAGGCTCGACAAATAATGTCACGAAAGGGCCCGCCATGGATTTCTGAAGCCAAGCTAGACTTAGGGCACTGGCGAGCAAGATGGCCTGAGACATTGCACAGGTTGCACACAGGATCGTTGGGGCATTCACGAGCCAGGTGTCCGGGTTTTCTACAGTTATTGCAAGCCTTGTCATTGGTACACCCCGCTGCGATGTGGCCGGGCCTGTGGCAGTTGTTGCAGAGCCTGGTGTCGAAGGAGGATGAGCCAGAGCTGGAGCAGTCACGGGCTAGGTGACCCGTCTTGTTGCAGTTGTGGCAGACCGGTTCGTTACTGCACTCGTTGGCCATGTGTCCGGGTTCTTTGCAGTTCCAGCATAGGGTCTTAGCAGTGCACTCAGCTGCCATGTGCCTGAAAATTCAAAAAAAAGAATTGACAGAAATAAGATATAAAGGGTATACGGTCTGGTTTTTTAATATTCCATATCTAGTTTTAATATAGCAGATGAAATAAAATTGAAATTGATATGCACAACATCAAAAAGCAGGTGAAAAGTTGTGTGTAAATGAAAATATTAGTGCTGTTAAATAGGAAGGCGAACTGATTGTTTGGTTGGCTTTTTCATGCAAAACCCGTGTTCCCTAATCATCTATGAGGATGCTTGGTATAAAAAATCAGGACAGAGATAGATGTGATCTAGGTGGACCACTCATATAAATTAAGGGGCTGTTTGGTGGTTGTTGGTAAAATTGTGTATTTATGACACAACTTAGAAAGTTGTTGTCCACCTCATCAATTTCACTTATATACTTCTCTTTGTTTGTTTTTTATTCCATTGGAATCATAAATTGCTTACTTGGTTTGCAAATGTAACTTTAATTGTTTGTTTGGAAAGTGTAAAGTGGTCCCTACTCAAATGATCATAATGGTTGGAATTATTTTTTATTATTTTTTTCTGACTTCAATATCACCTACTCAAATGATCATAATGGTTGGAATTATTTTTTATTATTTTTTTCTGACTTCAATATCAGCTTTCTCCTAAAATCATGTCTTTTTTTTATGAAATCACTTTACAAGCCACATCAGCATATGAAATCACTTTACACTATTTTCACAACTACAAACAAACAATTGAAAGTGATGAAAGCTGACATTGGGACCCACTTTTTTACACTTTCCATCCTTTTACATGGTAAAAACATACAACCAAACAGCCCCTAAGTATAATCAGTTATCTTATTCATACCCTGGAAGTCCGCAGTTGTTACAGACAGCTGTATTTGGACAATCTCGGGCAAAGTGTCCTGGTCGTTTGCAATTCTTGCAGAGGACATCCTGCCTATGAAATGGAAAAACAAAAAGAAAAAGAAAAAATTTCAGTAGAAAAACATAATGGATTTAGTAAGAATTAAACAAGTTGAAAATGCTTTAGCACATCAATTGAATTGTAAAAAACAGATTAAATTGCTCTGATGTCACTGGAGCAGTTCACTTGTACCTTCATAACCATATCAGCCACCAACTGCAAAGAAAATCTCAATACTTGCAGCAATTGTAAAAAAGCAGGCACTATAGATGTGACTATACAAGCAGACTGATAAACCAAATATTGGCACAAGGATATTTTCTCAATTAAATGAGTTTTCTATGTAAACTGAAAAATCTATTCAAGATTATTTCTAGTAATTCTTATTCCCATATAAAACAATCCCAGTAAACCTCCATATGGGGCTCAAATTCATAAACCTATGATCAATTTGCCACTGTATCTAATTCATTCATTATATGCCAGATAACAACACCGACATCTATTGCAAAAGGTTTCAAATGGTTCACATAATTGTAGTCTCAAGGAAGAACAAGCCAAATAAATCGAACTTAAAAAAACAATTGAGCAGAATGTCAAATAGGAAACTAGAAACTTTAACACTCAAATGCATGCATGAAAAAGGAACATGGACTATTAAATTCGTAACTAGGCTGTCAATCAAGTAACAAGTCTCATATTCTTACTTGAAGTGAAATATTCCTTCACTAGCAAATATAAGAAATCCAATACACAAATCTTCAAAACAATTGAGCAGAACATCATGTAGAGAAACTGGATTCATAGCTCAATACCAATGAAAAAGGAACATGGACCATTCAGTTCCTAAATAATCTGTAATATCAATCAAGTAACAAGGTCTAACATTGTCATTTTCTATTGAAATATTCCTTCACGGGCAAATATAAGAAATCAGATATAAGATCCTCAACCCACCCCCCTCCCTTTCTCCCAACAAAACCCACCCAAAAAAGAAAATAAGTTCTCACAGGAAACAGGCTTGTCGGTTATATATAGTGGTTACTGCTGTAGTTGTAGGAATGCAAAGGTCAAGCTGGATTTGAATTTTTTTAATCCAAATTCATTATAATAAAGATGCCATATAACTTAATTTATCAGCTCTTAAAGAATCCTTCTGACATGTAAAATACAAGTACTCAACAAGTTGTTGTACGCTCTTAATATTCTATGTTTCCTGGTGATAAGACTATCAAAAGAAGAAGAGAAACACCTCATATCTGCACCCTATCTTTCTTGTTGTGCAAAGAATAAGTTCACACAATGTGTCTGTAGAATGTAGCCTATGATCCTTGACGCACAGAGAATAGTTATCTAGAGTGTGCCTTGAGAAAGCTAAGAACACGCAATGGACAATATTACAAAAACATCGAGTTTGATAAATTTGGACGTGAAAAGAGGTAATAAGTGTCCCCATCAGGAAGCTGTTAAAGTACTAGCTGACACAGCTTTAAGAACAAAGGATAGACCGAAAGGTACTAGGGTGTCAACAAAGACACCAAGGACACAACAGGTTAATTATAGCTGAATAGGGAAATCAATAACTCAAACAGCTGAAAATGTTGCAAGGAAATCGATTCATACTTTAATTAACAATTTCTTACATGTGAAACACTCAGTCCAAAACAGATCCAGAAACTGTCCAGAGAGAACGATAGATATTTACTGCACAATAGACTCCTGTCTCCATAACTAAAATCCATGAAGTCATTTACTATCCACGAAAAAGCATACAGGTGGTGGACGAAGTTGACCATTGTTAAGGACACCAACCACAAAGTTTTCTCTGACTGTCTTCTTACTTGAACTTAAATATCCAATATAAGATAATAGCACAAAACATCAACGGAGAATCAATAATCTACGCATGTTGTACGAAATATGAGAGATAAATCAAAGTTACTCTACTTCCAAGACGAATCCTAACTAAATAAACTAGATCTTCATAGCACCATGTAACTAAACAAAGGAACTCTAGAGGTTTATCAGACATACAGACATAAATGCATAATAAAAATGGTTGTTGGAAAATGTAATGTAAATTTGACTTTTAATAAAAGACAAGCAAGCAAAATGAAAGAAAGACATAAATCAATGCATTATCACTTAACTTGAACTATACCTGAATACCTATCTTCGTTCAGTTTGATTGTTATGTGGAAAACGTTATCATGGAGTTCATACACACTTAACTCTCCTTCAACAAATCCCGCGAAGATCCTAGTGCAATATATATTGAAGGCCATAGCATTCGCTATTATTACCGATATCATTTTGGAAACAAATACTTTTATACTTCAACAAATAACAAACTGTTGATCTCACATATAACTTTTCTGCCGCATAATGGATTGGAAAAACACGTTGAACAAATTATACTTAAAAATAATCCAAGACAAAGATATATCACCGAGAACTACGATACTCTCTCCTATACGGAGCATCACGATACGAAGGCCGCTCCCGCTCGCTTCGGAACCTGCGAGATCGAGGAGGGCTCCTGCTCCTGCTCCTGCTCCTGCTTCTATCCGAACTCATGCTTCAAACCCCCAACAAAAAATTGAATCGAACGAACCCCAACAGCTCTTCAGCCCTCCTCCTGTCCAAATTAGGGCACAGACGAAAAACCCTAATCAATCACGCGTTTATTTTCCCAACAAAAATCAAGGCCCAAAATGTTCCTACCAGACCACAGATCACTAAAGAACAAAACCTCAAAACAACTGATTTCAGCATAAAGGAGCAATCAAACCCTAAAAGTTTATATATTTTAGATATATACTACGATACACTGCAGTTTTTAACTTGAAAATAATGGGAAAATAAGAACCCTAGAATTTTAAAAGTCGAAGAGTACCTCGCCGCGTCGCCGCGCTTCACAGCTTAAAAAGCGTGATTAAAAGGATCGACAGTGAAAAAAGTATACAAAAGATAAGGAGGGCGGAAAAAAAACCTAGGAAAAAAGTAGGGAGGAATTGAAACTTTTTATATTGACGGAAATGGCACCGGTTCGCAGAGTGATGCTGGCTGAGGGTATTTTGGTCCGTTTGTGTTAATATTGTCTGATCGGTTTTTTCTTCGAAAAGATCTGTAAACTTTTTAGTTTTTATTTTGGGGAAAATGTATCAAGGCCCCCAAACTAAAAACGCTATTGTGACTGGGCCCTACGTATTATTTTGGTCCGTTTGTGTTAATATTGTCTGATACAGTGAGAATTTTTTTCCAAATTCCAAAATTGCCCTTAACTCATTACCCAAAAACTGCCATGTAGGCGTCAAAAAATGCTTACAGACGTCCAAACACCACTCAAAATAACATAGAAGAACACTATACACATCATCAAGCAACTACATGGCAGCGCGGCAGGACATGGTGCCGCGGCTGAGGCGCGGCAGACCATGGTGCCGCGGCTAAGGCGCGGCAGCCTATGGTGCCGCGGCTTAGCCCAGTGTCGACTGCCGCGCCCTTTAGCCGCGACAGCATCAACTGTCGCGCCTAAAGGGCTAGTTGCTGATCGGCTATTTCTTCAGTTATCGTCCAAGGAGGCTATAAATACCCCCCTATGGCCATCATTGACAGGGGCTGAGCATTTCCAGAGCAAATTAGAGCAGAGGGCCTGGAGTTTTGGTGAATTAGAGCAAAAGAGAGAGTCTTCCTTCTTCACAAACATCTTCAAGAAGCTTTTGGCGATTCCTAGAGATCTAAGCTCTGACTTGATCTTTGGAAGAGTGAACATCTTACATCGATAAGATATTCGCTTCAAATTCTTACTTCGATAAACGAAGGAAGAATCATTAAACCCCTCACGGTTCAATCAGAATCTGTGATTTGGTGGTCCACGGGCTAACGCACCCCCGGCACAGGCAAAGATCCCACGCAAGCAGAGATCCAAACAACGATCCTGCGTTTGTTTCTAAAAAGTTATAATTTTCTCTTTGTTGTGTAATAGGAGTCTTATAAAAAGGCTATCTCTTTTGAATTTATTGTAATCGACTGAAGATATAATGAATTCCACAACGAGACCAACTTTTGACACAAACAAACTGGCGACCACAATGGGAGCCAACGGTCTCGCTGCCGAGACCGTCGTGTCGCAGCCAACCATCAAGATCCCGGTTGAATCAACGGTCGAGTACGAGTTCGACCAATCGAAGTTTGAGGAGTATTTGTCATCCTCCTCTGTAAAGTCTTCATCGCCTCGCAAATGCAGGAAGATTTCATCATTGTTGAAGTTGTCAAACACTATAGATGAGGATTCTCGCTTAATTATTGCTGAGGATTCTACTCGCAACCTCTCTGCTCATAATAACTCTTCTCTAATTAGGGAGTCATTAAATCAAAGCCCGCCGGCATTGACGAAAAGAGCTCGTCAGAGACAACGCCAACGCCGCGCTCGTCAAATGGCTAAGGCCTTAGAACAAACCGACGGAGTTCGTTATTATGCGGACTTAGAGTCGAGGAGGCATCAAGTGGTTCAGTTGTCTCAACGACCAATCACTCATGTCTCTGCTAAACTTACGACGGAGGAATGGACTATTGTCAAAAGGGCTCGTTCGACCCTCAAAGAACGTATACAAAAACGTCGAGCAAACGCTGTTCATGCCCGTGCTCTCTCACAACAAAGAAAAAAATGGAAGAAGGAAGCGGTGGCCAAAGAACCACCAAAACTCTGCCAAGTTTGGATTCCAAAGTCTGGAGTTGTGCAAAATCAGCATTCGGGGCCCGTTAAGACTCCATACCCGCAAGGGGGTGGTTCTAAAAGTGCGACTCCCGACATAATCTTGGATCTTTCAAAGACAATAATAAGTTGTCCTGAGAATGCCAACAAAGTTTTACATCCTTAGAAGAAAACATGTTTGTCAAAAAACATCGTTATACCTGGGGGGTCATACCAACAGACGATAAGATTTTTCGGCAATCATACCGATGAATCATACTATCAAGCTGGGGGTATGAACAAAACTCGAACTGTCCAGGAAATGAGCTCTCATTGTTCCTGTGCGCGACTCATTAGAGCAATGCTATCAGAATGTGACTGTTTCAAACGAGAAGTCATCCCACGAAGAGTCTCGGTATTCCACAGTCTTTTCACCGAAATGTTGAAGCCTAAGCCGAGACATTTCAGCAAGAGAAAATCAGCTGCCCAAGATGATGAATTCCCTGAAGTCACCATCAACGTGGCTGATAAAAGAAAGTCTAAGCGGCATTCAAGTGACTCAAATCCCGACTTTTCCCCGAGAGGAAAAGTCAATCCAAGAATTGCTCAAAGGATGTCCAAACAACGTGAAGAAATTAGAGCTGAGATAAAGACAGAAATAGAGTTGGCTATTCAACAAATGAAAGAATTGCAAGCTCAACGGCCTCAACCTCCTGAGTCCAGTCAGCGAGCTAAATCCAGCCGCCACACTCAGAATGGTGATCCAGAAGTGGATGAAGTCATTATGGCTGATACACCTCCCAATGACAATAGCACTGGGGGAGGTTCAACAGATCCTCCCCATAACAACATTGGGGGTGGTTTAATTGCACCGCTTAGTAACACTGGGGGTGGCCCAATTATTTCTGCTCGACATCACTCAGAGAGAGATAAAGATGAGGACAAGAAAATGCAAGAGCTGGAAAACAAAATCAACGTTTTGATGACGGCTCAAGAAGTGAAAAAGACGGGTATTCCATGTCCTTATCCAAGAGAGTGGGATTCAATACCGTACCCGTCAAAATTCAATCTGATTAACTTCACACCATTTGACGGGAAGAGCGCGCCTACTCAGCACTTGATTTATTTCAAGTCTCATTTGGGCATGATCTCTGGAAACGAGGCTTTAATGGTCCGGTCATTCGTTGGCACCCTTCGTGGGCCCACCTTCGATTGGTACCGACGTCTCAAGCCAGGGATCATCAATTGCTGGGATGACATGGAAAGTTTGTTCCTCAGTAATTTCTTCGATGATGACACCGAAGTGTCAATAGGGACTCTTCTGGATGAGAAGCAGAAAGACGGAGAGTCAGTCGACGATTTTGTCAAGCGCTTCCGTGACAAAGCAATGAATTGCAGAGATCCTGTTACAGAGGAGTTTATCCTACAAACATGCCACAATAATCTCTCCATCGATGTCCTGGAAGCCCTGGGGGTCGTACCATCCAAAACTTGGAAAGAGTTAAAATTACGTGGCGAAGAAGCTGAACACTTTCTTAAAAGAAAGAAAGTTGAGAGAGGTCAAACGACGACATCCACAATCCCAGTGAACGCGACTCTCAATCCGAGGTTCCAAAAGGAGTATTCTTTCGAAGATGATGAAGCTCCAGCCATATTGGAATACCTCCTCGCCAACGACAAGATCGAGCTACCACCTATTAAAGATCAGGAGGGAGCTAAGAGGATTACAGATCCAAACTACTGTGCATACCACAGAAGGGTTCTTCATCCCACCAATATTTGCTTTGGACAACTCCAGTGGGTGCACGAGTATAAACTAGAAGACTACACTCCAAAGAGTATACGAGTATAAACTGCTTCTCGGTCATCCAACTAGGTACAATGTTAAACCCGGCCTCACAAAGGAAGCTGGAGGTGGATGATTTATGTAATGGGAAGTTCCTAGAGAATCTTATATTCTTAAGGATAACCCGAACATGCGACTGAGGGTGACGTACTCATTTCCTTCACGGGAAGTTCCTGGAGAATGCCATGCATGGTACTTTTAAGGATAACCCGATCATACAGCTAAACATGATGATAAACCCAGCTTCGCAAGAAAAGCTGGGGGTGGATGGGATAACCCGATCATTACATACAAAGTGATAAACACTACATCCCCACGGTGATTTCTGAATGCTCTATTGCTGAGATGAGATTCGATCACCTCGTTAGATCAATCTTCCCTCACAAATTCCCATCTTGGTCAAACCTTTAAACAGTTAGGACCAAAACCAAAATCCCCTCTCGATTCGTTCCATGAACGAGAGGTCCACAAAGTGAACCAACAAACAAGAGACCAGGAGATAGAATATAAAATTCTTCCTCTCCATCATCGGGTTCATCTCTACCAACAAACAAGAGACCAGGAGATAGAATATAAAATTCTTCCTCTCCATCATCGGGTTCATCTCTACCAACAAACAAGAGACCAGGAGATAGAATATAAAATTCTTCCTCTCCATCATCGGGTTCATCTCTACCAACAAACAAGAGACCAGGAGATAGAATATAAAATTCTTCCTCTCCATCATCGGGTTCATCTCTACCAACAAACAAGAGACCAGGAGATAGAATATAAAATTCTTCCTCTCCATCATCGGGTTCATCTCTACCAACAAACAAGAGACCAGGAGATAGAATATAAAATTCTTCCTCTCCATCATCGGGTTCATCTCTACCAACAAACAAGAGACCAGGAGATAGAATATAAAATTCTTCCTCTCCATCATCGGGTTCATCTCTACCAACAAACAAGAGACCAGGAGATAGAATATAAAATTCTTCCTCTCCATCATCGGGTTCATCTCTACCAACAAACAAGAGACCAGGAGATAGAATATAAAATTCTTCCTCTCCATCATCGGGTTCATCTCTACCAACAAACAAGAGACCAGGAGATAGAATATAAAATTCTTCCTCTCCATCATCGGGTTCATCTCTACCAACAAACAAGAGACCAGGAGATAGAATATAAAATTCTTCCTCTCCATCATCGGGTTCATCTCTACCAACAAACAAGAGACCAGGAGATAGAATATAAAATTCTTCCTCTCCATCATCGGGTTCATCTCTACCAACAAACAAGAGACCAGGAGATAGAATATAAAATTCTTCCTCTCCATCATCGGGTTCATCTCTACCAACAAACAAGAGACCAGGAGATAGAATATAAAATTCTTCCTCTCCATCATCGGGTTCATCTCTACCAACAAACAAGAGACCAGGAGATAGAATATAAAATTCTTCCTCTCCATCATCGGGTTCATCTCTACCAACAAACAAGAGACCAGGAGATAGAATATAAAATTCTTCCTCTCCATCATCGGGTTCATCTCTACCAACAAACAAGAGACCAGGAGATAGAATATAAAATTCTTCCTCTCCATCATCGGGTTCATCTCTACCAACAAACAAGAGACCAGGAGATAGAATATAAAATTCTTCCTCTCCATCATCGGGTTCATCTCTACCAACAAACAAGAGACCAGGAGATAGAATATAAAATTCTTCCTCTCCATCATCGGGTTCATCTCTACCAACAAACAAGAGACCAGGAGATAGAATATAAAATTCTTCCTCTCCATCATCGGGTTCATCTCTACCAACAAACAAGAGACCAGGAGATAGAATATAAAATTCTTCCTCTCCATCATCGGGTTCATCTCTACCAACAAACAAGAGACCAGGAGATAGAATATAAAATTCTTCCTCTCCATCATCGGGTTCATCTCTACCAACAAACAAGAGACCAGGAGATAGAATATAAAATTCTTCCTCTCCATCATCGGGTTCATCTCTACCAACAAACAAGAGACCAGGAGATAGAATATAAAATTCTTCCTCTCCATCATCGGGTTCATCTCTACCAACAAACAAGAGACCAGGAGATAGAATATAAAATTCTTCCTCTCCATCATCGGGTTCATCTCTACCAACAAACAAGAGACCAGGAGATAGAATATAAAATTCTTCCTCTCCATCATCGGGTTCATCTCTACCAACAAACAAGAGACCAGGAGATAGAATATAAAATTCTTCCTCTCCATCATCGGGTTCATCTCTACCAACAAACAAGAGACCAGGAGATAGAATATAAAATTCTTCCTCTCCATCATCGGGTTCATCTCTACCAACAAACAAGAGACCAGGAGATAGAATATAAAATTCTTCCTCTCCATCATCGGGTTCATCTCTACCAACAAACAAGAGACCAGGAGATAGAATATAAAATTCTTCCTCTCCATCATCGGGTTCATCTCTACCAACAAACAAGAGACCAGGAGATAGAATATAAAATTCTTCCTCTCCATCATCGGGTTTATCTCTACCAACAAACAAGAGACCAGGAGATAGAATATAAAATTCTTCCTCTCCATCATCGGGTTCATCTCTACCAACAAACAAGAGACCAGGAGATAGAATATAAAATTCTTCCTCTCCATCATCGGGTTTATCTCTACCAACAAACAAGAGACCAGGAGATAGAATATAAAATTCTTCCTCTCCATCATCGGGTTCATCTCTACCAACAAACAAGAGACCAGGAGATAGAATATAAAATTCTTCCTCTCCATCATCGGGTTCATCTCTACCAACAAACAAGAGACCAGGAGATAGAATATAAAATTCTTCCTCTCCGATTCTGGGTTCATCTCTACCAACAAACAAGAGACCAGGAGATAGAATATAAAATTCTTCCTCTCCATCATCGGGTTCATCTCTACCAACAAACAAGAGACCAGGAGATAGAATATAAAATTCTTCCTCTCCATCATCGGGTTCATCTCTACCAACAAACAAGAGACCAGGAGATAGAATATAAAATTCTTCCTCTCCGATTTTTTGGGTTCATCTCTACCAACAAACAAGAGACCAGGAGATAGAATATAAAATTCTTCCTCTCCATCATCGGGTTCATCTCTACCAACAAACAAGAGACCAGGAGATAGAATATAAAATTCTTCCTCTCCATCATCGGGTTCATCTCTACCAACAAACAAGAGACCAGGAGACAGAATATAAAATTCTTCCTCTCCATTATCGGGTTCATCTCTACCAACAAACAAGAGACCAGAATACTCCAATAGGTATACGAGTCTAAACTATTTCCCTAATCTCAACAGGAAGTTTCTGGAGAATATTACTCAAAATATTCTTAAGAATAACCTGGTTACCTCCCAACGGGTATATGAGGTTAAACTATTTCCCGAACACTCCAATATAGTATATGAGTATAAACTATTTCTCAAATTCTTCGACAGCAGTTTTAATTTGAGACTTTGACAACGGCCACGCGATAAACGCAGCACCGGAGGAATTTTAGCTATTCTACAAAGCACTGAATAAGCTAAAAGATGAAGAAGTCAAGGACTGAAGCCATTCACAAACCGTTCTACGCAATTTCCTCAACGAAGCACTGGAGAGATCGCAGGGAAAGCTTATCATATCCAAAGTGTCACAGACCCCTCTCTAAGAAATGATGAGTCTGAGATACTTTGGAGGGGGTATCTGTAGGCGTCAAAAAATGCTTACAGACGTCCAAACACCACTCAAGATAACATAGAAGAACACTATACACATCATTAAGCAACTACATGGCAGCACGGTTATCTGATGATTTTTGAAGACCACGTGGCGGCGTATCAGAGATAGAACGTGTGCTGACGTGGACGAGCAGTTAAACCACGAAAAAGATGGTTAAAGGTCGTGGGAGAACGGTTTCAAACATGAAGGAACGTGGGTGTAACTGCCCCTTTAGCCGCGGCAGTGTCGACTGCCACGCCCTTTAGCCGCGACAGCATCAACTGTCGCGCCTAAAGGGCTAGTTGCTGATCAGCTATTTCTTCAGTTATCGTCCAAGGAGGCTATAAATACCCCCCTATGGCCATCATTGACAGGGGCTGAACATTTCCAGAGCAAATTAGAGCAGAGGGCCTGGAGTTTTGGTGAATTAGAGCAAAAGAGAGAGTCTTCCTTCTTCACAAACATCTTCAAGAAGCTTTTGGCGATTCCGAGAGATCTAAGCTCTGACTTGATCCTTAGAAGAGTGAACATCTTACATCGATAAGATATTCGCTTCAAATTCTTACTTCGATAAATGAAGGAAGAATCATTAAACCCCTCACGGTTCAATCAGAATCTGTGATTTGGTGGTCCACGGGCTAACGCACCCCCGGCACAGGCAAAGATCCCACGCAAGCAGCGATCCAAACAACGATCCTGCGTTTGTTTCTAAAAAGTTGTAATTTTCTCTTTGTTGTGTAAAAGGAGTCTTATAAAAAGGCTATCTCTTTTGAATTTATTGTAATCGACTGAAGATATAATGAATTTCATAACGAGACCAACTTTTGACGCAAACAAACTGGCGACCACAGTGGGAGCCAACGGTCTCGCTGCCGAGACCGTCGTGTCGCAGCCAACCATCAAGATCCCGGTTGAATCAACGGTCAAGTACGAGTTCGACCAAGCGAAGTTTGAGGAGTATTTGTCATCCTCATCTGTAAAGTCTTCCGCGCCTCGCCAATTAAGGAGTCATTAAATCAAAGCCCGCCGGCATTGACGAAAAGAGCTCGTCAGAGACAACGCCAACGCCGCGCTCGCCAAATGGCTAAGGCCTTGGAACAACCCGACGGAGTTCGTTATCATGCGGACTTAGAGTCGAGGAGGCATCGAGTGGTTCAGTTGTCTCAACGACCAATCACTCATGTCTCTGCTAAACTCACGACGGAGGAATTGACTATTGTCAAAAGGGCTCGTTCGACCCTCAAAGAACGTATACAAAAACGTCGTGCAAACGCTGCTCATGCCCGTGCTCTTTTACAACAAAGACAAGAAGGGAAGAAGGAAACAGTGTCTAAAGAAGCACCAAAGAATCACAAAGTATGGATCCCCAAATCCAAACTCGTATTAAAATCGGGTCTGCATAATCCAACTTGTGACCGCGGCAGTCTTCACTGTCGCGGCACATCCTTCAACCGCGACAGTTTCCACTATCGCGGCACGTCTTGCGACCGCGATGACCTTCCCTGCCGCGGTCAAAGAGAAGCTCCAAAGAGTTTTCTTTCAGCCCCATCAACGTCCATTCCTGGTCCGTCTACTACGATCATAACTGTTCCATCACCAGGGAAGCCACGGTTCAGTCCTGACCTGTCAATATCCAAGATCACGATGGCGGATCGCCTCAGTCCCTCATCTGACGATCAAGACAAAGCTCCAGTTAAAGAACGCTTGGGTCCAGTGAACGAATCCCAGGAGCCCGTTAAGACACCGCATCCGCAAATGGGTAGCTCTAAACATGCGACTCCTGACGTAACCTTGGATCGCTCAAAGACAAAAATAAATTGTCCTGAGAATGCCAATAAGGTTTTACACCCCCAGAAGAAGACGCATTCACCAAATGATATCGTCATACCTGAGGGGTCATGCCAACAGACGATACGATTTTTTGGCAATCATATCGATGAATCGTATTATCAAGTTGGGGTTGTGAATAATTTTCGAAAGAGAGTTATTCGAGAAATAAACTCTCATTGTTCCTGTGCGCGACTCGTTAAAACATCATTATCAGAATGTGACTGTTTCAAACGAGAAGCCATTCCACGAAGAGTCTCTGTATTGTCGAAGCCTAAGCCGAGACCGAGACATTTCCGCAAAAAAAAATCAGCTGCCCAAGATGATGAATTCCCTGAAGTCACCATCAACGTGGCTGATAAAAGAAAGTCTAAGCGACATTCAAATGACTCAAATCCCGACTTTTCTCCGAGAGGAAAAGTCAAACCAAGAATTGCTCAAAGGATGTCTTGACTTCAATTAGGAGCCATCAGACGCAGAGACTACAAAAGAATGCAAGAAGGAATTGTTTTCGCCAAAAGTCGAATTTGTTGTCGAATTCATTATATCTTCGGTCGATTACAATAAATTCAAAGAAAACAGCCTTTTTATAAGACTCTTTTACACAACAAAATAAAAATTACAACTCTTGAGAAAATAAACGTGCTTGCGTGGGATCTTTGCCTGTGCCGGGAGCGCTTTGACTCGTGGACCACCAAATCACAGATGCTGATTGAACCGTGAGGGGTTTATGATTCTGACTTCGTTTATCGAAGTGAGAAATTGAAACGATATCTTATCGATGTAAGATAGTCGTTCTTCTTGAAATCAAGTCAAAGCTCAATTTCAAGGATTGGCCGTAAGATCAGCACCTCTGCTCTCTCTCTGCTCTGGATTGCTCTGGATTGCTCTGAAGTGTTCACAATGATCAGCCCCCTTGGAAAAATGGCCTTAGGAGGGTATTTATAACCTCCAAGAACAGTTGGCAGAAAACAGGTTCGCGAGACAGCTTTTGCTGTCTCGACGGGCGAGACAGTGTTTGCTGTCTCGGCCCGCGAGACA
>NC_033801.1:128944157-128944532 GCF_001876935.1 Asparagus officinalis | reverse complement strand
CCGCGAGACAGTAAACACTGTCTCGCGGAACAGTAACCGCAGACAGTTTTCATCTTAACTGTCTTCCCACGTTTCAAACTCCGTTATTTTGGCAGTTATCCACGTGATTCTCGCCCACGACGTTTCCCACGTTCTTGAACAGTTAGTGGCCACGTGTAGGGCAGTTGCAAAGGTAGTTTTGACCATCTGAAAACTGTCTCACGTGCGAGACAGTAAATTCTGTCTCGCACGGCGAGACAGTAAATACTGTCTCGCAGGGGCGAGACAGTGAAAACTGTCTCGCGGGGGCGAGACAGTGAAAACTGTCTCGCCTGGGCGAGACAGTAAAAGTCTGTCTCGCCGGGCGAGACAGTAAAGACTGTCTCGCCTGTGAGA
>NC_033801.1:128936225-128943860 GCF_001876935.1 Asparagus officinalis | reverse complement strand
CTTGTCCATTGTAGAGATCTTGAATTAAAGCTGGAACTTGTACTTGTGAAATCAGCTCTTGTCGTCAAGTTGATACTATTTGGAGTATTCAGGTTATTCTTAAGAATATTCTGAGTAATAAAAGTTCTTATCAAAACATTTCCTTATGCGAAAATTTTTCAACCATTGTATAGAGCAAGGAAATTCCCAAAGCACCAGTCCACTACACATGTACTCCTATCAGAATGCCCTGCTCTTTAGGGAGCGTTCTGATAGGATTTGTAGTTGTTTGCGATTAGAGAAGATGAGAGTGGAGCTCTGTTGTTCTTAGGACATGTGGCCAATCCTTTGGTGGTGGAAACTTCGATTGAAGATGTGAAATATGATGACGCTAGTTGCAACAAAAGATTAGAGATTTGTGGTTTTCAAACTGGAAGGGGATACTGTCTACCTTCACGGGCAAGGGTATCTCAATGTAATAAAAGATTGTAAATAATAAACTTAGTCTTTGTGTGTGCTATGTATCTTGCTTTGTTTCAAATCACACTTGCTTAAACTGTCAAATTTATGTGATTATTCGTGACAAAATTTATGTTTATCCTAACTGAAAAGTGATCATTAGAATGAAAATCGAGCATAATCTCAGAATCTCTTCGTGGTTCGCAAGAAAATTAGAAATATTCAATGAGGTTTATCATGCTATGTTTTCCCTCTTTCATCGAGATTCTTTTAATTGCAAATAGATCTCTTGTAGTATCACCTATTTGTGAAAAGATCGCCTTGTAGTTCTTTTTATTGTGAATAAGCTCGATGTAGTATTGGCCCAAGTGTGAATACCCATTAGTGAACTTTTTTGACTCTTTTAAAAGTCAAACAAAATTAGCAATTGGAGGGCTATCCTCACCAATAGAATTGTAGGGGGGGTCTGTCTGCCTTCTCAAAACTTTTTAACAATTTTAAGATTAAAAAATTCACTTAGGAGGTCTAGTCGTAATAATTAGAAATACAATGGGTCTATGCGCAACAATTAGAACTAAACGGGACTATTCGCAATTGGGGATATTATAAGAATTTGTTCACAATTAACCCTATAAAATAATCCAAATCTTACTTGAATATTTTTTTCTCCTTGTTCTTTGTACTTTCATGTCTATGTTTTTTATTTTTTATTTTTAAAACTGTTATTTCTAAACTTTTCCTCTTCATCCTTATTTTTGTTTAACACTTTTCGGTCTTAATTTTGTATATAATTAAAAAGAGTAGATGGACACTATTCTTAATTCCAATAATTGTGGTTTGCCCTCTCATTTGACAAACCGCCATAAAATCAGAGAGATTAGTTATCAATTGATATGATCTCCTAATATGGTATGCTGAGGATATGATACTATTCAAATCAATCATATCCGATTAGACAAACTGTCATAAAATCATGTCGTGTTGATGTCAGTCGTCGTATCTAAACTAAGGTGAGTTCGATAGCAACGGACTATCACTGTCTATTTCGGGCTTATAAGTCAGATCCTTTAGTCGTGACCTTATCAATGGGCTAGTGCAGAATGTCCCTCACTTCTGAGTTAAGTTAGGTTACCTATTGATGAGTTAAGTTAAATTTTTAGTGAAACTTTTGACTTGACGGTGGTTGATTGAAATGCAAATCCACTTTAAAGTGGTTTATGCATTAATCGACATTCAAATATGCTTTTTATGTAATTACACTATTTTTAAAGTGATTTCTACGGGGAAACCCTTCTTTTTATGTGTAATGGACCCACTTGGACCGACGTATATAACTTGAGTCCGATTAATAACTAGTTTGGTATGCTGGAGATTACAATAAGTTACTTATATAAGCTGCTCAAAGAAGTAACTTATATAAGTTGTTGAAAATAGTCATTTGGTAATTATGTAGCAAAAGTTATTTTCAAATACAGTTTAAGATATTTGTTAAAATTGCATTTAAAGAACATTTTAAGTTAAAATGATTGAAAAAATTACTGGCGCGTTTGACAATTGAGGCGTTTTTGTGTTTTTCATTTTTTTCGAAAAAAATAAATACCAGGCATTTGGTGTCAGTGGTGTTTTAGTTGGGCTGAAACATAAAAAACCCAAACTTAAACGGTTTTCTCAAAGTAGTCTATCGTGTTAGGTTTTCCCCCAAATAAGAATAGAAAATCCCCAAACTCTTTGTCTAGGGCTCGTCTCTCCTACATGCGATTGACGATCACCTCCTACTCACCGCCATAGTTGTAGCTATCATCTCCATCGTCGTGGAAGTCGTCATCGTTATCGTCAAAGGTCCGATCAGATTGCCGATCAAGGTATTCACCGATATCTCTTAAACACTCAAATCTCTCCCTCTCACTTCTCTGTTCTGTGTTTTCTGTTGGCCTTCTTGTTTTGATGATGTTTAACAAACAATTTACCACTAATGTTGGTTGTCTAGTATTTGTGTTTTCTTATTTATTATAGACAAACAACGTAGTTGGAGGATGGATGGAATAGAGCTTCAACGATGATATCCATCAAAAAATGCTTACAGACATCCAAATACTACTCAAGACAAAGAAAATGTGATAAACGTCATTCTCTTAATCAGGGGGAATCATTCAAAGGAAGTGAGACGACATGTACACACAACCAAACAGTGCTTGGTGTCGCGGCTCAGGCGCGGCAGATCATGGTGCCGCGGCCATGGCGCGGCAGCATATGGTGTCGCGGCTAAGGCGCGACAGTATATCGTGTCGCGGCTAAGGCGCGACAGCCTAAGGTGTAGCGGCTATTATAGGGCGTGCTATGGTGGTTATATGGCAGTTATTCAATGATTATTTGAAGTCCACGTGGCGGCATATCAGAGATAGAACGTGTGCTGACGTGGACGAGCAGTTAAACCACGAAAAAGATGGTTAAAGGTCGTGGGAGAACGGTTTCAAACATGAAGGAACGTGGGTGTAACTGCCCCTTTAGCCGCGGCAGTGTCGACTGCCGCGCCCCGCGGCAGTGTCGACTGCCGCGCCCTTTGGCCGCGACATTGTCGACTGTCGCGCCCTTTAGCCGCGACAGCATCAGCTGCCGCGCCTAAAGAGACAGTTATTGACCAGCTATTTCTTCAGTTATCGTCTAAGGAGGCTATAAATACCCCCCTATGGCCATCATTGACAGGGGCTGAGCATTTCCAGAGCAAATTAGAGCAGAGGGCCTGGAGTTTTGGTGAATTAGAGCAAAAGAGAGAGTCTTCCTTCTTCACAAACATCTTCAAGAAGCTTTTGGCGATTCCTAGAGATCTAAGCTCTGACTTGATCTTTAGAAGAGTGAACATCTTACATCGATAAGATATTCGCTTCAAAATCTTACTTCGATAAATGAAGGAAGAATCATTAAACCCCTCACGGTTCAATCAGAATCTGTGATTTGGTGGTCCACGGGCTAACGCACCCCCGGCACAGGCAAAGATCCTACGCAAGCAGCGATCCAAACAACGATCCTGCGTTTGTTTCTAAAAAGTTGTAATTTTCTCTTTGTTGTGTAAAAGGAGTCTTATAAAATGGCCATCTCTTTTGAATTTATTGTAATCGACTGAAGATATAATGAATTCCACAACGAGACCAACTTTTGACGCCTTTTGAATTTATTGTAATCGACTGAAGATATAATGAATTCCACAACGAGACCAACTTTTGACGCAAACATGCCAGCCCCCCTCTCTTTCCTCTCTTCTCAGCCTCAAACCTTAGCGAAATTGGGCGGGGGCGACGACAAGAAGAAGTCGCCACCGTTGGTGAACGTGTGAGGACGAAGCTCCTCTTCTTGCCACCGTTGGATGCGGATGAGGCGGGCGATCTTGTTGGGGGTTGGGAAGCGGGGCTAGGGGCTGACTAGGGGAGAGACCGTGTAGCTCGAGAGGAGGGAGGATTTTGAGTCGGTGGAGTTTTTCATGTCGTCGGGGGGTCATGTTGAACGATTCAATTCAATGAGTTACATTCCACATTGGGTATGACTTCGGGTATTTGCTCAAGATTCTGACTTGCCGGATTCAACCGGATTCGCAAGCTGGGTTCTTTACGCTGATCAAGGTTTATTTCCCGACGATTTATGATATAAAGAATTTGATGAGGTTCTGCAACAGTTTGCATGGGGGGTTTAATAAGCTTGCTGAGTTGCTTGATGTGGAGAGGGTGGGGATTTGCCACCAAGCCGGGAGTGATAGCATGCTGACTTCTCACACATTTAGGAAGCTGAAGGAGAGTTTCTTTAATGGAAAACTGAGAAATATGTCGGTGTTTTGTATGGCATTGGTGTTGAAAATGGACAGAACACTCATTATGCTTTATGTTTCGATTTTTGGGAGTTGAAGAGTTTTTTAGGGCCTGTTTGCTTTATGAAATACAACCTACCAAATGAGAGAAACTGAAAGATAGCTATGAAATACACTGTCCAGGATTCGAAGGTCTGAACCTACAAGGGCCAGGGATACAAGAAGCTAACTACTTTATTGTTCATAATATTAACTTTCTATCAGTGACAAAACATCAAACTAAATTGAATTCATAGTGAGTGTATGCAAATTGTAGACTATTCTGGCATACGCGATGAAAGAAAAATAATACAGGGGAAAAATCAATTTTTGAGGTTCAATAACAATGCAAACCTCCAAAAGTCCCAAAATTATTGCAAAAGAAATACTAATATAAATCCATCAAATAAATGAAAAGATCAAAACATAATCCAGTCAAACAACAGAAGCTCCAAAACCAAAACCGTAACTGATGAAAACCGCACACGATTCAAAACCTATGTCAGATTCCACCCAATGAGACTCCAAATGAACTCCATTGCATCTCCAATCGAACTTAAACGGATCAAAAGAGAGCAAAAATAAAGGCCCAAATGACATCCACGTGTTGCTCGATGTCGTCCATCCTCTCCCCTTATGCCTCCACCATCACGACCATGTTGAGGAACACCTGGTGCAGCTCCAGCAAGCTCCTCTAGACCTCCTTCGCAGCGGCGTGTGTCACGCCCCGCTTCCCAAAATACCAGGGAATCGGGACGTGAACAGGCTCGCGACGTATTAGACTGAGGAGGAATAAGTACTAGACCCCTTCTTCTCAATCTAATACGCTAAGCGTCAAGCAATATAAAGCAAAGGCACAGGTCCCTGATCACCATAGCGAGAATATAAATAAATAACTCAGAACCAAAAGATACATATCACAACTGAAATAATCATCCAGACATAATATTCAGGCCAAACATGCCTTTATACAAAACGATCTGAATGCTGGAAAATATAAAATACAACGATCAGGCGGAAATGGAAAGTACTGCAAAAGTAAACTAGGGTCTTCAACTAATTAACTAAAAGACGTAACTAAGCTTCGACTTGTTCTTCTGCTCCGTCTGCAAAGCCTTCCTGCGAGAAAAGGAGTACGTCAGCGTGCATGGCACACGATAAGATCCCACAAGGAAGAATAGAAACGGTCGAACGACCAATACAAAAGAGACGTAGTACGTCGAGCGAAATAATCCAAACAAGGAAACCCTTATGTATATACCATATGTCTCAAATTGTAGATAATTAAATATTAACCCCGATCTATATATGGAAAGAAATATAACTGGTCCATATCTCATAAGAATCCATAATCGTCCAATAAACGAGGTCATGTAACTAGTCATTCTATAACAACTCATTGGTCCACATCTCAACAAAACTAACAAAGCTTCCCATAAGACACACAAGCACATTATACATATTTTACACGTTATTTGAATTGGAGAAGAATATTTTAAAGTATATAATCGGGTCCCCGTAAACCTGTCCAGGGGCCGCCTTCAAGTCAAGTATTGACCCTCTGGCCCATATATATAACACTCACGATATCACGATAACAGGAAAGCGCTGTGCCCGTTTATATACATGCTATATTCTCCGTCCAATTCTCCTTTATAACCCTATGTTGTCATTTTAATTACGTAACTGTACATGAAATATTGTGCACTAGCTACGGAGTTACCGTGGAACGACTTCTGTAAAACTATGAAAATAACCGTGACACGTTACACGTCCGATCAAGAGTGCATCGTCTAGTCAATGCTATAATAATAATAATCAAGAAAACCTTATACCGGGATATCGATATCGAGGGAACTCGAGACTCCTCACATCGGGATATCGATGTCGAACGAGTATAACCATGCTTTGAAGCACGCTTATAAATCGTACTTTTAACAGGAGTTGTCTTTATGTACAGTCTCTCCTATTGGATAACAACTAGGTGATAGAACAACAAGCTTCCATATAGTCATAAACTCCTAACGATTCTCAATCACAACAAGGAACAATCAATGCAACTAATCATGTACAACAATATCATAGCATATCAGATAATCAAAATTAAGAATTTGAATCATAAAATTGTTCTAAAATAATCTTCTGAAATAATAATTTATTTACTTCAAAATAATTCTTTTTTTCTAAAATAAATTCTTTTCTCATTATAATAATTCTAAAAATAATATTTTAAAATAATAAATTCATAAATTCATAAATAATCTTTTTATAAGATAAATTCTCATTAATTCAAAATAGTCTATTTTCCTAAAATAATTTCTTTTTAAAAATATTTATCATTCTAAAATAATTTCTTCCACAAGATAATTTCTAAAAATTATTATAATTATTCCAAAATGATTTCATTCTCAAATAAATTCTTTTTAATTAATATAATTATCCAAAAATGATTCTGCTACCGAAATAAATTCTTTTAATTTATCATAATTATTCTGAAAATACTAGAGAGGGACACGAGGGAGATGTATGCTGAGGAATAATAGAGGAGAGAGAGGGGGTGGGAGCGGGACACGAGGGAGGGGATTTGTGTGAATTGGGGAGGGTTTTAGGGGAGTGGGGTAGGGGAGAGAGAGAAAATGAGAGAGAGGGAGAGAGAGACTTATTGGAGAGGAAAACACAGGGAAAAAGCCAGATAATAAATTGACTGTCGTGCTGATCACCTGACAGCTACAAATAGCGGTATGGGATAAGTGGTGCAAACTAAAAATATTAATACAAGATAATTAATAATACAAATAATAATAATAACAATAATAAATAACCAAAATTAATAAAAAGATTTTTACTACAACAAATTAATTTATAATTATCAAAATCATTAAAATAAATATAAAATTGGATTTTTAAATTATACAAATTCTAGAAAGTTGGGGAAAATACAAATACTCTTTTAAAAATAATATTTAAATACCAGAATAATTATTTAAACCAGTATTAAAAATTTACGGTCATTACAGCGTGCCTGCCCTGCATCTCGGCCACCGCCTCCATCACCCTCCCCCTCCCCCTCCCCCTCCACCCTTCTGTCATCGCCCTTCTTCTTCTTTCAAGAGGCGACAACTGGCGGCGTTGGCGTCTCCTCTTTGACTCTTACAAGAGAAGAGAGAGGGGAGAGAAGGAGGTGAGTGTAGGCGTCAAAAAATGCTGAGAGGTATCCAAACACAGCTCAAAAGGAAGTCATCCAAAATATCAAAAAGAACACAAGTATAGACTGTCTCGCATGCGAGACAGTCTTTACTGTCTCGCGGGCGAGACAGACTTTTACTGTCTCGCCCATGCGAGACAGTCTTTATTGTCTCGCC
>NC_033801.1:128935019-128936215 GCF_001876935.1 Asparagus officinalis | reverse complement strand
GGGGGAGACAGTCTTTACTGTCTCGCCGTGCGAGACAGTCTTTACTGTCTCGCCGTGCGAGACAGAATTTACTATCTCGCACGTGAGACAGTTCTCAGAGGGTCAAAACTACTTTGCATAACCGCCAACACGTGGCCACTAACTGTTCAAGAGCGTGGGAAATGTCGTGGGCGAGAATCACGTTGATAACTGCCAAAATAACAGAGTTTGAAACATGAGAAGGCAGTTATAGTGAAAACTGCCAGGAATATTCCTTTTCCGAGACAGTGTTAACTGTCTCGCGGGCCGAGACAGCAAACACTGTCTCGCCCCCCGAGACAGTCTTTGCTGTCTCGGCCGCCGAGACAGCAAACACTGTCTCGGAAACTGATTTTCTCCCAGGGGTTATAAATACTCCCCGATATCGAATTTTTTAAGGGGAGAGCAGAAAACATCAGGGCTGATCATTTTGAGCACTTCGCAGAGCAGACAGAGCAGAGTTCTTGAGCTTCCAGCAATCCCTTGAGATTCGAGCTTTGACTTGATTTTAAGAAGAACGACTATCTTACTTTGATAAGATATCGTTTCAAATTCTCACTTCGATAAACGAAGGAAGAATCATTAAACCCCTCATGATTCAATCAGAATCTGTGATTTGGTGGTCCACGAGTCAAAGCGCTCCCGGCACAGGCAAAGATCCCACGCAAGCAGCGATCCAAACAACGATCCTGCGTTTGTTTCTCAAGAGTTATAATTTTTTATTTTGTTGTGTAAAAGAAGTCTTATAAAAAGGCTATTTCTTTTTTGAATTTGTTGTAATCGACCGAAGATATAATAAATTCCATGACAAAATCAACTTTTGACGCAAACAAGCTGGCGACCACAGTGGGAGCCAACGGTCTCGCTGTCGAGACCGTCGTGTCGCAGCCAACCATCAAGATCCCGGTTGAATCAACGGTCGAATACGAATTCGACCAAACCAAGTTTGAGGAATATCTCTCATCGTCCTCTTCAAGATCTTCATTGTCTCGCAAGTACAAGAGGATCTCACCATTGAAGAAGACTTACATGCCAAAGAAGGCACAGAATGAAGACTCTCGCTTGATTGTTGTTGAGGATTCTACTCGTAACCTCTCTGCTCATAATGGCTCTTCTCCAATTAAGGAGTCATTAAATCAAAGCCCGCCGGCATTGACGAAAAGAGCTCGTCAGAGACA
>NC_033801.1:128913726-128934019 GCF_001876935.1 Asparagus officinalis | reverse complement strand
GCTTCTGATGCCATCCCTCCTCCTATTCTTCATATTCTCCTTCTCTTGTCTCTTCCTCTGTTTTCTCCATTCTCTTCTGTAAAACTCTTTTATCTCTCATTCTCCTCTCTCTCTCTCTCTCTCTCTCTCTCTCTATGAACTTAATGAGAATGTCCAACTCAATCCAAATAGCCTCTCCTCTAAAGCCACTGCCACTCAAAGAACATAGACAACAGCAAGAAGAGACCCCATCTTCCTCTTCTTTGTCTCAGCATAGAATTGTTTCGCCAAAGAAGATCGAGGATCATCAGCAACCAGGATTGAAAGAAGAAAGAGTACTTGATGCTTGTGATGATGATGGTGATGATGGCTACCATACGCCAACTTCTCCAAGGCATAGAATCCCAAAGGCTACTGTATGCCCTCTGGCGCCAAAGAGGCCATCTCTCCCTCAGAGATGCAAGAAGAGAAAAGCTCGCTTCGACATTGAGATTAAGGATGTGCAGTTGTATTTTGTTGCAGAGGCTGATGAAGAGAAGAGAAGCAAGAAGGCTAGAGAAGAAGTTGTCTCTAATTACTTTAACATAAACTAAACAAAAGTACATTTTATTTCTTTTTATTAGTGGCTTGATTGATGGATTGCTTTTTTTTTTTTGATTGTCTGTTAATTGGGTCCTTGAGGTACAATTAGTAGAGACACCCAGGACCCAGATTTGATTTGTAGAAAAAAGGAAAAATCTTCTTGTTTGTGTGATCTTTTCTGTCATTTGAGGGCATGAGGTTCTCTTTGTAATGAAGCCTGTTCCTGTTTCTCAACAGTAATTATTTTTTCTTTATTCTCTGTGTTTCTTTGTCTCTCATCCCTTTTCACTGAGTTTGCCGATCCTATCATCTTCATGAAGTAAGAACTTCAAAGAATAATTACCACTGTAAATACAAAGGAAGCATACAAGTCTTATGTGTTTTTTTGCCCACAAAAATAAATAGTAGCATCTTAGCCTTTTGAATAGGTTAGTTACTCCTTTAGATCTTTAGGTAAAGAAAGAAAAATAAGATTCCATAATAAACTGAACATGTATAATGTTCTTTTGCTTTCCTAAGGTGTGTATATATAAATATAGGGTTCATATAAGAATTTAAGAGTATAAAACTGCTGCTTTTGGTTTTCCAGAATCTGTGCGAGCTCATAAAAGATACAAAAAGATAGATTGTGATTTGTGAACCGTATCTCTGTTAGTCGTACTCTTGGATAAGTTGAAGCATGTCTACATTAAATATAATTTTTCTGCTCATTATGAAAGTTAAGCACAGGGCTATTTTATCTGTAAACAAGATCATCTTTGGACCTGCCCACCGGGAAAAGGAAAATAAAAAGAAAAAGAAAAGAAAAAAATAAACCATCCTTGGATCTGAGACTGAACTGGTGCAATCTAGACAGCAGATATATTCAGTTTTCATATTAAAAACTGCCACTAAATCATGAGGCCAAAGATTGAGGCTGCATTGGTTATCATCATCATTGCATTAGGCTTAGTTTCCTCTAAAGAAAGCCAACATTAAATACGAAGGTATAGAGAAAGCTAAAGGGACCGTAGTTACCAGGATCCTATGATGACTGGACTAGAACAAAGTTCATATAGAAGGAAGCATTTTTCCCCCCTTTAGCATCCTCCAGATTCTGCTTGCTTTCAAGCATCCAATGCTGCACACAAGCTATTTATTGAGAGGTAATCAGAAGGCATTCATTACATCAGTGAACAAGAAGCTGCACTATGATAATTGAAGAAATTGAAACCAGAGTTAAATTAACATTTTTGACGACCAATCTTGAGAACGTTCATGAATCATTAAGATATCGATTTAACAAGAATACGGAATTGAGAAGAGTGCCTTTGACATGCAACGTAATACAGTACGAAGAACTCTAATCTAATGCAGATTGCTAAGAAAACGGGATTTTGCGAGCTCAGAGTCCTTTCTCTCCTTAGATGAAAGGAGGAAGTATCACCCATCGTCGTGGATATCTAGGTCTTCCTTCTTTTCCATCAAATAACTGCAAGGAAAGAATTTGAGGATAATAAACAAAAAGGAATGACATGATTAAGAATCTTACATTAAAGATGCATACTCTATGAAATAAAGCTGCATATAGTTAAGGAATGAAAAAGAGGACTAGTGCTTTACCTTCTTCAACCTCCGGTGCTTAGCAAAAGCCCAATTAGTCATAATTGAAGCAGCCACAACAAGGAAAACATATCCAGCTACTGTTTGTGTTGCAATATTAAACCCTAGCCACTGATAGATCTCCGTTGTGTAATTCGCACATGTCACTATGTTGAACAAAAACCCACGAGGAATCTGATATCCACCATTTCCATCTGGGCTTCTAAGATTTCTCAAAATCAGGTGGCAGTATAAGTTCGAAACTTGGCAGATCAACCCAAACCCAAATCCAATTTTCATCTGCAAATCACTCACAGGAGTATAATGCGGGTGGTTTACATAATAAGCGATATATGCCCCAAAACTCCAATAATAAGCACAGTTTCTGAAGACATTGGAGAGAGGGGAAGTTGCATGGCTGAATCTATGAACAAAGAATGTCTCCATTATTCGTTTGAAGTAGTGAAAGCACCAGTAATACATGGCATAGGTTTGAACTGGATGAATGACACGCTCTTCTTCATAACCGAAATACTTGTACACAGGAAAGTGGTAAAAGATGGGGTAGATTATTAAAGGACCGAGATACTCCCAGAAGAATAGAGTGCTGTAATAGACCTGCACGCCTAAATCCTTGAATACTACAGTCAGAGTGTTTGTATTTCCATCACAGTAATCTTTGAGAGATTTCTTTGGAGAGAGGACAACAGGTTTTCCCTTGGTTCCAGGTTGCAGAGGCAGGGTGAGACGCTGTCTAGATGGATAGAATTTTTTGGCTGTAACACGTAAAAAGATGAGTTATTTTGTATCGAGTTAAGTTACTGTAGGACCATGAACAAGTAGTCCCAGAAGTTGCCAGCAGAAAAAAAAAATTCCTATAACTTAAATGTTACATTATTAGTCAGTAATAGGTCAGGAAGTAGCGAGAACATAGATGTTTTTTGCAACTAGTTAAATCAAAATCCAGTAACGTTCTTAAGATAAACAATATACTTTATTTGTTTCCTAAAAACCCCCAAATAGTTCGACAGAAACCACATTGGTTTTGAAGATTCGTAGTTTGAGTCAGATAGTCATGCAAGCAAAGATCCAAATAAACTTACTTACAACAGGTAACATTAGGAAGAAAGCCTGCAGCTTTATCTTCATGCAATATGCGAAGTTATGATTCGAACATTCATTTCAGCTCCGGCTCAGCTACATATAACCAGATAGGTTTACTCAAACTCTCAGCCTGCTTACTTAATCAGGTTGAATAAGTAGATCAAGTTCCTGAATCTGACCTGTTTTAACTATTTATTCTTTTATTTTAGCTCAGTAGATAGATACACGAGAAACTTTATTTGACACCCCCACACTTAAGTCCCACATAAACTAGTGTGAAGAAATGTTAGTGGCTTAAATAGAGAAAAGCCCAAGGCCCAAGAGTAACTAGTGCTAGCATTTTGGCAGTGAATTTAGCCAACATCGAGTTACTCTCGGTGGGTCCCACAGCTTGCACACGCCAACGGGCATGTGGCCTGGGGCATGACATTATCACTATGAAGCATGAATGCTCTATGTTTTCTTTTTCTTTTCTTTTTTTAATCTTCTCAATCTTCCCAAAAAATTTGGGATAAAGGCTTTGTTCTTTTAGTTGTTTTATTTTCATTCTTGGTATACCATGAGAATGATTGCCAATTAGGGTAACAAGTGGTAAAATTCTGTCATCTATGCAATGGAGCCTAGTATATATAATTTTTACAGAGAAACTTAGTGGTAAGGAGGAAAAAGGTGACCAGAAAACTAGACCCTTGAAATAGTTGTTATATATTGATTATCCAAGCTAAATGACTCGAGTAGCAGACTATATAGGGGCTTAATTCAACTGTACATCCTCTTTCCTCATTATAAAATTCCAATCTGAAACTGCTGGAAACAAATCTCAAACCTCCTTCAGCCTAAAAATTTTTAACATGTGAAAACTAAGAAATAAGTCTACTTATCGAATTATGAAGGAAATACACCAAGAAAAGGTAATAAACATATAGTTCAAGATGCTTAACTGGTTATTATAATTTTTCCCCCCAAAACTGAACATACGCCCATTAGTCATTACTATCAAAATTACATTTTATAATATTCAAGATCAATCCAATTAGTTTACAAAATAACGGGAAGACGATTACACAGGAAAATCAAGAAGCAAGTAACCATTGCGGACAAAATGAGCATGATAATATGCTGATATAGTTGGAGATAATTATATATAACTCTTTCAAGGATAACCATTTAAAGTATAATTGCAGCTGTGCGGACTCATCAAGAAGCGTCTCCTGCCCTGAATTATAACCATCCTAGAAATAATGTCATACATATACCAAGTAAAAAACAAATTAAAAAATCACACAGTGATTCCACATCATATTGGCTGTTATCCCCCATACAAAAGAAAAATTTCTCATATATTATAACAAGATTTGTTTTTGAGTTTTTGAGTTTTGCTACAGGACCGAAAATATGGGACCAGCGGGCGATAAGTGAGTTGTCCACCTCCTATCGCATAATAAGCTATCCCTCTCCTATCATCAGCTGATTATGCAATAGGAGGGGTATAACTCACCTGTCCCCCTCCTATCTTCAGCTGATTATGCAATAGGAGGGGAATAACTCACCTGTCCCCTTTTGGTCCCATTTTTTGGGTCTTGAAGAAATTTTCTTTGTTTTTTGGACCAAACTAGTGGTTTTAATTTGCATTAAACAGAACCTTAATGTCTATTTGTCAACCGCACAAAAGACCAAAAAATAAATCACTTACCACGAGAGTGAATCGCCTCCTGCAAATCGCTGACAGTAGCCTGCATAACCCCGCCAAAATCAAACAAAAATAACAGAATCGTCAGATCAAACCCAAGATCAACACAAAACAACTCAAACCCATTTCAGATCCGAGAAGTCTACCGAGTCTTCGAGCTCGATCCCACCCTTGACCACCTCTCGGCCGCTTCGAGAGACAACGGTCACCTTCATCTCAAAACCCCCAAAAAAAAATTCCAAAACCCAAGTCACAAATCGAGAGAGAGAGAGAGAGTTATGAAGGGAAGGCGGAGATGGGTTACTACTTATTGTCGCTGATTTTTAAGAAGAAAACGGGTCGGGTCGGGTCGGGTCGGGTCTTATGACAGCATTCGGGTGGGTGAGAGTTTAAAGGCTGATGGTTGGGAGTAGGAGAGCTAATAAAACGTTAAAAGCTTTGTCTAGCGTGTGCACATGGGTCCTCGTAATGGCCTGTTAATGGCAACCGTTTGTAGCTGTCCTAGTTCTGTTATTAATTTACTATAGAAACTTTGTTTTCCTTTTATTTATTATATTTTTTCCCCTTGCCGATGAAAAATAGAATTAATATGATAAAAAAAGTAGATTTCTGACGTGATATCAAAACACAATTAGGACGAAAATCTCATTTCTACATGTTTAAAACGGATTTAAACAGATCTAATTATTAGACTCTGGATTTTCGGCTCATGAAAAGAACGCTTGATCTGCAACCCCGCCACAACTTCAAACTTTATACTTAGTATAATGCGCTTTTAACAACTTAGTGTAATGTTTTTTAGTAATAAAGATAATGTTACATCAACTTCAACAGAAGATGAAAGAATAGATGAATCTTTAGATTCTTTACTTACTTGAGAATGAATTAGAAGAATATGTTGAGAATTTAGGACAAAATAATGATATTAACGATAATAATTTAGAAGAATATGTTGAGAATTTAGGACAAAATAATGATATTAACGATAATAATATTCAAGAAGAAAAAGCTAGTACTTAATGATATTAACGATAATAATATTCAAGAAGAAAAAGCTAGTACTCCTAATTTTAATGAAGAATATAAATAAAATTCACATGAGGGCCAAGAAAAAAAATTAGAGATGAATGAGATGTCAAATTCAATTCTTATCAATATTTATGATCCTATATAATGGAAAGGTATTTATCAAAATTTTATAGATCTAATAGTTGAAAAATGCCCAATTATATAAGAAGAAGTAGATTTTCCTAAAGATGAAAGTAATAGACACTTTTCTACATCATATTACATAAAAAATTTGTCAAATGGAGAAAAACATGAAAGAAGGTGGTTAGTTTACTCAAAAGATTTAGATAAAGTAAAATTCATAGAAAAAAACGTAAAGTATTGGTAATGAAAATATTTCGTGAAAAACGTAAAATTCATAGATAAAAACAATTTGATGAAAATATTGGTAATGAAACAATATTCAACCCTGAAGAATCTTTTCGTATTGAATATTTCTTATACATAGTTGATAAATCGCTTGGCTCAATTGAAAGTAGGTTTGAACAATTTAAAACATATGAAAAAAAATTTGGTTTTTTGTTTGATTTGAAAAAATTAAAAGCTTTAGATGATATTGAATTGAAAGAATATTGTCTTAATCTTGAAAATGCACTAAAACATGATGAACATTCGGATATTAATGGACTTGATTTGTTTTCAATATTGAGAGTGCTTAGTGAAATTTTAAAAATAGAGATTAATAGCTCAATTGAAGTGTTGAACTATATAAAATGGTTAGATTCTTTTCTAAATACTTGTATTGCTTATCGTGTATTATTGACTATACTCGTAACAGTTGCTTCCGCTGAAAGAAGTTTTTCAAAATTAAAATTACTAAAATCTTATTTAAGATCGACTATGTTACAAGATAGATTGAATGGTTTAGCAATATTATCTATCGAAAATAATAAGTTAGAAAATATTGAACATAAAACTTTAATTAGTAATTTTGCAGCTCAAAAGGTTAGAAGAATGAGATAAAATCTATTATTAGTTGTATCACTTAGGTTTCATGTAATATTTTGCCTTGGACCCCAAAATTCCTAGGTACGGCCCTGCTTACTTCTCTGATCCCAGGTCTGGGACAGGACCTAGTCTGATTCATGACCAGCGTAGGAGCGGGGTCAAGCTGGGCCCGACCCGCAGCCCATGAATCGGTGGTCGACACATGATTTTTTAAATATTTTTCTATTTTTTATTTCTAAACTATATTAACTTTAAATTCATATTTGTAAATTTATATTTGATTTATTTTTGTATGTATGTATATATGCATGTATGCGTGCGCGTGTGTGTAAGTAATGATATGGTGAAATGATGAGATGAAACCTTATTCTGAGATGAACTAATGGGGGCATCAAATTCATGGTCCGTATTATTCATCTTGTTCAAAATATCATCTATTGTACCATAGAAATAAGGTTTGACCAATATTTAACTGGCTAATACATTGTAGGTGTCAAAAAATGCTTACAGACATCCAAATACCACTCAAGACAAAGAGAAGGTGATAAACATCAGTATCTAAGTCATGGGAGATCATACAAGCCCAAAGGAAGCAAAATGATCTATGAATCAACACAAAACAATGTGAATTCACAGAACAATGCAAACTACAGCGTGTGGGCGCGGCAGTACATGGTGTCGCGGCTGAAGCGCGGTAACCCATGGTGCCGCGGCTAAGACGCGGCAGCCTATGGTGTCGCGGCCAAGGCGCGGCAACTCATGGTGTCGCGGCCATTATAGGGGATGCTACAGCAGTTACAATGCAGTTATTTGATGATTATTAAAGCCCACGTGGCAGCATATTAGAGATAGAACGTGTGCTGACGTGGACAGGCAGTTAAACCATGAAAAAAGGTGGTTAAAAGTCATGGGGGAACAGTTTCAAACACGTATGAACGTGGGTGTAACTGCCCCTTTAGCCGCGGCAGTGTCGACTGCCGCGCCACCCCTATAAATACCTCCCTATACACGAAATAAAAGAGGGCTGAGCATTTCCAGAGTAGATTAGAGCAGAGAGCCTTGAGTTTTGGTGAATTAGAGCAAGAAAGAGAGTCTTCCTTCTTCACAAACATCCTCAAGAAGTTTATGGCGATTCCTAGAGATCTAAGCTCTGACTTGATCTTTAGAAGAGTGAATATCTTACATCGATAAGATATTCGCTTCAAATTCTTACTTCGATAAACGAATGAAGAATCATTAAACCCCTCATCGATTCAATCAGAATCTGTGATTTGGTGGTCCACGAGTCAAAGCGCTCCCGGCACATGCAAAGATCCAACGCAAGCAGCGATCCAAACAACGATCCTGCGTTTGTTTCTCAAGAGTTGTAATTTTTATTTTGTTGTGTAAAAGAAGTCTTATAAAAAAGACTATTTTTTTGAATTTGTTGTAATCGACCGAAGATATAATGAATTCCATGACAAAGTCAACTTTTGACGCAAACAAGCTGGCGACCACAGTGGGAGCCAACGGTCTTGCTGCCGAGCCCGTCGTGTCGCAGCCGATCAAGATACTGGTTGAGTCCATGGTTGAATACGAATTCGACCAAACCAAGTTTGAGGAATATCTTTCATCATCCTCTTCAAGATCTTCATTGTCTCGCAAGTACAAGAGGATCTCACAATTAAGGAAAACTTACATGCCAAAGAAGGCACAAAATGAAGACTCTCGCCTGATTGTTGCTGAGGGTTTTACTCGCAACACCTCTGCTCACAATGACTCTTATCTAGTTAAAGAGTCATTAAATCAAAGCCCACCGGTATTGACGAAAAGAGCTCGTCAGAGACAACGCCAACGCCGCGCTCGTCAAATAGCTAAGGCCTTAGAACAAACCGACGGAGTTCGTTATCATGCGGACTTAGAGTCGAGGAGGCATCGAGTGGTTCAGTTGTCTCAACGACCAATCATTCATGTCTCTGCTAAACTCACGACGAAGGAATGGACTATTGTCAAAAGGACTCGTTCGACCCTCAAATAACGTATACAAAAACATCGTGCAAACACTGCTCATGCCCGAGCTCTCCTACAACAAAGACGAGAAAGGAGGAAGGAAACGGTGACCAAAGAACCACCGAAACTCTGCCAAGTTTGGATTCCAAAGTCTGGACTTATGCAAAATCAGCATTCGGGGCCCGTTAAGACTCCATACCCGCAAGGGGGTGATTTTAAACGTGCGACTCCTGACATAACCTTGGATCGCTCAAAGACAAAAATAAATTATCCTGAGAATGCCAACAAGGTTTTACACCCCCAGAAGAAGACGCATTCACCAAGTGATATCGTCATACCTGGGAGGTCATGCCAACAGACAATACGATTTTTTGGCAATCATACCGATGAATCGTATTATCAAGTTGAAGTTGTGAATAATTTTCGAAAGAGAGTTATTCGAGAGATAAACTCTCGTTGTTCCTGTGCGCGACTCGTTAAAACAGCATTATCAGAATGTGACTGTTTCAAACGAGAAGTCATCCCACGAAAAGTCTCTGTATTATCGAAACCTAAGCCGAGACATTTCCGCAAAAGAAGAGCAGCTGTCCAAAATGATGAATTCCCTGAAGTCACCATCAACGTAGCTGATAGAAGAAAGTCTAAACAGCATTCAAGTGACTCAAATCCCGACTTTTCCCCGAAAGGAAAAGTCAATCCAAGAATTGCTCAAAGGATGTCTCGACTCCAATTAGGAGCTATCAGACGCAGAGACTACAAGAGAATGCAAGAAGGAATGTCCTCGGAGGATGAATTCTCGGACACTTATTCTGCAATCGCTTCTGATGATACAATGTCTAGCACAGGACAAATCAGAGAAGTATTCACAATCACTGCTGATCAGTTCACTCAAATACTTCAGGAAGCTCTAGCCAAACAACGTGAAGAAATTAGAGCTGAAGTGAAGACAGAAATGGAGTTAGCTATCCAACAAATGAGAGAATTGCTAACTCAACGGCCTCAACCCCCTGAGTCCAGTCAAAGAGCTGAATCCAGCCGCCACATTCAGAATGTTACAGATGACAGTGATCCAGAAGTGGATGAAGTCATTGTGGCTGATACACCTCCCAATAGCAATAACGATGGGGGTAGTCTAACGAATCCTCCCAATAACGAGATTTGGGGTGATTCAATAGCACCTCTCACAGGGGGTGGTCTAACTCATTCTCCTCAACGTCCTTCGAACGAAGACATAGACGATAAAGAGAAAATGAAAGAGCTTGAAAACAAAATCAACGCTTTGATGACGGCTCAAGAAGTTAAGAAGACGGGTATTCCATGTCCCTATCCAAGGGAATGGGATTCATTACCGTATCCGGCAAAGTTCAATCTGATTAACTTCACACCGTTTGAGGGGAAGAGTTCGCCGATTCAGCACTTAATTTATTTCAAGTCTCATTTGGGCATGATCTCTGGAAACGAGGTTTTAATGGTCCGGTCATTCGTTGGCACCCTTCGTGGGCCCGCCTTCGATTGGTACCGACGGCTCAAGCCAGGGAGTATCAATTGCTGGGATGACATGGAAAGTTTGTTCCTCAGCAACTTCTTCGATGATGATACGAAGTGTCAGTCGGAACCCTTTTAGATGAGAAGCAAAAAGACGGAGAGTCGGTCGACGATTTTGTCAAGCGCTTCCGTGGCAAAGCAATGAATTGCAGAGATCCTATTACAGAGGAGTTCATCCTGCAAACATGCCACAATAACCTCTCCATTGATGTCTTGGAAACTCTGGGGGTCGTACCATCCATAACTTGGAAAGAGTTAAAACTACGGGGTGAACAAGCTGAACACTTTCTTAAAAGAAAGAAAGTTGAGAGAGTTCAACCAACGACATCCACAATTCCTGTGAACGCAACTCTCGATCCGAGGTTCCAAAAGGAGTATTCTTTCGAAGACGATGAAGCTCCAGCCATATTGGAATACCTCCTCGCCAATGATAAAATCGAGCTACCGCCTATTAAAGATCAGGAGGGTGCTAAGATGATTACAGATCCAAACTACTGTGCATACCACAGAAGGGTTCTTCATCCCACCAATATTTGCTTTGGACTAAAAAATAAGATCCAAGCATTAATTGACTCCGGCATCATAATGGCGAAACAAGCCGAGTAAAGACGACTCATACTCCATTGGGTACACGAGTATAAACTGTTTTCCCTGACTCCGATGAGTATACGAGTATAAACTGCTTCTCCATCTCACTCCGAAAAGTATACGAGTATAAACTGCTCCTTAATACTCCAACAGGTATATGAGTCTAAACTATTTCCTTTCTTTCACGGGAAGTTCCTGGAGAATGTCATGCATGGTACTTTTAAGGATAACCCGTTCATATAGCTAAACATAATGATAAACTTAGTTTAGCAAGAAAAAGTTGGGGGTGGATGGTTCATGTAACGGATGTTCCCGAAAGAATGCTATATGTAATTTTTTTAGGAATAACCCGATCATTACAAACAAAGTGTTAAACACTACATCCCGACGGTGATTTCCGAATATTCTTTTGCTGAGATGAGATTCGATCACTTCGTTGGATCAATCTTCCCTCTCAAACCCTCCTTTGGTCAAACCTTTAAACAGTTAGGACCAAATCCAAAATCCCCTCTCGATTCGTTCCATGAACGAGAGGTCCACAAATTAAACGATCAAACCTTTAAACAGTTAGGATCGTCTCAAATCCCCATCTTGGTCAAACCTTTAAACAGTTAGGACCAAAGCCAAAATCCCCTCTCGATTCCTCCCATGAATGAGAGGTCCACAAATTGAACGATCAAACCTTTAAACAGTTAGGATCGTCTCAAGTCCCCACTTGGTCAAACCTTTAAATAGTTAGGACCAAAACCAAAATCCCCTCTCGATTCCTTCAATGAACGAGAGGTCCAAAAATCGAACGATCAAACCTTTAAACAGTTAGGATCGTCTCAAATCCCCATCTTGGTCAAACCTTTAAACAGTTAGGACCAAAGCCAAAATCCCCTCTCGATTCCTCCCATGAACGAGAGGTCCACAAATTAAACGATTAAACCTTTAAACAGTTAGGATCGTCTCAAGTCCCCACTTGGTCAAACCTTTAAATAGTTAGGACCAAAACCAAAATCCCCTCTCGATTCCTTCAATGAACGAGAGGTCCAAAAATCGAACGATCAAACCTTTAAACAGTTAGGATCGTCTCAAATCCCCATCTTGGTCAAACCTTTAAACAGTTAGGACCAAAGCCAAAATCCCCTCTCGATTCCTCCCATGAACGAGAGGTCCACAAATTGAACGATCAAACCTTTAAACAGTTAGGATCGTCTCAAGTCCCCACTTGGTCAAACTTTTAAATAGTTAGGACCAAAACCAAAATCCCCTCTCGATTCCTTCAATGAACGAGAGGTCCAAAAATCAAACGATCAAACCTTCCTACAGTTAGGATCGTCTCAAAACTCCCACCTGGTCAAACCTTACTACAGTTAGGACCACAACCAAAATCTCCTTTCGATTCATTTTTGTGAACGAAAGGTCCACTTTTGAATTGAGTAATCAAACCTTATGACAGTTAGGATTATTCAAACCACTCCAGATTCTCTAAGTGGAGTTCCCACTTCGAGTTTCCTTTGTACCAGGAGATAGAATATAAAATTCTTCCTCTCCGATTTTGGGTTCATCTCTACCAACAAACAAGAGACCAGGAGATAGAATATAAAATTCTTCCTCTCCGATTCCGGGTTTATCTCTACCAACAAACAAGAGACCAGGAGATAGAATGTAAAATTCTTCCTCTCCGATTTCGGGTTTATCTCTACCAACAAATAAGAGACCAGGAGATAGAATGTAAAATTCTTTCTCTCCGATTTCGGGTTTATCTCTACCAACAAACAAGAGACCAGGAGATAGAATATAAAATTCTTCCTCTCCATCATTGGGTTCATCTCTACCAACAAAAAAGGGACCGTATTACTCCAATAGGTACATGAGTCTAAAGCAGGAAGTTTCTGGAGAATATTACTCATAATATTCTTAAGAATAACATGATTACCTCCCAACGGGTATATGAGGTTAAACTATTTCCCGAACACTCCGATGAGTATATGAGTATAAACTGCATCTCCTTGAAACTCCCAACGGGTATATGAGGTTAAACTGTCTCCCGAACACTCCAATAGAGCATATGAGTATAAACTATTTCTCTATTCTTCAACAATAGTTCTGATTCAAGACTTCGACGACGGCCAAGCGATAGACGCAGCACCGGAGGAATCTTAGCTATTCTACAAAGCACTGAATAAGCTAAAAGATAAAGAAGTCAATGATTGAAGCCATTCACAGACCATTCTACGCAATTTCCTCAACAAAGCACTGGAGGAATTGCAAGGAAAGTTATCATATCCAAAGTGTCCCAAACCCCTCTCTAAAAAATGATGAGTCTGAGATACTTTGGAGGGGGTATCCGTAGGCGTCAAAAAATGCTTACAGACATCCAAAAACCACTCAAGACAAAGAGAATGTGATAAACATCAGTATCTAAGTCATGGGAGATCATACAAGCCCAAAGGAAGCAAAAGGATCTATGAATCAACACAAAACAATGTGAATTCACAGAACAATGCAAACTACAGCGTGTGGGCGCGGCAGCTCATGGTGCCGCGGCTACAGCGGGCGCGCCAGCCTATGGTGTCGCGGCCAAGGCGCGGCAACTCATGGTGCCGCGGCCATTATAGGGGATGCTACAGCAGTTACAATAGAGTTATCTGATGATTATTGAAGCCCACGTGGCAGCATATTAGAGATAGAACATGTGCTGACGTGGACATGCAGTTAAACCACGAAAAAATATGGTTAAAAGTCATGGGGGAACAGTTTCAAACACGTATGAACGTGGGTGTAACTGCCCCTTTAGCCGCGTCAGTGTCGACTGCCGCGCCATTTGGACGCATCAACTGCCGCGCCTAAAGAGGCAGTTGTTGATCGGCTATTTCTTCAGTTATCGTCTAAGGAGGCTATAAATACCCCCCTATGGCCATCATTGACACAGCGGAGCATTTTCAGAGCAGATTAGAGCAGAGAGCCTTGAGTTTTGGTGAATTAGAGTAAGAAAGAGAGTCTTCCTTCTTCACAAACATCCTCAAGAAGTTTCTGGCGATTCCTAGAGATCTAAGCTCTGACTTGATCTTTAGAAGAGTGAATATCTTACATCGATAAGATATTCGCTTCAAATTCTTACTTCGATAAACGAAGGAAGAATCATTAAACCCCTCATCGATTCAATCAGAATCTGTGATTTGGTGGTCCACGAGTCAAAGCGCTCCCGGCACAGGCAAAGATCCCACGCAAGCAGCGATCCAAACAACGATCCTGCGTTTGTTTCTCAAGAGTTGTAATTTTTATTTTGTTGTGTAAAAGAAGTCTTATAAAAAAGACTATTTTTTTGAATTTGTTGTAATCGACCGAAGATATAATGAATTCCATGACAAAGTCAACTTTTGACGCAAACATATATGTCTCAAGCAAATTGCACCCCAAGTCGACCCATATAGGCCGACCAAAGAGTCCCGTCTCGCCAGGCTAAGACAGAAGTCCCTTCTCGCAAGGCCGAAACAGACGTCCCTTCTCGCTTGACTGACTCGCCCTTTCTTGCCAAGTCAAGTCGCTCCTTCTCGCCAGTCCGAGTCATTCCTTCTTGCCAGGCGAGCCGCCCTTTCTCACCAAGCAGCGTCCCTTCTCTCCAGTCTGGGTCGATAACTTTCGGGGCCGACTAAAAAGACGGTACTTCTCACCTTCTCGTAAGAAGTCGTCCCTTCTCGACAGACGGCCCGAGTCGTCCCTTCTCACTAGGTCGAGTCGAAAGGCGGTCATCCTTGAGTCCTCCACCAACAGTTAGTCGCCATCACATTAAATGCACGGTCAAAAGTCATCATTGCTCTAGCCTCCATAGTCTTTGACTCATTAGACCCAATTAGCACCATGCAGCTATTGTTGCTTTGCACTAACCACCTGGATGACCAATCTTTGCTAGTGGTCGACACCTGTCAGCTGTCTACCTGGACTCAGTTCAAGCTACCTGTCTGCCCTTGTGATCCTCCATAAAAGAAAGTCATGCACCTCAAGGTAGCTCTCTGATCTTTTCACACAACTTCGAAACCTTCTTCAGCGTCTCACATTTTCCCACTCAAGTTCATATATTAACTTGATCGTCGGAGGAACAACCGGAGAACCCAACTCCGACCTCTTACGAGTTCTTCGTGTGCAGGAATGAATACCAAGTTTCCAGACTAGTCATATGAAGAAGTTTGAAGACTCCAACCCCACATTAATCTTTAACTAAACCCCATGTTAGATAATTGACATCAACATCATCAAATATATATGGTCAAATTTTTACATAGTTTCGAGTCTTCTAGGATATGAATAAAATAAGTTTAATATATTGATTTTTGAGACAACTTAATACCCGTCTCTTTTACACATAGTTAAAATAATTATTAAAAGTTTTAAAATAATATATACTTTTTTATATATAGAACATAATGAGTGCAAATGACGATGTGCGACGTCGATCATTGTTTCAGATAGCCTATCGAGCCATCTCACGATAAGAATGTTATCTCACCATCTCATTTTATTATGTGTGTGTGTGCGCACGCGCGCTTGTGTGTAAACATCACGCAGTGTGTGTGTAAACATCACGTAGAAAAACAACGTAAACACAAAGATATGCATAGTTCAGACTTCGTAGGAACACCTGACTACATGAGGCTCATTTATTTTTTGCTAAATAAAGTAATATTTATAACTAAACTCCAGTTGGACGGGGGTTAGCTGGGCCGGGCTTATAGTGGGCCCGACTTGCTGCTTTGGTCCTGAGTCTGGATTTAAACCTAGCCCGGCCCGTGAACCGCCATCAATATAGGGAAGGTTGGGTCGGGCTAAGTGTGGGTTGAGCCGGGTTTAGACCCACACCATGCTGAGCAAATTCGACTTGTGATTCGAACCGACCCATACCAAACCCTAGAGTAAGAGAGGGGGATAGTTGAACTTAAACTAATGGGAGAGAAGAGAAAGAGAATGTAATGGAAGTAATTATGTTTGGATAGACAACTAGAGAATGGGGAGGGAGGGAGAACGATGAAATTAATGTGTTTGTTTAGAATAGAAAATAAAAAAAAAACCAGAGCAATTCACTTAAAATCAATATCCTCCCCTCCCAATCAGTCCACTTTAGGATAGTTAAGAAAATAAGAACATTTGTTTATTTTTAATTTTCTCAGTCCTTCCATTCACTTACTAAAATTGTAAACAAACACAATTTTAAGATGGATAATATTATAACCTTCTCAACTCCGCCTCTCCCCCTCTTAAAAAAAGCTATTTAAATCCATGGAGTTTATGGCTCATGATTGATACCTATATAGTTAGATTCTCACGTTTATAGAGATTTAATTGAATGCTACCTAGTTAGTTGGGTAGTTGACTTGTGCTCCCTTGGCAGAACAATGACCAAATGCAACAAACTTATTATTATTATTATTATTATTATGGAATAACAACAAGCTAATTGTTGTCTACATAATAATATTAATTTAATAAAAAAATAGAAAACAGTAGTCAAACTTTATAATTTGAGTTGTTTATTTTAAGGCGTTTCAGAAACAGAGAAGCATTTGATCATTTTGGTTATTAGAAATATATTGTTCATTTAGTTGCACTTTCGCAGGAAATTGCTTTCTACGTTAAATACTTGCAACCTGTTTTTGTAGGAGATTACACAATTATATCAACTACACTTCCAAAACACTTACAAACTGCAATGAGACGACTTGCAATGAGCCAATATGCCGACTACCTCAACATACAAAGAGCTGAATAACAAAATGACGGGGGGAAAAGGCAAGCCAAGAAGATTTCTTCACTTAATGCAAATTTAAGCATTCCCCACATAAATCATAGCATATTCAAATCCAAATTACCATCCCATTCTCCAATATTTCGACAAAAATAGACGAAACATTAGCCCTTCATATCAAGCTACTTCCAGAGAACAACATGTCACCAAAATGCACATAACATGCTAGATAAGTTTGTCAGCAGCAAAAACTAGTACCAAACTAAGCAGCAAAATGTACGTAACATGCTAAGATAAGTTTGAAGCATAGGGTTTAACTGCTATATTCACTTGATTTTGTTGACAATGTCCTCCACAACTTCGTCCATGTCGAGATTCTTCATCGGTGTGAATGGTCGTTTCAAGCCCTACATATGATCAGATAAAAAGAAGGAAAGGAAGCAATCATTAACATTCAACTATTTGGGAACTAATGTTTGGCAAGTGATCATAAGTGCCTTATAAGCCACTTTGACATGTTTGACAAGTAGCTTATTTTGGCCAACAGCCACCAAAAAATAAGCTAGGGTCCCTAGCTTATAGTTTGGTGGCTTATAAGCAACCAGGCTTGATCGACAAAAATATGCCTCAGATCATTTCAAAAAATTTGAAGCCCCACTTATCTATCTTCGACTCTACTAAATGCTTTTTGGTCATTTTGACAATAATGATGGCTTATAAGCCACCCATTGCCAAATACTCTGCTATTGAAAATAAAGTATAATCTACTAAATTTACCAAACATTTTTGGCTTATAATCTATTTGTGGATTATGAGCCAAGTCGATTATGATCCAAAGTTGCCAAACATGCTCAGACTACTACATTGATACTCAAAACATAGGAACATCAATGTATTTCATCCAGTTGCAACAAAAGAATGCATGGAGCATTAAATACATTAATACAAACATTGTTATCCTATGCATACTGGATAACATAATTTTAGTAGCATAGTGGTCCATTTGATAAATTTGCAGCAGGTATATCAATCCAAAGGAGATGCAGTTTGATGTAAAATGCTACATGAAGATTTCTGATAGGAAACAATATGGCCTCATAGAAATTGAAGCTTGTTTTCTGAAGAATTGTCAATAACTGTTAGATTCTTGTCACAATATCCCATCAGACAAAACAAAACGAGTGAAACTGACATGGTACCCAGAACCACAAAAAAAACTAATAAAAGAAAACGGAGCTTTCTAAAAGTAAAAAGATGATATGAGGTATCAGACCCCCCCCCCCCCCCCAAAAAAAAAAAAAAAAAGTCCAATCAAGGACATAGATGCATCATATAATAGTCCTGATCACTTAAAAACATAACTACATCATATAATGTAAACATAAATAAGAAAAATTGTTGTAGATTACTTACCAGAAGGGAAATGAAAATTTCTCCGCTTGCCTTGCGAACCTCAAAGCATCCCCGACGAGGCTGTAATAAAATGCATAATCTGTCAGTTAATAGAAATAGCAGAAGCATATCAAATCTCACGTTAAAAGCTGAATACAAACACGTTGGCTTAAGTTTAACAGCGAAAGCCGAATAAACTAGGAGATAATACCTACTTTATTATTCCTTTGAAGAAAACTTTCAAGGTTTCTTTACAAGTCTCAGTAATTTCACAACACCTCGCTTACGCTCAACGATAGAACCCACCCCACGCCCCCACCTACGCGTTCCACCCACCCCCCCCCAAAAAAAAAAAAGACTGTTACAAGTAACAAGGTACATTTAGGGGGGGAAAGCAAGAGTAACATTGTACACCTGTGTAACAGACTATAAAAATATGATAGTGGTATCAGAAAACCACCCCTCACAAATTGCACACTGAATGAATACGCAAAAACAATGTACATCAACAAATCCTGAAAAGTTATCTCAGTGGCCACAGGAAATGTAGTCAGGCAAGAAGACGATTCCAGCGGACATGTAAAATAACAACTAAACATAAAATAAGTTAAAAATTCTATACAAAGTTTACACAGTTAAATAATCGCAATCCCCAAAGGTTAAGATGGTTATAGATAAAAAATGTAGATTGAAGACTCCATAGCCTGAAATAAAGTACGGAGTACATCTGAAATTGCCAAATGTAGAACATGTCTGCTTCATTCATGCTACAAACAAATTCTGCGATGCAACAAACATGGGAAGCTACTATAGACTTCACCAACAGATATAACATGAAATAATTTGACAAAACATGATAAAATAAAAAGCTCTACTGAAGAAGCAAGCATCAACGCCATACATTGCACTTTCTCAGAATAACACATACCTTCTCAGGATTAATTGTGACATCAATGCCAGGTATAGCACTTTCCAAACCTTCTTTTACAATGTTGGCCCTTGTCTTGAATGAATTGCATTGCTTGCTGAGAGGGTTGGAAAAGGGAAGAAAGAGACCTTGAGTAAATTGTTTGACTTTGTTGCATGTACGTACTACTATGTATGGAGTAGCTTCATAGAAATTAATTATAAAGCATTTTCATTTTCACATATAAGACAATGTTAAATCATTAAAATTTACATTAAAATGGGGGAAACTGACTAAACAATGGCCTAAGGTTGCAATTATGTTTCTGCAGCTTTGACTAACATTGTTTCAGAGAAAAATTGTTGTATTCTTTTTTATGAGACGATAAAAAAGCATCACGTCTACTTGCAGGATCCTTTGCTCATAATGATAACCTAAACGGACCATCTAGGTGCTGCCCTTGGAATTTTCCGATCACGTTAATTATTAAAGGAAACAGAGTTCTATCTATATATACATAGAAAGAGACCACTATATTGTTCATCTAACCCTAAATTCTCTTAAATAGAGGATAGAATGATATTATAAATTAGATATGAGATAAAATTATGTCAAATCATATCTCCCAATATCTCAATAATATCTCATAATATATTCCTTAACACTCTCCTTCAAGCTGGAACATATATATCATACATGTCCAACTTGTTACAAAGCACACTTTAAACTGTGACGATGCTTTAAAAAACTCAAAGTAATCTTGATCTTCTTATCTTTCGCTAGGATGCCTTCAAATCAGTTGATCTACTCTAGGACTCTACCGATAAAATGATCCTTGAAGGATCTGACAATAAATAATCCTTCCAAGATCCAATAACAAATGATCCTTCTTTAAGGATCTGACAAACAAATGATCCAAGAGGTGGAGTTGACTTTGGGCTCGAGCAAAGATCAATGTGGTCAACGAGGCACAAGGTGAGGGCAGATTAGAGCGGAGTTGGCTCTGATCAGAGTGGACGAAAAACAGTAATTCGCGGATATAAACAATACCAAAGTATGGATGGACAATAGTCAATGAACAGTAAGCCGATGGACAATAAATCAATAAATAAACAGTAGCCGGTAGACAATAATTTGGTGTCTAGGCCAACGAGGGGAAGCATGAAGTTTCAACAACCCCCCCCCCCCCCCG
>NC_033801.1:128912312-128913716 GCF_001876935.1 Asparagus officinalis | reverse complement strand
CCCCCTCGGCGGCTCGATGTAGACGATGAAGAAAGAGCTCTCTAGGATCAAGAGGATGACTCTGATACTATGTGGAGAAATATAAAAAGACCAAGTTGTTATTCATCTAACCCTATATTACAAAATAGGTATGGGATAAAATCATATTCAATCATATCTCCCAATATTTTCAATAATATCTCATAATATATTCCTTAACGCTGTCCACCTTGACGATACTAAACACATAAGCAAAAAGAAAATGCTCGATCTAGGTGTGGATTCTACCCAATTTATCAGTAACCACAACTGTGCTGTGAAGCCTAATTAAATAAATGCAACTGACTAAAACACTAGCAAGAAACTATAGGTGCAACGGAATGTAAGAAAATATTGAAGTGTAAGACTAGAAAGTAATTATAACAACGTAAGCTTCACGCTAAAGAGCTGGAAACATAAGACATCACGAGGAAGGATAAAATTCATAGGGAATTCCATGTTTTGTGTAAAACGTATCATTTGTCAACTTGGCCACTAGTTAACTAATTTATTGAGCTTACTGAGCCTAGTTCAATATACACAGCTGTTTAACTTGATTACTTATGTTCCTTCGAAAACACATATCCTCCTATTTCATGCTCAGCGAGGAAGTTATAATTCATGTTCAAGCAGTATGTAGTGATCTCAGTCTTCGGCATTGATCTTTATAGTTTCATACTATATAAAGAAACCCAAATAAAGGACATACTATGCACGTAACTATACGATTCATATTTATCCACGGATGATGTCAACCATCTCGTGACATGGCTACATAATATATACCAACCTCAACAAAGCTCTCAGATAATATGTACAGAGAGAGATAACATTCACAGCAAAATACATGGTTTGCTTTATAATAAGAATCCGGCACCCGAGACTTAATCTAAACTAGTCACAGAGCACCATGAGAATAAATTTTGAGCACTCCATCAAAATGTTGCAAGATCTCAAAAGGGCTGACTTCTTTATAAACTTATTTTCACCAGTGATCTCAATCAATGGGGATTTCTCAATTTCGGACTCTGATCCGTGGTCAACGTCATTTCTTATGGAGAATAACAACAGGACAATGAAACTATGACATTTCTATGTTCTATTTCCTCGAAATTTCGAGCTTCTACTCCCCAAAAAACCAACCTTTGCCAAAAATAAACATAAAAATGTGATTTTTATCTCCGGATCCAGTTTTATCTGAGAAAAGGTCGACAAAAACCCTAGCTTTAGTTGACAAAAACAGGCAGAACCCTCACCAAGCTTCGATGACGATGCCCCACGAAGATCCGTCGCCGGCGGCCGGAGGTGCCACGTCATCAGCCTTCTTCTTCTCCTTCGCGACCTTCTGCTTCTTCGGCGGAGGCTTCGCCGGCGCCGGAACCACCC
>NC_033801.1:128903297-128912287 GCF_001876935.1 Asparagus officinalis | reverse complement strand
AGGAGCGCAATCTGGTCATCTCACTGCTCCCTAGCGGTCGCTGGGAGTTCTAGTGAGATACACATTCCTCAAAAAGTAAGGTGGTCGTCTACTCGCTGAGGAATGGGAAAAGAAGATCATCGATCACCAAAAACGATAATAAAGGGATTGCTATCTAATTAGTAGTTATGGATCTATTTGGCGGACGATTCGTCTCTGAGTGCAAATTAGCAATGCGTACAAATCGACGACCTTTAATAAGATGGTGCTCTTTATACTATTTTTCTGACAGTGGAGAGGATCTCTTTTTAGTACTACATAAATCTAATAGAGAATTTAATAGGAAGATATGAGATAAAAACGTTTTCATATGGGATGAATCTGCGTATGGTTGGCTGTCTGCTATTATTTCGATCAGTATGATCGACGTGATGTCCAATTGCGACCACATCGATATATGAGTAGATGATACTTGCATTGACATTTGTGTTGGATCGGTTGTCTTCGTCCTCTATCTTCTAGTATATGATTTCATGTTGCTAGGAGTTAATGCAATATTAAGATTAATTGTCCTTATTAAAACTTTAAGCAAGAAATTTTCATTATTCATGGATAACTACTGTTATTCATCCTAGTGAAATTTTATCTCCTTTACAAAATCAGATCTTTGACTATAAAGAAATCCTTACTTTAGCATGAAGGGATTCAATTTTCTCGCACCTAAATCATTAGAACATGGAATTTGCATTTGAAAAAAAAAACACTTTTTGTTGAGCTTATTAATATGTAAATATAGTCTCACAAAAGATATGAGAAGAAAGAGGGATGAGTTTAAAATATGAATTGGGGTCAATGCCTAGCAAAGTAGCAGTTATAGTTAAAGAAAAAAAAAATCGAAAGTAAACAGAAGATATAAATTAAAGAAGAAAATCTTAGTAGTGACAAAGACTATATATTTATCGTTTACTCTTTTTTTTTTTTTTTTTGAATATATAATATTTATCGTTTACTCTTTTTTTTTTTTTTTTTGAATATATAATGTGGATGGTACCAAGAGAAGAAATAGATTGTCATATATGTACCATGAAAAAAATGCCGCTCACGTTTCAAGGTGGAGATAAAGGGGGGCTAATGTTTAAAAAACAAAAAGGGGGGAAATTAAATATTCATGTATCTAATTAAATTTTTCGAAATTTGTTACTCAAGCAGCTATATCTGGATATATGACTCTATGGTTAAATGAATTTCGTCATTCGCATAGTGAACCATATTTTCTTTTTAGATCTTGTTTCTCAGTTGATAAATAAGAAAAAGAATTTGGACAAAGATCAAACAGTTAAAACGAAAACAGCATGCAAATGACTAATTATTTTTAACCAGACCAAACCAAAATTGTGGGCTCTAATAAGTTTGTCAAAGTAAAAATTGGGTTGGCAGTTGGAACTGGTTTTACTTGGGGTTGGTTTAGGCGCAATTACGTAAAGCCTAATTTTATTTGGGCGATCAGCTATTTAGTTTGGGCTCATGATTAATTATTAGAATTTAGCCCTCCCGTCAAAAACCCACTTATTTTTTACTCCAATAAAACCCTAAATTTTAGGGGTTATCACACATACTCCTATGAACTTATTTATTTCTATATCAATCCTAACGTCAAATTAGCACCATCAATTCTAACACCTCGTGCCGTAACTTACGAAATATGAAACATCCATACGTACAATATGTTATGCTTTCATAATTTTGATGCTACTAAGTCAAAGGCATAACTGAAATCCACCATTTTTCTCAGCACAATTGCTTAGCTATTGATCATAGCCTCTGCATACAAGAGAAAAATACATTTGTAATGTCACAGTGATTATTTTATTTACTATAAACCGTGATTACCCCCTGCATATTTCTTTTTCGTGTAGCTCTAACATCCTCGCCTCCGGATTGCATAGCCCCGAGCACCCGTCGTCCCAAACAGCCACCGACGACGGCCTGCATTCAGGCTCGCAGAGTGCCCGGTCATCTTCATGATGGACGTTCATGGCCAGCATCCAAGCTCCGATCGTCACGTCTTCATTGCTGAACAAACGAACGACGTCCCTTCTCAAGCCAACTAAGTTCTCAACGACTTCATACGATAGCGCGTAGATGCTGCCACCAGCGTAAGAGAAATATTCATGGCCGAGCAAATCTGATCGAGGCTCGTACCACTTCTGTCCTGGGTCAGTCAGGACCAGACCCTTGTGCATGCACCCGATGTAGGTGAGGGGGTGGGGGCGATCTCTTTGCAAGAGGAGAGAGAGTCGACCCGGCCTTAGATAAACGTCGTCGTCAAGCTTGACATAAAAATCAGCGTCAAACGATTCGTACGCCGCTCTGAAGAACGAGATGGTCTTGGCGGGGAGATTGCTATAACTCTCCTCGATGTCATCCAGCATCAAGAAGTCGTCATACTCTTCGGCTTCCCCTCTAAGTTCCGCCATCTTGGTCTCGTCGCCTGTCTTCCCGATCACAAATCGGAAAGCCAAACCCGTCGATTCTTCGAGTTGGCGAAGGCTTTGAGGATCGGAAGGGAACCAAGTCTTTCGAAGGGCTTTCCTCCTCTCTGTTGATCCGAACCCTGTCTGCACCCCTACAAATCCGAGCACCCGACGCCTCTTGCTGAAGCCGGGTGCGGGTGCAACGGATCCGCCCACAGTCCCATTACCATCCCATGAAGTTAGGTTGAAGCTGCTGTAGTTGTATAAAGCCATGGCTCCGATGAGGAATCCGAGGATTCCAATGGCGAGGCAAAAGACATTGAAGGCGGAGGATAAGCACTGACGACGGTGACGGAGGTTTGAATTAGAGTTGATGACTTTGCTCAGCATTGTGCAGAAGAAAGACGCTGTTAATTGGCTGGTTGAAGAAAACTTTTTCCCTTCTCTTGCTCTCGGCTTTGTTTTGCTCTCGGCTTTGTTGACGCACAGAAATCAGGCCGAGCTCTTATTATATAGGAATTAATACAAACACTAAACCGAGTAGATATGAAATCCTTGTCCTAGTGGTCCTAGTGTTGTACTCTCTTTATTCATTAAATCAGTGTTTGTTAAAATTAATCCCAACGCCATAAGAACTCAATATTCCATAACCCAACTGAGATTTCAAATCCTTATCCTAATCTAATACCTATTTTATTATATTAAATCATTATTTTAGAATTATAACACAACTAAAACACACGAATTTTTCTAAATTAATCCAAACACAACATGAAGTAGAACTCACAAAATCATTTTCTAATTAAATTAATCATCTCACAGCTAAAATTTCTCTACTATTTCAAAAGGAATCCTATTATAATAAGAGTTCTTACTCATCAAGTTTCTGCTTCAAAAGTTTACATAGTTAGGAACATCTGCGACTCAACAAGTTACCACACTCTTAAAATGCCGGCATTTTAGACTTGTCGCTTGTCTTTCCGATCACAAAGCAGAAGACCAGACCAGTTCCTTATGCAGCTACAATTAATATATCATTCTCATTCTGCATAAACATATACAGCACTGCTGGTGAGCTAACTCTAAGGGAAATAAAGGAGACCGAGGAAAAGAGAACGACAAAGAGGAAGAGGGCAAGCAAAGGAAAAGGGAAGAATAATACCGTGAAGACTTCAGACAGTAAGCCTTGTTGCGCAGCACTGCAAGAAGAGCGATGGCAAGGGATGGCATTGCAAGAGGCCCGCTCAGCTCCCCAATTCCTTATGCAGCTACCACCTCACCCAGATAAGAGCCTACACCTCCAACCATCGAGCAAACGATCCCTCCGCAGCTGTAACTGACAAGGGCAAGCAGCGCGATAGCAATCACCAAGAAGAGGCAACAGGTACAGACTCAAGCTTGTATTATTATTACGAGGGGTTTGGGCCACCGTGAGGGAAGCAAAGAGGAAGAATATCAACTGGTGTGGTTGAAGATTGCAGCGGCAAGGAGAGTGGTACAATGTTGGACAACGGCGGCGATGACGGCCACGGTGATAATAACGCTGTTGCAGGTGACGATGAGTACGATCTCGATTGTTTCAACGAAGAAGCCCAATGGATCCCGCCCACACATTACATTGTGATCCCAAAAAATCAGTTTAAAGTTGTTGTACAATGTCATGGTTGCAGGAAGCCCAGGATTTCAATGGTGAGGCGAAAGGTAGCGAAGGTGGAGGATAATTGCAGAGGCGGATTTTGTGCTCCGCAGAGAATACCTAAATCTGGTCATCATCTACGAAATATAAATACTAAACCAAGTAGGATATCAAATCATAGCCCAGCCATTATATTCTCTTCAGTAATCGTAATACGATTATAACTCACTGAGTGTTTGTAAATCCATGCACTAGAGCTCATACTCATCAAGTTTTCTGATTCCAAATTTAGCACAAGCTTTCTCAACTGACATAATTGCTTAACCTTATCTTTTTCATGATCCAATTAGATACCGCAAATTTATCAGGTTCTATCACCGCTCTAATAAAAATACAGAAGTATATCCACGGTTCTTCTATCTGCAATTTCAGTTTTTTCCCCCTCAAACAATCTCAGTGCATGTGAGCTAGCATTTCCTCTTGAATACTAATTGTTGAGAATAATCCGCTTGCATTCAAACATCCATCCGTTCTTCATCCAACCAACTGAATTGTGAGTCATAAACAATTCCAGCTAACATAATCCATGTATCTCTAAGCAGAAAATATATGTGGATGATTGCCCTTCCAGTTTTTGAAACCTTACTATCATAAGATTGTCATATAGATATATTTAAGAAAAATTACATAAACATGTTCCTAGAAAAACTAACAGCTTAATATGCACTAGAGGAAGAATAAAACTGATGCACAAAGTTCCGAGTTCTATGATATATGCACTAGAAAAACTAACAGTGTAGACATGCTTTAAGCTGACTAAACTGAGGAACAGGCAAGAGTAATCCGCACGAGTTGAAATCAAAGAAAATTATTGATCAACTAAGAGGTCAGACTATATATCCTGATGATAACCTTCGACATTTTGCAATCTAAAAAAAGTCCAAAGTAGTTGTCTAGTTGATGCATTAAATCCCCTTCTTGACAAAATTTCTATATACCACTATATCCATCCAAATTTTCTACTGCTTTCTTGTTACATTCAAACAGCTTATGGCAATAAACTTCCTCGCTTTCTTGGCAAGTGCAAGCGACAGATTTTGGATAAAGCCCATCTATCATATGGATCTATCTCTAAAATAAAATCCTACTATGTTTTTTGATAAAAATGGTGGGAGCTAAAAGCCTACTATTACAAGCCATAAGTCCAGCTTAACTTGTACAGAGACTTATCATGGAATCTCCCTTTATATGGTACCCTAAAATGTCATGGCAAGGTGCAATGCCCTACTATCATTAGACTATTAAATGGTGGTTTAATCCGAGAGGGCCTCCTCAGGCTAATAAGCAATCTGATCAGCCCACAAAAAACACACACAGTGGCCAATTATAAGAGTTGTAGGTCTAAAGATAATTTGTCAGCAAGAGAATACACATACAATGGCCTATTATTCAAGTCTGTTGACCTAGAAAAACTAGTGGCTTTATATGCGGAAGTTCTTAATTTGATGGTATAAGAGTATTACCATAAAAGGCTCTGCAAATCCTTTGATCAGATGCAGCTAGGGAGAAGATTTCTACAACACAATGCACCCAGAAAGTTATCAATATATTTAACCACACAAAATATCATAAGTATAATCACCATCTGTACCATAAATAATCAAGTGCATTCAACAATTAACTCTTCTAGTTCTTAAAAACTCATTTCATGCTCTCGAGTGAGCTCTAAAATTTACTTTCGTGGTGAAACAAAAACAGTTATATAACATGCCAGAATCAATCCTTCTACATGAACACAATTTACTCTCTATAAAATTACACATATGAACGGTAGAAAGTACGAGCAGAACTGACCTAACAATCTTGATTCTCATTGCAAAACCTTGCAAATATCCTCATAATCCACAGCCTGCAACACCCTTCCATCATAAATCCCCTTCTCAATCTGCACCTTCGCGCAAAACCTCTCCGTATTAACCGACAAAAGCCTCGCATTCGATCCCCTGTAAGCCCCGTTCACAATTCTAACGATCCCTCCAATCTGTGGAATCACAGTCTCAAGCTCCTCCTGATCAACCCTCAACACATGCTTACTCTCCAACATCTCGATCTCACCAACATACTTATCAATAACCCTCTTCACAACTCCCTTCTGTTTATAATACCCTTTCTCTTTCAAAGTCTTGCTCATTACTTTGACTACAATCCCTTCAAATAACCAATAATCCTTCCGATTGCTCCTCTCCTTCGCCTTCTCCTCCTCCTTCATCAACTCGTCCAACGCCGAGGACCCGACAGCTACACCCTTGCCCTTCTTAGCGCCTCTTTCAGATTCCTCCGCTGCCTCCTCAAACCCCAATCTCGCGCTTCTGGCCGCAGGCTTCTCCGCAGCATTCGAAGTGGGCTGAATCGCAAACTTCAACTTCTCCAACGGCTTCTCCGTCAGCCCCCCCTGCCGCTCCTCCTCCACAAGATCCGACCTTTGCCGCTTGTTCTTCATCTTCTCCTTGAAAAGAGTCTCCGAGTCCCGGTCAATGTAAGTGATGAACCACCCCTTCGGCGTCTCCTCGACCTTGCACTTCCCCGTCCGCCCGAGATACTTGACAAACTCCGTCAGCGTCGCCCACTGCGTCGAGTTCATGTGAACGTGGTGCCTGTCGGCGATGTACTCGTTGTAAACGACGGTGGCGGCGATGCGGGAGAACCGGTGGGACCGCTTCATGTGCTCGAGGAACATGGTCTCGAACTCCTCGGTGTAGCCGTCGATGACGCGGTGGGGGTTCTGGCCGAAGACCTGCATCTGGCGCTGGTGGCCCTCGCTCAAGCAGTGGCATTTGAACCCGTTCTCGTCTCGGCATTGTTTTTGGCACATCTGGCAGTACCACCGGAGCTTTTGGAGGCCCTTGGCTTTGATCCTGTTGGCGATTGCTTTGGGGGTGAGGAAATCGTTCTTGCCCATCTGGGGATTTTTTGTGTTTTTTTTTTTTTTTTCTTTTGGGGGGGGGGGGGGGGGGGGTTGTGAATTAGCGGTTTTTTTCCCTCTATTTTCTTCCTACGTTTTTGATCGGAAACCCTAGGTTTTTGACGGGAAATTGGGACTCGACCGGGGAGAAGAAGGAACTGGAAAGGGAAGGGCTGGGCTTTAAGGACTCTGAGCAAACCTCAAATTGGGGTAGGGGCTCTTTAATGGGCCTCAAAGTGGGCTTTATGTTTGGTTTCATTTGATGATGAATTAGGTACCGCTTAGGTTTGAGAATACGTAATACACGTGGTTAGGGTACATAATGTTCACCTTGAAGTTACACACTAAATAGGTCTTGATTATATGTCTAAATTATGAATTTGGATCCTCCCCACTATAAAAAAAAAATAGTTAAGAGACCGTTACTTTTAATCTTAATCATTTATTATTTAATAGGCTGTTATAATACAATCTAAATCTAACACTTACCGTACCCCCATGTATTGCGCTCATTCCTAATTTGCTCTTAAAGAAAAAAATCATAATTGTAGACTAGATAATTAATGATTTTGATTATGTAGTGGTCCTTTCACTACTTTTTTGAAAGTGGAGAGGACCCGAAACCCTAAGAGCAACTCCAATGGAGCGCCAAAACTCCATTTTGGAGTGTTTTGGCGCTCCAATGGAACGCCAAACACCGCGGGATGAGATCTGACCTGCGCTGGAGGGCTGAGATCTGGCGGCGAAGTGGGGCGGCGGGCTCGAGGGCAAACTCCGATTGAGGCTAGACAAACTAAAAAAATTAGGGGAAAATATCATTTTCTTTTTCGGCTTTGTATCCGGGGCGGTACTTGGGCCGTCTGGGCCCACAAGGGAGCCCGTGATGGAGAAGCAGAAGCCCAGGCCCATTAGGCAAGAGAGTAGACGGGCCGTGTTACGGGCATCATCGAGGCCTGAGTGAGGTCGGCCGTGCCAAGCAATTCCTGCGTGCTCTACCGCCTTCCCCAGGTTGTCGCAGCGGAAGCCGAACGCTTGCTCGTATGCAACTTTTAGATTGATCCAACTGTTCATAATTGTGGGCCGTAAGGAATTAGAGGTATTGTGCTAAAAATAATATCTCGATTATGGACTTCATGAGAAAACAAGCTAGCAGACGAACAAGCAAATAGACCTCATGAAAAGAGGACATATATTTTTCCTCCAAACAAATATACCTCCTCCGGGCAAAAGAGTAACTAAAAAAATCATCTAGGAGGTCTATCTGCAACAATAGAACAACAGAGGGCCTGCCTCAATCGGAGTTTGTCTAGCCTCAATGTGCTCGTTGGCTGAGATCTGCCCGCGAAGTGGAGCGACGGCAGGCTCGAGGTCTGAGCGCGGGTTGAGAGGAGGATGGGGGGAGGGGCTGGTGGGCAGATCTGGTCTAAGGGGCTGTTTGGTTCGTTTCCTAGATATAGGAAAATGCATTTCCATGTACAAAAACATAAGTTTTGAGTTTTCCAAATTTTTCCAAGAAATAGATTGTTTCGCTTTGGTTCGCACAAAAAAATGGTGGGAAACCAATGTATTTATTTTTCTTGTGTTTGGTTCGCATGGAAAAAAGGGAAAACTTTTGTTTATATGGCAAAAAGCCGACGTGGCTGCAGTTTTCGTCGATTTCACGAGGTTGAGGAAGGAATTGGGGGAGAAAAAAATCAGATCTGGCGACGATTTTCACCGAGTTTCCCTTCTTCAACCCTAGCGAACCAAAGATGGGAAAAAAACAGACGGAAAACTTATATCCTACGTGGGCACGAAAAATCTGATGTGGAGACGGTGTAAAACTTTTCCACCGAGTTAAAAAACGAACCAAACAGCCCCTAAGAAGAGAGTAAGGGGATGGAGTTTTGGGAAAGGGTTTTTTGAACGGATGGACCATATTAATTCGAGGGATGTTAAA
>NC_033801.1:128893297-128900797 GCF_001876935.1 Asparagus officinalis | reverse complement strand
AAGAAAAGAGAAAAAAATGAAAATGATCGGGCCAGCCTGGGCCAACCGGGTCCGGGCTCAGGTTTTGCCCGGCTCGGATGGACACCCCTAATTAAACGTACCTAGAAAAAAATTTATAGAAGTTAACATTGATTTGAATATATAAAATATATAAGAACTTATTGTAGCAAGAATGTAATAAAAAATTTATACTTACAAATGATTGAACAATTCCAAGACCTAAACCAGTGCCTTCATGTCCTTGAGGAGATAATTCTTTAACTTGAACATAATTTTCAAAAATAGATGCTCTTTTTTCCTTTGGTATTCCCAATCCACTGTCCTCAACCTCAAAAACAATTCAATCATACTTGAATAATGTAGAGAAGTATTAAGAGTCATCACATCAGAGTAAACATCATCTTTTCGGAACCATCTCAACTTAGAGCAAGAAAACTTAGGAAATCGATATGATTGTTTTGAAGAATGTATAGAATTTTCTAAGCTCGGTTTCTTAGCCCATGCACGCAAAATTACATGGCCCTTCAATGTGAATTTCACTGCATTACCAAGTAAGTTATCAAGGATTTGCTTAAGCCTCCTACAATCACCTTTGACATTTAATGACTTCAGGCAGAAAAATCACAGGGATCCCATATAACCCCCAGGCCTTTCTTTAGAGCTACAACATGAAACATGTCAACTGATTCTTCAAGAACTTGAGTCATATCAAATTCTACCTCTTCCAATTGCATCTTTCCAGCTTCCACTTTGCTCATATCAAGAATAGAATTCATATCAAATTCTACCTCTTCCAATTGCATCTTTCCAGCTTCCACTTTGCTCATATCAAGAATAGAATTCAATATTTCTGAGAGATATTTTTAATAAAGAGTTTATTAAATCATACCACCCACGGGTGGGATTCTTGGTCAGCAGCACCATGGGGAGGATTCGCTCCCTAGGCTTATGCCCTGTTGGTCAGGGGTTTGAATCCCCGTAGCCGTATTCACCTCGTCTCCCTTGGTTTAAGGGTGGGGATGGAGACCCGGGGTTTTCCTGTTCGGCTACTCAGCCTGGTAGTTAGGGACTCGTTTGAGTCTGTTCTGATCCACACGCTGAGCGACCACCGGTGGTATTGGGCCCCCTAATATTAAGGAGATGGCTCTGTCGCGCGCCTATGCGGAAGCGTTGCACGCACACACAACGAACTTGAGATCACGGAAGAAGAAAGCCACACACTTGCACAAACCAAGCCAATTACGACAAATCAAACCAAACACAGAGATATACGTGGTTCGGCAATTGCCTACATCCACGGGGAGAGGATGGGGAGATTTCACTATATGGAGGAGAAATACAACGGGTTACAACTCACAAAATCACTCAAATATAACCCTAACCAAAGCTCTCAACTCCCTCACAATATCTCCCTCTCAAAGTGCTCAAAACAATGATAATTCTCTCATTTTCTCTCCTTTTGAAACCCTAAAAAACGTGGTCCTATTTATAATAAAACATAATCCCAAACAAAGGAGGATTCTAAAAACGAGTCTGCCACACCCTGCACCATGCGTGTGGCAGAGGGTGTGGTGCAAGACAGATTCTACCACACCCATGACAGACACCATACCAGGGTGTGGTGGAGTCTGTTTTGAGTTATTCTTCACGTTTTTCATAATTCCTTCGCCGTTTTCACAATTCTCCACCTCGGCGAAGTGTTCACAACACTGAGCCGACACCAACATGAGCACCAATGTGTTGTCTCTCTAAACTCGGTTGCACCAATGTGGTTGCCTACGTACCCCCTCTCCTAAGGGATCAAGCCGCCCGTAGTTCATCCAAATGGCCGTCAACGGCCTCAACAATCACGAATGTGCAACAAGTTTCGACAATGATCAAACTTGTTGCTCGGAACCACCTTAGTGAGCATATCCGCCGGATTATCCTTTGTGTGGACTTTCACAATCTCCACATCGCCATCTTTAAGAACATCCCGAACGAAGTGATAACGAACGTCAATGTGCTTCGTCCTCGCATGAAAAACCTGATTCTTCGTCAAATAGATAGCACTCATGCTATCACAATGAATGGTGACGAACCGCTGCGATATACCAAGTTCCTCCAAAAGTCCTCGAAGCCAAATAGCCTCCTTCACAGCCTCCGTAACCGCCATATACTCTGCCTCCTTCGTAGACAAAGCCACCGTAGACTGTAAGATGCATCTCCAACACACCGGCGCACGGGTCAAAGTAAACACATATCCCGTAGTAGACCGACGCTTATCCAAATCCCCGGTATAATCTGAATCAACATATCCAATGCACAACTGACCACCTGTAGTGTCCCGCTCATAAACCAAACCAACATTGAGCGTACCTCGAATGTACCTCAAAATCCATCTCACGGCGTCCCAATGACCCACTCCTGGATCGTGCATGTATCTCGACACCATGCTCACCGCCTGTGACAAATCCGGCCTCGTACATACCATCGCGTACATCAAGCTCCCAACTGCGCTCGCATATGGAGTCTTCGTCATCAACTCACGGTCTTCAACTGACTTCGGTGAAAGGCTAGCTGAAAGCTTCAAATGGACTCCTAAAGGTACACCAACTGGCTTCGTATCCATGCTAACATGGAATCGGTGTAGAACATTCTTCAAATAAGCCACCTATATCAAATAAATCTTGCCCTTCTTCTTGTCTCTGCCGATCTCCATCCCTAAAATGCGCTTCGTCTCGCCCAAGTCTTCATCTCAAACTCATTCGAAAGCTGAACTTTCAACTCATCTATAGCTGACCTGGAACTAGAGGCAACCAACATGTCATCGACATAAAGCAACAAATAAATGTACGCCCCTCCTCTCAACTTGTGAAAATACACGCAAGGATCAAACTGGCTCCGAGTGTACGAATGACCAAGCATAAAACCATCAAATCGCCTATACCACTGTCGAGGAGACTGCTTCAAACCGTATAGCGATTTCTTTAGCCTGCAAACCAACTTTTGAATCTCAATGGAGTGCCTTCAATGTCCTCCTTCTTCGTGTATACCCACTTGCAACCAATTGCCTTCCGGCCCTTTGGAAGCTCAACAAGCTCCCATGTATCGTTCTTATGAAGGGACTCTATCTCCTCCTGCATAGCCACCTGCAACGAATCAGCCTCCGAACTCTGCTCGGCCTCTCTGAATGTAGTAGGCACCATCTCATCGATACTCTCCACCGGAAGTGCATATGCAACTGTATCGGCATATCGTGCTGGCACCTGTATGTCTCTCCTCTGTCTCCGAACCGCAATAGAATCCTGAGCCTGAGTCATCGGTCCCTGATCCTGCTCATGAGTACTCGTATCCTCCGCATCACCGTCGTGCTCGCCTGGCATCACCTCAGTCGGCACTCTAATGGATACTGCACCATCTGGACTCTGTGGAGCTGCATCAATCTCCACCACCTGCGATATCTCCTCTGTCGGGTCGTTCTCCACCTGATAAGAGCTGGGAAGCTTCAAGATAGAAGCCTCATCGAATGTGACGTCCCTACTCAGCACAATCTTCTTATCAACTGGATCCCAAAGCTTGTATCCCTTGACACCACGCTTGAATCCTACAAATATGGCCTTCCTAGCTCAAGGTTCTAACTTATCAGTTTTAACATGATAATATGCAGGGCAACCAAAATACCTTAAGCTGGTCATAGTCATGTGCTGTCTCTCCCGACCACATCTCCATAGGGGCCTTCCCCTCAATCGCAGATGAAGACAGCCTATTAATGAGGTGGCTCGTATAAGAAAGTGCCTCAGCCTAAAAGATCTTCTCCAAATCACTATGCGCCAATAAACATCGAATATTCTCTAGCAAAGATCGATTTAACCTCTCAGTCACCCCATTCTGCTGTGGTGTATGACTAACTGTGAAGTGCCTCTCTATGCCCTCGTCTCGACATAGCTGCTGAAAGGGGTCTGAAGTATACTCGTCGCCGTTATCGGATCGCAACGTCTTGATCTTTCTCCCAGTCTGCAGTTCTAATCTCTTCTTCCACTCCACAAACAAATCTAGGACTTCACTCTTATGCTTCATGGTGTACACCCAACATCGCCTAGAATAGTCATCAACGAACGTGACGAACCAATGTCGACCACCAAGTGATGCAGTCTTGGTGGGACCCCAAACATCTGTGTGCATATTGTAACAACCGTAATTTTTCGATACGTATTTAAATAATTTTTCTAGTATTTAAAATATTATATTATATTTTATTAATATTTTTCCTAATTTCTAGAATTTTCTGAGTTTTCAAAATAAATAAATAATAAAATATATAGTCTTGTATTTATTAATTCTGCTAAATATTAATTTATGGTTTAATGATTATATATATATAATCTTTTGGTAGCTAATATTATTAGGGACCTTGTTATTATTAATGTAAACATGAGCTTAGTATATTAGTACATATGTAAATATATAAATATTTAGCTGTTAATTATTTATTAATGTTATTATATGGTTAATTATTATTATAATGATTTTTTAAATATTATGAATAAATAAATAAATATATATATTCCCATAATCTTTTTCCCCTTAATTTTCTCTCATTTGAATTCCTATCATAATCCCCCTAATCAATTTCCAATCAACCCCAAATCACTCCCCATGTTTTTCTCCAGCCAAAATTAATCCTTCCATTTTCTCTCATTTCAAAATTCAAAAAAAGATACCAAATCAATCCTTTTCTCTCTCCCTTCAATATTGCACCGTACCCCCTCTCTCTCTCTCCATCAGTTCACCCCAAAGAAGAAACCCTCTCTCTCTTTCTCTCCTTCTTCTTCTTCCTCAAGCACTAACCACGCCTGAGCCGCGCTTTGCCAGGCTCTGACCGTCTGCCGACGGTCCCGCATTCACCAGCCGGCAAGCCCCAACCGCCGCTGTCGCCTTCAACCGCAAGCCCCTAACAGCCCCATCCGACCGTTCAGCCGCCTGAACACCGCCTCCTCCTATCACGCGTGGCTGACACGCGCGCCACCCATCCCCCTCTCTTTCTCTCGTAAAAGACTTCCGTCGCCCCCCTTTTCTATTTTCTCTCTCTCCTCTTCACGAAAACACGCACGACCCAACCCGGCCGCGACCTTCGCGCACACCACGACCCTCGCATCCAGAAACCCCCCACTCCACCCACGCCGCCTTGACCCTTCGCGACCCGCCGGAGCCGCCAGCGTCCTGTTCGCTGTCCCTGACCTGCCGACCACGAACCCTAACACGCCGAGCGCACCTCAAGCTCTGCCGCCTCCCCGCGACCGCTGTTCCAGACCCGCACCAATCCCTCGGCGCCCCTCCTCAATCGGCCTGCAGGCCCCGCAGTTCGCCGTCGCGCTCCTCCGCGTCGGATCCGACCCGTGCCGTCAACGTCGATTCGTTCGACGAACCCCGAGGCAAGATTCCGCTCTCCTGTTTCGTAGTTTGATTTATTTACATTTTTTTATGAATTATTTGCATAGTTTAATTATGTCGTATTTATCTGCGTGGGTTGTTTGGTGAACAATATTGATTTACATAATGGATATGTGATAAATGATATTTTCAGAATAATTATAAGGAATTAAAAGAATTTAGTTCGGCAAAAGAATCATTTTTAGATAATTATAATAATTTAAAAGAATTTATTTTGGAAAATGAATTAGTTTAGAAAAGATTATTTTCTGATTATGTAGCTGCTGTTTATGATTTATAATTCTTATTTTGATTATTTGATATGCTATGGTATTATTGCACATGATTAGTCGCATTGATTGTTCCATGTTGTGATTAAGAATCATTAGGAGTTTATGACTATAGTGACCTGTATGACACAGTTAGGATCTAGAATCCCGTGTGTAGTCGACTTGGAATTACGAGAATTGGGATGAGAAGTCTTGGTCCATGTGAGCGGTTGTGATTGTTGATGTATATTCCGGGCTCGCGCTGGTGAAGTTTGTGTAGTCACCGGGGTGGGTCCGAGGAGTTGTGATATTGTGATTGTGATTATTTTCCAGGCTCGCGCCAGTGTCTTGTTTCGGCCTGGGGTGGGTCTGAGGAGTTGTGATATGAGATTGTTGATGTATTTTCCAGGCTCGCGCCAGCGCCTTGTGTCGGCCTGGGGTGGGTCTGAGGTGGCTCGCGCCGGTGAAGTTTGTGTAGTCACCGGGGTGGGTCTGATGAGTTAAGATATTTGTGTATTCCGGGCTCGCGCCGGTGAAGTTTGTGTAGTCACCGGGGTGGGTCTGAGGAGTTGGGATATTTGTGATTTGCGACTAGTCAGTTACATGAGGATATGAGCATTGGCTTTGTGTGAGATAGTAACCAATGAGTTATGATAGGATGGCTAGTTGTATTTCTTTCCATACATAGATCGAGATTAATATTTAATTATTTACAATTTGAGACATATGGTATATACATGAGGGTTTCCTTGTTTGGGTTATTTCGCTCGACGTACTACGTCTCTTGTTGTAGATTTTTAAATATTAATTCTATCTATCGTATGATCTTGTTGCTTGGATGGTTTCTGATCGCTATCTGCATGATCTTGTTACTTGTTGATTTTTGGATTCGTCTGATTATTAGTATTCCAGTTGCACGCCTCTATTGTTATTCTATCATCACATGTTCTATTTTTATTTCTGATTATTAGTATTCCAGTTGCACGCCTTTATTGTTATTACTATCATCACATGTTCTATTTCTGTTATCGCATTAACCACGCATATATTATCAATACTGTTATTGTATTGTTTCTGCCTTGGGGGATCTTGCCGTGTGTTCCACACGCTGACGTACTCCAAGAACCAGAAGATTCTCAGTAGGAGTGCCTCGCAGGTGGAGTAGAAGAACAATCTGAAGCGCAGTAGTTTTCTCTGTAGTAGCTGATGAACATTAAAACATTTTTACCGTACTTTTCTCTAGTTGATGACGGATTTATTATTTTAACAGTACTTTCTTTATGGACTATGTATTTTATTCCTAGTTGAACCGTTTTTGTAATAAGGGCGTGTTTGACCCCATATTTTTATGTCTGGGATGATTTACTGTTGATGATATGTCTATTCCTTATTCTGAGTTGTCTTTATATTCTTGCTATTGTGATCGGGGACCTGTGACTTCACGTTGTATTCATTCTAGACGCTTAGCGTATTGGATTGAGAAGAAAAAAAAAGAGAAAAAAAAATGATAGTGTATATTCTTCTCAATCTAATACGTCGCGGGCTTGTTCACGTTCCGAGTCCCTGGTATTTTGGGAAGCGGGGCGTGACAGGTTTTTTTGGTGGCCCATGCAGGTCACGGTCCCGAGTTTCTACTAGTAAGAATATATTGGACAATTTAGATACATATCATATTTCATCCGTAAGACTACAATTAAGTTCTTATATTATTATTTTAGACTATAATTAAGTTCTTATACTATTATTTAATAACTATGTTTTAGTTCCTATTTTCCAAATATATTATTTGATTTTAACCTTAATTTTCCTTTTGATCCTC
>NC_033801.1:128880106-128892415 GCF_001876935.1 Asparagus officinalis | reverse complement strand
TCCTGTTTCGTAGTTTGATTTATTTACATTTTTTTATGAATTATTTGCATAGTTTAATTGTGTCGTATTTATCTGCGTGGGTTGTTTGGTGAACAATATTGATTTACATAATGGATATGTGATAAATGATATTTTCAGAATAATTATAAGGAATTAAAAGAATTTAGTTCGGCAAAAGAATCATTTTTAGATAATTATAGTAATTTAAAAGAATTTATTTTGGAAAATGAATTAGTTTAGATTAATTGTTAAGTGAAATAATTTAAAATGAATTTATTTAGAAAAAGATTATTTTCTGATTATGTAGATGTTGTTTATGGTTTATAATTCTTATTTTGATTATTTGATATGCTATGGTATTATTGCACATGATTAGTCGCATTGATTGTTCCATGTTGTGATTAAGAATCATTAGGAGTTTATGACTATAGTGACCTGTATGACACAGTTAGGATCTAGAATCCCGTGTGTAGTCGACTTGGAATTACGAGAATTAGGATGAGAAGTCTTGGTCCATGTGAGCGGTTGTGATTGTTGATGTATATTCCAGGCTCGTACCAACGAAATTCCTGTGTAGCGTTGGGGTGGGGCTGGGGGGTAAGTGATCGGATGTGATATTATGATTGTTGATTATTTCCAGGCTCGCACCAACGAAATTCCTGTGTAGCGTTGGGGTGGGTCTGAGGTGATGTGATATTGTGATTGTTGATTATTTCCAGGCTCGCACCAACGAAATTCCTGTGTAGCGTTAGGGTGGGTCTGAGGTGATGTGATATTGTGATTGTTGATTATTTCCAGGCTCGCACCAACGAAATTCCTATGTAGCGTTGGGGTGGGTCTGAGGTGATGTGATATTGTGATTGTTTTTCCAGGCTCGCGCCAGCGTCTTGTTTCGGCCTGGGGTGGGTCTGAGGAGCAGGGATATTGAGATTGTTGATTATTTGAGATGAGTGATGAGATAGTTAGTTACCTGACCTCGATTTTTGGCTAAGTATGATTCTTGTGAGATATAGGCCGGTTGTACTCCTTTCCATACATAGATCGGGATTAGTATTTAATTATCTATAATTTGAGACATATGGTATATACATGAGGGTTTCCTTGTTTGGATTATTTCGCTCGACGTACTACGTCTCTTGTTGTAGATTTTTAAATATTAATTCTATCTATCGTATGATCTTGTTGCTTGGATGGTTTCTGATCGCTATCTGCATGATCTTGTTACTTGTTGATTTTTGGATTCGTCTGATTATTAGTATTCCAGTTGCACGCCTCTATTGTTATTCTATCATCACATGTTCTATTTTTTATTTCTGTTATCGTATCGTTTCCGTTTTGGTTTTCGTTGTTCTATTTTCCTTGTGGGGTCGGGTCTTGCCGTGCGCCATGCACCTGACGTACACCTGTTTTCTCTGGTGTACGTCAGACTTAGATGAAAGACTTAGGAGAAGAACAGGTTCAGCTGGGAGATCATCAGGAACCAGAGGATTCTCAGCAGGAGTGCCCTGCAGACGGAGCAGAAGAAGCTGAAGATTAGTTATTGGTCATCCGTTTTCTTTTGTACTACCTTCCATTTCTATTTGATCAGTGTATTTTGTATCTTTTCAGTATTCATTTGTTCATATTTGTACAAGGGCATGTTTGACCCATATTTTTATGTCTGGGATGATTTACCATTGATGATATGTCTATTTTATTTCTGGGTTGTCTTTATATTCTTGCTATGTGTGATCGGGGACCTGTGACTTCGTATTGTTTTATTTCCAGACGCTTAGCGTATTAGATTGAGAAGAAGAGGTCTAGCACTTATCTCTCCTCAGTCTAATACGTCGCGGGCTTGTTCACGTTCCGAGTCCCTGGTATTTTGGGAAGCGGGGCGTGACACATATAGTCCAAGATGCCCCTCGTTCTATGAATGGCTGTCCCAAACTTCACCTTTGTCTTCTTGCTAAGTACACAGTGCTCACAGAATTTCACTTTACCACTCTTGGCTCCCTTCAATAGCCCCTGCTTGCACAATGCCTGCAGTGACTTTTCACCTGTGTGCCCTAGCCTATAATGCCAAAGTCTGCTCATGTCCGCCTCTGAAATAGCCGAAGCAACCTGATCAATCTCGGTGCTCCCCTTCAGATAGTATAAATTACGACTTCGGACTCCCTTCATCACCACCAAAGATCCCTTAGTAACCTTCGCTACAGCATCCTCAAAGGTCACCCTGAATCCCTTCGCCTCCAAAGCTCCAACTGAGATAAGATTCTTCTTCGGTTGAGGAACGAATCTCACCTCCTTCAACTCACGGACTACTTTATCGTGCATCCGAATCCTCACAGTACCTATCCCACAAATGCCACAAGATTGATCATTTTCCATGACAACAACACCCCCGTCGAGTCTCTCAAATGATGAAAACCAATCTCGCCTAGGAGTCACATGATAAGTAGCGCCAGAATCAATCATCCCATCCGATGCATCCAAATGGTTCACCTCCGGAGTAATCAAAAGAGAAAAACACGAATCATCGGAATCATCGCCTTTCGCAACGTTCACCTCATTGGCCTTCGGGCTCTTTTTCTTGCTATCCTCCTTCTCCTTGAGCTTCGGACAGTCTCTCTTCCAATGTCCATGTTCCTTACAGAATGCACATTGGTTCTTTACTAATTGGTGACGGCTTCTTGACTTTGACCTTCCTCTATTACCACCTTTCGGATATGGTGTCACGCCCCGCTTTCCAAAATATCGGGGAATCGGGACGTGAACAAGCCCGCGACGTATTAGATCAAGGAGAGTATATAAAATAACCATTTCTCCTCAACCTAATACGCTAAGCGTCTAGAAATAAATACAATGCGAAGTCACAGGTCCCCGATCACAATCAGCAAGAATATAATGAACAACACAGAATAAAATAATACATATCACAATGAATATTCATCCCAGACATAATATTCGGGTCAAACATGCCCTTATACAAACTATCAGAATAAAATACTGAAGAATATAAAAATACACTGATCAACAGAAAATGAAAGTGCTACAAAACAAGCTGAAAGGAATGACTAAGCTTCGGCTTCTTCTTCTGCTCCATCTGGAAGACCTTACTGCTGAGAATCCTCTGGCTCCTTGTTCTTCCTCTAAGTCTGACGTACACCAGAGAAAACAGGTGTACGTCAGGGTGCATGGCACACGGCAATATCCCAAAAGGAAGAATAGAACGGTCGTGCAACTAATGCAATAATGGTAATAACAATGAAACATACAACTGAAATACTAATAATCTAAATATAATTTACTACTAGAATAGAATAATCATAATAAATCCAAGGGAATCAACCAAGTAACAAGTCGATCATGCAGCTAGTGATCAGAATAATCATCCAAGTACAGGGTTATACACTAGATGGAATTAATACTTAAAGATCTACAACTCGAGACGTAGTACGTCGAGCGAAATAATCCAAACAAGGAAACCCTCATGTATATATCATATGTCTTAAATTGTAGATAATTAAATATTAATCTCGATCTATGTATGAAAAGAAACACAACTGGCCTACATCTCACAAGAATCCATAAATCCTAACCAAAGTGACGACACCGATTCACCTTGACTCAACAAATCAACCACAGTGGCGACACCGATCCACTGGTAACAAGTCATGTAACTAGTCATCCTAAAACAGGTCACTGGATCACATCTCACACAGAGTCAACGCTCATATTATCGGATAACTGACTGTTCGCATATCCCCATGTGCATCCAATCAAATAAATTCTTGAACCAAAGTAGCGACACCGATCTACTTTGACCCAACCAATCAGCCCCCAGTGACGACACTGATCCACTGTGACTCAACAAACCAACCCCAGTGGCGACACCGATCCACTGGTACGAACCCAGAAGATATATCAACAGGCTTATCCGATTACATGAACATGGACTTTCCCACCCCAACTCATCTTGCTTTTCTAAGTCAACAATACACAAGTATCTAGGTCTTATTCATGTCACACAGGTCACTACAGTCATAAACTCCTAACGATTCTCAATCACAATAAGGAACAATCAATGCAACTAATCATGTACAATAATATCATATCATATCAGATAATCAAGATTAAGAATTTGAATCATAAAATTGTTCTAAAATAATCTTCTGAAATAATAAATTTATTTACTTCTAAATAATCCTTTTGCAAAATGAGTTCTTTCAAAATAATACCTTTTTCAAAATAAGTTATTTTCTCACTATATTAATTCTAAAAATGATCTTTAAAATAATAAATTCATAAATTCAAAAATAATATTTTTATAAGATAAATTCTCATTAATTCAAAATAGCCTATTTTCCCAAAATAATTTCTTTTTTAAAAATATTTATCATTCTAAAATAATTTCTTCCACAAGATAATTTCTAAAAAAAATTTATACTTATTCTAAAATGATTCTTTTTCCAAGATAATTCCTTTTAAAATTATTATAATTTTCCTAAAATGATTTCGTTCTCAAATAATTTTTTTTAATTAATATAATTATCCAAAAATAATTTCCGTTGCCGAAATAAATTCTTTTAATTTATCATAATTATTCTAAAAATGCTACTTATCATATTACTATGATATATTTAATATTATTCATCAACAATCCCACGCCGATAAATATTAACAGATCTAAAATTGTAGATAATTCATAATAAATACAAAATTCAGTTCTGAGCAAGTGGGATCTTGCCTCGGGGTTCGTCGAACAAATCGACGTTGACGGCGTTAGTCGGATCTGACGCGGTTGAGCGCGACGTCGGAGGGAACTCCGGTGAGGGGTTGTCCGGCGATGGTAGCGGGGTCGGGGAGGGCTGTCCGCGGCTAGGCACGGAGGTTGGCGTGCTGGCGGGCTGCAGGCGGTCGTGGTGCTCGCGAATGGGGAGGAGGCGGTGGACTTGGGGTTGACGGCGACGAGCGGGGTGGCCAGAGTTGGGCGAGCTCAGAGGAGGTCGAGGGTCTGCGGCGGCGACGGGGGCTGAGGGGATGGCGGTGCTGGAGGAGGGATCTCGGCCTGGGCGGCGTTGGTGGCAGCTCGACGAAGCGCGAGGGAGCGGAGCGGTGTGGTGGAGCTCGTGGAGGGATCAGAGGCTGGATTGTGGCTGAGGAGGGGCTCGACGGTGTTGGGCTAGGTCAGAGGCGACGTGGGTGGAGCTGGTGGATCTAGGCGGCGCGAATCTTGACCTGAGGTCGGCGTTAGTCGGCGAAGCAGTGGTGAGCGGCGGAGGCGATGAGGAGGGTGGAGCTGGTGGCGGCGCGGCTTGGTCGGAGCTCAGGGAGCTCGAGCTCATCGGCTTGGGAGATGGGACGGTGTGAACTCAGGCGGAGAGAGAGAGAGACACGTGAGTGATGTGGGTTGAGTGTGTGTGTGAGAGAGAGGGAGAGAGAGAGAGAGAAAGATAGATTGAGTGAGAGTGAGTGAGATCTGAGGGTTTAATGAGAGAGAGAGAGAGTACGTGATAGGGTGGTTGGGAGGATATGTGTTGAGAGTTGGGGGAAACACGAGTTGGGGAGATTTGCGTGAATTGGGGAGAGTTTTAGGGGGGAGAGAGATACAGAGTGAAATACCGGTGAGAGGAAAAACACAATGAAAAATACCCCCTTTTAAATAATTTAAAATATCAGAATTTTTATTCAAATAAATATTAAAAATTTATGATCAAATAATAGTAACAATAACAATAATGAATAATTAACTATTAATTTAAATTTTTTACCGAAACAATTAAATTTATAATTAGCAAAACTATTAAAATAATATAATACCGTATTTTTAAATCGTAGAAAATTCTAGAGAAATGGGGAAAATTACAAATACTCTTTTAGAAAAATAATATTTAATATTTAAATACCAAAAAATTATTTAAACCAGTAGTAGAAATTTACGGTCATTACATATGGGCTTCTACCTCTCGTCGACAAGGCCTCTCCTGAAGTACTAGCGCGGGAAGTCTTCTTATCCTTCCTCCTCAAATCGTAGTTCGTCAATGCGTTAGTCACTTCACTATAAGTGATAGAAGATCTCCCGTTCAGCAATGTAAGCACGAATGTATCATACTCCTCATCCGGTAAGGAGCCCAAAAGAATAATAGCCTTGTACTCATCTGTGATCTTCTCATCCACGTTCGCCAAGTCCGACAACAACTTAGTGTAGTTGTTCACATGAGCCGCAAGCGAGGTACCTCTGGACATCTGGAATCTGAATAACCTTCGCAGCAAGTGCAACCGGTTCTCAACACTCTTCGTAAGGTACTTATTGTTGAGAATTTCCCACATCTTCATCGCAGACGTCACCCCAATCACATCGTATTTCAGCTCCTGTTCCAAACAGGACCTGATCACCCCGCAAGCATTTCGATTCATCTTTTCCCATATCGCCTCTTCATATTTAGGTGGCCTCACATCGACCATGATGGTCTCCTCTAGATTTTGAGCATTGAGCGTATCCTGTATGTCTCTCATCCACAAACCAAAATTGATTTTGCCGTCATATTTTACTACACTAATCTTAGTGTTCTGAAAACCCACTTGAACTGTGCCGATCATCTTGCTGCTTTCACCAACTTCTTCACCCATAATCACAAATTCCAAATTGCAAGGAAAGATTCAAACTTTGAAAGGAATAAGAAATTACCCAACTGAACCCTAGATTTGATTCCAAATAGAACTCCTAACCACACGAGGAAAGCGAGATCTTCAACGGTAACTTCAAACCATAACTCCACCAAAGTCTAGAACTCCAAGAACCAAGCTTCTAACTGAATCTTCCTCCACCTAATCCAAAACCCTAGATCTGAAATCTGAGCTCTGATACCACTTGTCGCGCGCCTATGCGGAAGCGTTGCACGCACACACAACGAACTTGAGATCACGGAAGAAGAAAGCCACACACTTGCACAAACCAAGCCAATTACGACAAATCAAACCAAACACAGAGATATACGTGGTTCGGCAATTGCCTACGTCCACGGGGAGAGGATGGGAAGATTTCACTATATGGAGGAGAAATACAACGGGTTACAACTCACAAAATCACTCAAATATAACCCTAACCAAAGCTCTCAACTCCCTCACAATATCTCCCTCTTAAAGTGCTCAAAACAATGCTAACTCTCTCCTTTTCTCTCCTTTTGAACCCCTAAAAAACGTGGTCCTATTTATAATAAAACACAATCCCAAACAAAGGAGGATTCCCAAACAAAAGAGGATTCTAAAAACGAGTCTGCCACACCCTACACCGTGGGTGTGGCAGAGGGTGTGGTGCAGGACAGATTCTGCCATACCATACACCGTGGGTGTGGCAGAGGGTGTGGTGCAGGACAGATTCTACCACACTCATGACAGACACCACACCAGGGTGTGGTGGAGTCTATGTTGGGTTATTCTTCACGTTTTTCACAATTCATTCGCCGTTTTCACAGGCTCCCTCAGCTGTGGGGGGATCGGGGAGATTTGAACCGTGGTGTCCGCCAGACCCCAAAGGGTGGCGCTGAGTGGCTGATCAGGTTTCCCTTGTCAAAAAAAAAAAAGAGTTTATTAAATCATATTAATAAAAGACTAACTTTTTACAATAAAAAGAATGTTTGTCTATATGTAAACTTACCAAGAAGCTTAGACGCACAAGCATTCATTTGGATCAAGTTGATATCCAACTCAGATTGTGGAGGAACATCATCACGACAAAGTTCAATTAACCCACTGATTCCTGCAAGAGAAGTGCGAACATCGTGACTAGCGCTAGCAAATGCAAGAGATTTGCCTATAGAAATGCCTCTTGTTTCCATGATCTTCGGAATATTTGCAATATAAAATAGCTTGCAAATATTAAGGCAAGAATTGATGCTGATAGTAACAATATAATAATGATCTTCAAAGATCGAAAGATCTATCTCATATTTTCGAAAGGGAAAGCAACCACAGTTACCTACAAAAAATTAAACAACAATAGACATTTAAAAAAGAATTATAATTATGAAATGCAAATGTTTAGAGGACACACCAATTGAATCCCTGCAACATCAAAAGAAGCACAACGGCCACAATCCTAAAATGGTTTACGGTTGGGGTTGTATTCCACAACTTCTAAAAATGGTGATATGAACTCCAATTTTGGTTGTGGTAGCCAATTGATCACATGCACCGCAGTCTTCATACACTCAGCCCAAAAATGTCCTGGCACGTTCTTGGCATGAAGCATGCTTCTGCAAATTTTGGCGAGATGGCGATTCTTTCCTTTAGCTATGCCATTTTGCTATGGAGTATTTGGGCACGTTAGTTGTCGCCGAATCTTGTGCTGCTTCAGATAATCGTAAAACTCCTTCGATGTGTACTCTCCCCTATTGTCTGTGCGTAGACAACGAATCTGCTTGCCGAGTATTCCTTCGACTTCTTATCAGAATTGCTTGAATTTGGAGAGTGCTTCAGCCTTTTCCTTTAGGAAATAAACCAGACATGTCTTGAATAATCATCAATAAAGGTGATCATGTACCGCATTCCACTTATCGATTCCTGCTTCACTCGGCCGAATACATCTGAGTGCACGAGCTCCAAAGGTTCCTTTGCTCTGAATCCTTTTATGATCAACTTATCATGATCAATTTTAATTGAAGTTACGTCGTTTGATTGTACAAAACTTTCAGCTGGTTTTAAATGAGCACATACAAAATGTTTAAGCTCGTTTAAAAACAGCACATGCAAAAAACCACGTGCCCACTCGCTTGCTTGCACGCTCACTTATATACCAACACAATTGAATAATACTAACACCTTTGTTATAGTATATATAACACGTGTGTTAATTTAAACCAACTAAAATGCATTCAATTAGCCAATGTGGGATTAAAACTCACATACTACTTATTAAACACATTTTAATTTTCATCTATGGAATCCAATCATTAAATAATATCTTTCCATAAAAACCCTCTAACATTCACTTATTTCAACATACCCAAGCCTGAGCATAGGAACTAACATTAGCAACCTTCATACCTTCCACAAATGATGAAATCTATATGCTTGATCTCCATGATCTGCAATTTGAAGTATGAAAGGTGTATTTGACTCAAATACAGGGCATATTTTTGAAATTAGCACCAGAATTGAATTGTATCATGTTCCCAAATTTGAAGCAAATGGTCCAAAAACAAGAACCTTAAAAGTGAACTTTTGCTACATGCACTAATTCATGATGAAAATATATTTGTTCATCCTCCACTTCGAGGCTAAAATGATGAAAAAGTAGCCCTACATGTGATGTTGTAATTTTTTGCCCCCCTTAAAACCACTAAAAATAGTTTCAATGAAACGAACCAAACAGGCCCGAAGAATAAATGCGGCCTCCATTTGATATAATTTGTTCCATTGGCACCTTCAACTCGAGGATGTAAATGTGATCATAAGATGTAAATGTGATCTCTAATTTACCATCTGTATGCATCCGAAAACAAGACTCTTAAAACTGAACCTCTTAAGGAAAGGTTTTCATAGTTGCACGAAATTAATTGAGAAAAAGGCACCTCTGACAAAAATTTGATATTCTTCTGGCCATTATCGATGGTATCTTGATAAAAATCTTCATTTTCCTAAATCACCCAAAGAGGAAAGAAACATGAACAATAACAAAATTACATACTAAAACACGTATAATAACAAAAATATGATCAAATTACCTGCTAGTTTCGTTTAAAAAAATGCTTTTTTCTTAAATCCAGACCTGAAATCTATAAGAATTAATTGAGATTCTCATTAATAAAATCCAGCACAAGAGAAAAAGAAGTGATTTTGAGGTGGAGAAATCCTAATTTGAACTGTAATTCTGTAAGGATGGTTAGTCAAGATAATTTATGGGATAAAATTTTAAAGTATCATACAATTAGAACTTTAAATAGGATAAAATTATAAGATGTTGGTCAATTAGAACTAATTAAACATGAAATTAGATAATTGTGAAATTTTATCTCATTTTTCTCATATTTTTATACAAATGAGAACGTTTTAGCCTATCAAATTATCTCAAGTTTTTAGCTGGAACTTAATGGTAAAAAACCTAGAACTCTTCTTTTTTTTCTTCCTTTTACTTTTCATAAACATCTTCTTTTCTTCATCCTTTTTTCTTCTGATAGTTTCCATCATCATCACACCATTCAATTAGATTGTGTTGCTCTCTTCTTACTCCTCTCTTTATATGTTATTTTATTTTTTTTATTAAATATTATAATTTTTAAAGTAAAAAAAATCATATTTTATGTTTTATTAAAACATAACAGGCATTATAATAATAAAGTTCAAAAATAATATAAAACAATGCAAATAATAATCATTGTTCTTAATGATATCTTATTGTCTAAATAATAGTAATTCAGGACTAATCCATATTATGTTAAACAATCCTTAATTGGCAGTAGTTATTTAAAAAAAATATGTGAACAATAGTTATTATCAAAATACATAAATTATTTGCTAATTGATTATTGAAAACAATCCTATACTTTATTTTATCAGGATGTCCCACTTCACAAAAACATATCATATTATCCCACTAAAATATCCACTTTTTAAAAAATTACCTCACTCTAACCGTTATCGTCATTCTATTGTAAATGTTCTAATTGACTAACACCCTTAAAAAAAAAATTTGTTGGTCTTTTTCCTAATTGACCGAAATACAAACCGAGAAATTATAGCTCATTTGTATGCTGAGCAAACAATTTAAATAATGCTAGGAAACTGAATGCCTGAACTCTAAAATGTATCGTATAATTGCTCAATAAAGGACGTAAGTCAGGATGGCCGAGTGGTCTAAGGCGCCAGACTCAAGTTCTGGTCCTCGTGAGAGGGCGTGGGTTCTAAGTCAGGATGGCCGAGTGGTCTAAGGCGCCAGACTCAAGTTCTGGTCCTCGTGAGAGGGCGTGGGTTCAAATCCCACTTCTGACAGTGGTCTAAGGCGCCAGACTCAAGTTCTGGTCCTCGTGAGAGGGCGTGGGTTCAAATCCCACTTCTGACAATATTTTTTTAGTGCAAATTATAAATTAGCACTTAAGTATCCTATCCTTTCACTCTTTTAGCAAAATTATAAATGGAGTAAATATGTACCCAAATGCGTCTGCCTAAAATAATTAGGATATTTATGGCAACATCATTTCACTGTTTTAGCACTTATATAAAGCAAATATGTAGACACATGCCTAAAATATTTAGAATATTTACTGCAGTTATAAGTAATTGTTAACCTCTTGTGAATGGTTAATTCTACATGCCTAAAATATTTAGAGTATTTACTGTAATTATAAGTAAACCGTCATAACTAACTCAAATTAGTGAAATGTAGTATGTGATACTCACTTGACTTTTCTATTAAAAAAAATTAACAATAAGTCGACTTAGTATTCATCACTTACATGCTTATGCTGAACAACTTCTTATAGAGAGTAGGCAAATATTATCCCTCGCGAGAGGGAATTCTCATTCAAAAAGAAAATTTCAAACACAATTACTACTATCTACGTTATAGTGTTAATTGTTGATTTTTATTTTTATTTTATTTTTGAGTGAGAGAGAGAGAGAGATTTAAGCTGCTAAATATGACTCTATGACTTAGTATTCATCACTTACATGCTTATGCTAAACAACTTCTTGTGGGGAGTAGGCAAATATTACCCGTTGCATGAGGGAATTCTCATTCAAAAAGAAAAGCCGTTCAATATTTTATCAGAACGCTCCGCACGGTACAATGTGATATGAATCAATAGGAGGCAATCAAATGTCTGAAATACGCTTTGTCCCCCCCCCCCCCCCCCCCCCGTTCAAATCAGGATGGAAACAGAATTATTCCTCTATCAACGCCAATAAATAGCGATAATTATTCGACGACTTCTCAAAATATCAAAGATCGGTATCAGCGGACCATTGACAATCACCCAACCATTGACAACATAATGCAAGGTGTAATCACTATTATAACAATCACCCAACCAAGAAAAAAGGAACAAAATTAACAAAGATCCATATAATTTTTATGCGGAGTAGCCATCTGGGATCTTTACAAAACTAGTTCAAAAATCATAGGAGGAAAACATGATACTGGATGACGATCTTGTACATTTAATTATTCCATTTATTTCTAACGGGAACAAGAACACGTAACGGGACCTCCCAATAGACAAAACCAATTCAAAAGTCAAGGGTCAAATATTAGACCGAGAAAATGGAAAAGAAAGTCCCACAAATTAATTAAATGGCTTGAGCAGCGGCGGCGGCGGCGACGACGGCGGC
>NC_033801.1:128873600-128879106 GCF_001876935.1 Asparagus officinalis | reverse complement strand
TCTGACGACTTCCAGAAGGCTACAATTCTTGTAACTTCCATCATCAGTGTTCGATGGAGACTCAACTATCCATTGTGATTTTTAGACAGCCTACACTCTGCTAAACTCACGACGGAGGAATGGACTATCGTCAAAAGGGCTCGTTCGACCCTCAAAGAACGTATACAAAAACGTCGTGCAAATGCTGCTCATGCCCGTGCTCTCTTACAACAAAGACGAGAAAGGAAGAAGGAAACGGTGGCCGAAGAACCACCGAAACTCTGCCAAGTTTGGATTCCAAAGTCTGAAGTTGTAAAAAATCGGCGTTCGGAGCCCGTTAAGACTCCACACCCGCAAGGGGTGGTTCTAAACGTATGACTCTTGACATAACCTTGGATCGCTCAGAGGCGACGACAAGTCATCCTAGGTATGATAACAAGGTTCAAACGCAGAAGATAGGTTGCTCCGGTCACCATGCTGACGAGTTGTACTATCAAACTAAAGGTGGAAACAAATCACATTGTGTATGCGAAAAACTTATTAGAGCAGTGTTATCCAAATGCAACTGCTTTAAAGCCATTCCGCCGAAAGTTTCTGTGTTCCAGAGACTTTCTACTGAAATGTCAAAGTCCAAACCAAGACGTTTCAACAAGAAGTCAGCTGTCCAAGATGACGAATTCCCTGAAGTCACCGTCAACATGGCTGATAAAAGAAAGTCTAAGCGGCATTCAAGTGACTCAAATCCCGACTTTTCCCCGAGAGGAAAAGTCAATCCAAGAATTGCTCAAAGGATGTCTCGACTCCAATTAGGAGCCATCAGACGCAGAGATTACAAAAGAATGCAAGAAGGAATGTCATCAGAGGATGAGCTCTCGGACACTTGTTCTGCGATCGCTTCGAATGATACATCATCTAGCATAGGGCAAACCAGAGAAGTACTCACAATCACCTCTGATCAATTCGCTCAGATGCTCCAAGAAGCTCTAGCCAAACAACGTGAAGAAATTAGAGCTGAAATGAAGACAAAGATGGAGTTGGCTATCCAACAAATAAAAGGATTGCTAACTCAACAACCTTAACCTCCTGAGTCCAGTCAGCGAGCTGAATCCAGCCGCCACACTCAGAATGTGACAGATGATAGTGATCCAGAAGTGGATGAAGTTATTATGGCTGATACACCTCCCAATAGCAATAACGCTGGGGGTGGTTTAAAGCACTCTCCCGATAACGATATTGGGGGTGGTTCAATAGCACCTCTCACAGGGGGTGGTCTAACTCGTTCTCCACAATGTTCTTCGAATGAAGACATAGACGATGACGGGAAAATGAAAGAGCTTGAAAACAAAGTAAACGCTTTTATGACGGCTCAAGAAGTGAAGAAGACGGGTATTCCATATCCCTATCCAAGAGAATGGGATTCAATACCATACCCGGCAAAGTTCAATCTGATTAATTTCACATCGTTTGAGGGGAAGAGTTCGCCGATTCAGCACTTGATTTATTTCAAGTCTCATTTGGGCATGATCTCTGGAAACGAGACTTTAATGGTCCGGTCATTCGTTGGCACCCTTCGTGGGTCCGCCTTCGATTGGTACCGACAGCTCAAGCCAGGGAGCATCAATTGCTGGGATGACATGGAAAGTTTGTTCCTCAGCAACTTCTTCGATGATGACACCGAAGTGTTAATCGGAACCCTTCTGGATGAAAAGCAAAAAGACGGAGAGTCAGTCGACAATTTTATCAAGCGCTTCATCCTGCAAACATGCCACAATAATCTCTCTATCGATGTCCTGGAAGCTCTGGGGGTCGTACCATCCACCACTTGAAAAGAGTTAAAACTACGTGGTGAACAAGCTGAACACTTTCTTAAAAGAAAGAAAGCTGAGAAAAGCCAATCAAATCCGTTGATGGCTGAGGGTTTGCCAAAAATCCTATGCACGTTTGCAGGTCCATCAGCTTAATGGATGTGAGCCGAGACTTAAAACAGATGAGCCAAAGACAAGTCTCAAAGACTTAGTCAAAAATGCACGGAAGCCACTTTCATGTCTTAAGTCAAAACGTTGAGGTCAGACCCGCGATGCAAAAATCGAACGCCGAGGTCGCACCCGTGTTCCAAATTCAACATGCAAGGGTCCTACGTGGCAAATCCCTTCAACCATGATGCCTTCGAAGCAAGTGCAGAGAACAAATCCTTTACCACAAGGAATCAACAGCTCCAAGATCAGAGTTGAGATCCAAAGTATTCCGAAAATTCGTCCCAGTCAACCGCGAACTTTCGAAAACTTTGGAGGGGGTTCTGTAGGCTGTCAAAAAATCACAATAGATAGCTGATCCCCATCAAAACACCGATGATGGAAGTTACAATCTGACGACTTCCAGAAGGCTACAATTTGAAGACTTTCACGTAGATCGCTGAAGGTTACAATCTGACGACCTTCACGACAACCGATAAGAGCTCTAGTTTAACAGCCTTCACCATCAACATTGAGAGTTACAATCTGACGACTCTTGCATATCAAAGAGCTAAAGTAAAGATTACAAAACAACGATCTTTGCAACGCTTCGACAGAAAGAGACTACAAATCGACGGTCTCTTCAAATCAAGACGTGGAAGTCCTTCCCGCACACCAGCATCAAGACGCATCGCGTTCATAGCCACGAACGCAGCTCAACGCAGCTCATATCACAGCTCAACGTAGCTCCAATCGCTGCCCAACGCAGCTCCAAGCGCTGCCCAACGCAACTCTATATCGCTACCAAACACAGCTTCACTCGCTGCCAGACGCAGCTCAAATCACCGCCAGACGCAGCTTCCAAATCGCTGCAAACGCAGCTCAGACGTAGATTCCAACGCTACAAACGCAGCTTCTAATTGCTGCGTCCGAGCTTCCAGACGATGCGTTCAAGCTTCCAGACACTGCGTTTGAATACAGAATTCACGTCAGAACGTGGGCCTGCGTTTGACTCGTTCAAACACGAGCTGAACGGTTCCAAAACCGTTTCCCACGATCTGAGGGGATCACAACTCCACTCAGGAGTGATTTAAGGGGCGGTTACATCCCATTAGCCCCACTTAGGAGCGAATTAAGGAGGTGGTTACACCCCTTAATCCCCTATAAATAACTAAGAAATCAACTTAGTTCGGGGCTGGATCTTTCGGGTCAGTCTATTGGAAATTCTTGGCAGCGAAAAGAGGATCCTTCATCCTTCGGTTGGAGCTTTGAAGATCGGCAACAAGATCTTCTTCATCCTTGGCTTATAACCGACTTTCGGTTAAATCAACTCTTTCATAGAGTTTTAAACTCGTTCAGAGTTCTCCACAACGTCAAATCGTGAGGAGAAGACCACATTCCAGTGAAACAAGACATCGGATCGTCAACGGGGAGCAAATTCGACGCAAGCATTCGAAGGAGGCACTCCATCGCCACCGTGAAGAACCCAGAATTAAACAAAGGGGAGGATCCAGATCATTCTCCTCTCTTTTGTAATCGGAATCCAAATTGTAATCGATTTTGAGAGAATACAAGTTAATTTTCTTTCACTGTCTTTTTACTACAAATTTTCCACAAACAGAGTCTAAACTATTTCCTTTCTTTCACGGGAAGTTCCTAGAGAATGCCATACATAGTACTTTTAAGGATAACCCGATCATACAGCTAAACATAATGATAAACCCAGTTTCGCAAGAAAAGCTGGGGGTGGATGGTTCATGTAACGGAAGTTCCCGAAAGAATACTATATGTAATTTTCTTAGGAATAACCCGATCATTACAAACAAAGTGTTAAACACTACATCCCCACGGTGATTTTCGAATACTCTTTTGCTGAGATGAGGTTCGATCACTTCGTTGGATCAATCTTCCCTCTCAAACCCTCCTTTGGTCAAACCTTTAAACAGTTAGGACCAAAGCCAAAATCCCCTCTCGATTCGTTCCATGAACGAGAGGTCCACAAATTGAACGATCAAACCTTTAAACAGTTAGGATCGTCTCAAATTCCCATCATGGTCAAACCTTTAAACAGTTAGGACCAAAACCAAAATCCCCTCTTGATTCGTTCCATGAACGAGAGGTCCACAAATTGAATGATCAAACCTTTAAACAGTTAGGATCGTCTCAAATTCCCTTTTGGTCAAACCTTTAAACAGTTATGACCAAAGCCAAAATCCCCTCTCGATTCCTTCAATGAACGAGAGGTCCATAAATCGAGCGATCAAACCTTCCTACGGTTAGGATCGTCTCAAAACTCTCATTTGGTCAAACCTTTAAACAGTTAGGATCATCTCACTGCCTATTTGGTCAAACCTTTAAACAGTTAGGACCAAAGCCAAAATCCCTTCTCGATTCCTTCAATGAAAGAGAGGTCCATAAATCGAGTGATCAAACCTTCCTACAGTTAGGATCACCTCGAAACTCCCACTTGGTCAAACCTTACTACAGTTAGGACTACAGCCAAAATCTCCTTTCGATTCATTTTGCGAACGAAAGGTCCAGCTTTGAATTGGATAATCAAACCTTATGACAGTTAGGATTATTCAAACCAATCCAGATTCTCTAAGTGGAGATCCCACTTTGAGTTTCCTTTGCACTAGGAGATAGAATATAAAATTCTTCCTCTCCGATTTCGGGTTTATCTCTACCAACAAACAAGAGACCACGGAGATAGAATATAAAATTCTTCCTCTCCGATTTCGGGTTTATCTCTACCAACAAACAAGAGACCAGGAGATAGAATATAAAATTCTTCCTCTCCGATTTCAGGTTTATCTCTACCAACAAAAAAGAGACCAGGAGATAGAATATAAAATTCTTCCTCTCCATCATTGGGATCTCTACCAACAAAAAGGGACCGTATTATTCCGATAGGTACATGAGTCTAACAACAGGAAGTTTCTGGAGAATATTACTCAAAATATTCTTAAGAATAACCTGATTACCTCCCAACGGGTATATGAGGTTAAACTATTTCCCGAACACTCCAATGAGTATAAACTATCTCTCCACTCTTCAATAGCAGTTCTAATTCAAGACTTCGACGACGGTCATGCGATAAACGCAGCACCGAAGGAATTTTAGCTATTCTACAAAGCACTGAATGAGCTAAAAGATGAAAAAGTCAAAAGTTGAAGCCACTTATGGGTCCTTCCGTATGATCTACTCAATCAAGCATTGAAAGGATTATAAGTAAGACCTATCTTATCCAAAGCATGCCAGAACTCCTCTATAAAAGATTGAGTCTGGAATACTTTGGAGGGGGTATCTGTAGGCGTCAAAAAATGCTGAGAGGTATCCAAACACAGCTCAAAAGGAAGTCATCCAAAATATCAAAAAGAACACAAGTATAGACTGTCTCGCATGCGAGACAGTCTTTACTGTCTCGCCCACGAGACAGACTTGACTGTCTCGCCGTGCGAGATAGTCTTTACTGTCTCGCAGGGCGAGACAGACTTTTACTGTCTCGCCCACGCGAGACAGTCTTTACTGTCTCGCCGTGCGAGATAGTGTTTACTGTCTTGCACGTGAGACAG
>NC_033801.1:128815246-128873590 GCF_001876935.1 Asparagus officinalis | reverse complement strand
GACAGAATTTACTATCTCGCACGTGAGACAGTTCTCATAGGGTCAAAACTACTTTGCATAACCGCCAACACGTGGCCACTAACTGTTCAAGAGCGTGGGAAACGTCGTGGGCGAGAATCACGTTGATAACTGCCAAAATAACAGAGTTTGAAACGTGAGAAGGCAGTTATAGCGAAAACTGCCAGGAATATTCCTAGGGGCTATAAATACCCCCCGAAAGGCCATTTTTGAGAGGGGCTGATCATTTGGAGCACTTCAGAGCAGACAGAGCAGAGTTCTTGAGCTTCCAGCAATCCCTTGAGATTCGAGCTTTGACTTGATTTCAAGAAGAACGACTATCTTACTTTGATAAGATATCGTTTCAAATTCTCACTTCGATAAACGAAGGAAGAATCATTAAACCCCTCACGATTCAATCAGAATCTGTGATTTGGTGGTCCACGAGTCAAAGCGCTCCCGGCACAGGCAAAGATCCCACGCAAGCAGCGATCCAAACAACGATCCTGCGTTTGTTTCTCAAGAGTTATAATTTTTTATTTTGTTGTGTAAAAGAAGTCTTGTAAAAAGGCTATTTCTTTTTTGAATTTGTTGTAATCGACCGAAGATATAATGAATTCCATGACAAAGTCAACTTTTGATGCAAACAGTGAGAAGAAGAGGAGAAAGAGCAGTTAGGGGAGAGGAGGAGGAGAAAGACAAAGAGGAGGAGAAGAAGAAGAAGAAGAAGAAGAAAAGGGGAAGTGGTATTTTCGGAATATCTTGAGATAAATTCCTGGGAGAGTGTGAAAAGGGGGCTGAACACTTTTTTTTTTTGTTGTGTTTTTGGGGTTAAAGAGTAAGGAAAAAATATTTGGGGGATGAGTCACATCCTCTTTATTTTTTGGGGGCCTAGATACATTTTCCCTTTTATTTTTATTATTTATTTATTTACTTTTTCGCTTTTAGCGCCTCTCATTTAAACTCATTTTGACGACTTTAGTTTACGTTTGAAATGTCCCAACTATGGATTTAAGTGTGACATAATAATAATAATAAGAGTTTAATGGCACTTTATTACAACGTTTTTCTTCTTTGAAATGCAAAATTAAATTTTTATCAGTTGAGTCTCAGCTTATTGCATGTGTGTCATAAATCTTCTAGGATTTCGTCATTGTATCAAAATTCTAAAGTCATAATAAAGATTGAGGATTATCCTTTTTTTGGGTTTTGAAAGGTTGAGTATCATGATTTTATACTTTAATGCATTTGATGGAGACTTAGATATTTCCTAACAATATGAAGTAGAAAGGAGGAGTTTTTTTTTTTTGTGAATGAATCTTTAACTATTACTTTTATAAAAATATAATAAATCACTAGTTATTTGAAAATAGCGATGAACAAGCGGCACTAACAAAGCTAACAAAGATAAAATGCTAGACTCCACTAGAAACAATAAGAAGAGAAAATAAGGCGAAAAGTATTCTACAGCAAATATATTATGTTTTCAGTAGAAATAAAACAATTTTCGATCACTTAAATGCATAGAGGAATTGAATTTTTTTAATATAATTTCATCTGATCAAATGTAAAATAGTCTAGATTTCTAGATATTTAAACCTCTACTGTTTTCTTGGAAAATTCGTATGTAGGCCTTTTTTTAAGAGCTCTCACGTGATGCACCCCTTCAACTTTTCAATGTGTATTTTTCCCTTTGACTCATCTACTCATCTGAAAAATCCCTTTTCATGTTGTCGTCCCCTTACATTCAATCTCTAATCCCTCTTTTTTTTCCCCTCATGAACCCATGAAAAATATTTCATTCTCCTCCTCCTTCTTAACCATTGTTTCTTTCATCACCACCTTTCTTATTGCATTCTCCTTCTCTTTTTCCCTTGTAATTTCTCAATCATTTTTTTCCATCACCACTACCACTTTGTTATTGTAGAACCCCGTAATTTTTATAATGTTTATATGTGAATTATTAGTAATAAATAATTTTTTTATGATAAATAGCTTGAGGTCATTGATGTACATGAAAACAAGTTATTTGAGATGATATGAGAGTATGGGTGTAGAGTTTTGTGCGATGGTTTTGCAAATAAGCAAAACATGCACAAAAACTGGAATTTGCCAGATCAGTCGACCGATCAGTCGGCTGACTGTATCAGTCGACCGATCAGTCGACTGATACGCTGATTTTTAGTTTTTCAGGTTTCGGGTCTGTTTTGATTTGGTTCGGGTTTGGGTCGGGTTTAGCTGTTCATTTATATTCTCCTTCACCCGAAATCACCCCTCTCATCTTCAGATCTGAGAAAACCCTAGACCCCTCTCCCCTATCTCAAACCCTAGTTTTGTTCTTGGTGATTTGGGGAAGAACTTGAAGGATTTTCGTCGAAATCTTCACGTTGCAGCGAAGGGGAACCACTCTCTCTCAGATCCAGGAGTTGAATTGGAAGGATCTAGATCTGAGAATATTTTTATAAGAGATTGTAACACGAGTTGGTTTTAAAAAATGTTTTTAAAACACTGAAATGCACGATGATTAGGGTTTTTGGTTTAGTAATTCATACATGAAAATTTTCGTTTCAGTTAAGGTTCATAACATGTTAATATCAGTATCTTTATGCTCTTGGGACATTGGATGGGGATGATTTAGATATAATTTTTTGGGTGAATAACAACCTGGTGAGATTTCTGCAGTCAATACCGTCGATGATCAGTCGACCGAATCGGGCCGAATTTTTCAGGCATCAAGTCGGACTGATCAGTCGACTGACAGTTGATTGGTGTTTTCTCATGGCTCCGCAGTCGAGACAAGAATCGAGTCGACTGGGTGAAGCTGGAGGCTGTGGCTGCCGTGGCCTTATCGATCGACATAATGAGGCTCGACTGACGGTCATCACTCGACCACACTCAGTCGACTGATGAGATGTTTTACAGATTCTTGATCTGTTTGAGTTGCTTTTTCGGGGTCGCCTCGATGACCTGACACTAGTTCACCATGTTAATGATTTATCTGTACATGTGGGTTGACTTTGACACAAGTTTAGACATGTACACCGAGATGCGTGCGAGTTTAGATTATGTATATCTTTCCGCATATACTTTTCACTGTTGCACAGTCATTGTGTTGGACTATGGCACCGTATTTATGCTCTGAGATTAGTTGTATTTCTTTTATTATTGTTCCTGTACTAGAACCTCCGATTTGGTGTTTAGGGATTTACAATTTGAGATACAAGGTATATACATGAGGGTTTCCTTGTTTGGATTATTTCGCTCGACGTACCTATGCTCGTGTTGTAAATTTCTAAATACTAAAATCCTCTTTAGTAAGATCAATGATTTTAGATCTATTATGTATTATCTGTATTTTCTTATACAACGAGCCCTGTTCCCTTGGGGTTGGTTGTGATGTTGCTCGCTAGCGCTTTGACGCTCGTTGTCCCTCCCCCTTTCAGGTAACGAGCCAGGAGCCCGGAGAGTCGCAGGTTGATGGCGATGCATTTTAGCTTCAGCTGTCTACTTAGTTATATTTTCTTTTGGAGTTCCACAGTAGACTTTTGTTTAGACATTTGAGAGTCTTATTCTAGAAGTTGTAAAGGTTGTGTGCCTTATTTCCTCTTGTCAGATGTTTATATTTGAGACTTGTTGAGTATTCCAGTTATCTATTCAGACATTGACTATGTATTTCTGTATGTTGGATGATGAGATATTAATGTGATCACTATCATTTCATCAGTTATTTCTTGTATTATCTTTTACTTGTTTTTGTACCTACACCTATTGTTGACTCTACTAGATAGATGTTAATTGTGATGGTGAAACATGTTATTACACGGTGTGATGCATGACAGGTTTGACATTCTTGGTTTCATCTTGGACTGCAGCCTTGTGTGAACCCAGGGGCGTCACAGTTATCTTTTTTGTTCCTTCAATTATCGCTCTTCCTTCTTCTTCTATAATTGCTGATGTATCATTCAAAGACTATCACTTTGAATTGAACAAACCATCTCTTAAAGTCACGTTGAAGTTAACACAGTTAAACACTCAATAGTTAAACTTAATTTCTAAAAGTCAAAGTTAACATCTAACAATTAAAATTTAACATTTAACGGTTACACTTAATACTGAAACTTTAAAGTTAATATGTGATGTCTAAAATAAAACTAAAAATTAAGTTTTCTTCACCCCTATGCCTTCTCCTCTACCAATATTCCTCTTTCATGAACCATCTCTTCTCCTTTTTTCCACAAAATTTGAGTGTTAACTTTTAATTTTGAGTGTTAACTTTAAATACCTATAAACTTTAAGTGTTAACTTTAAAAACTATAAAGATTTTAACACCTGAAATTTAAAGTTAACACTTAAAATTTAAATTTAAACTCAAATTTTGAGTGTTAACTTTAAAAAACTATAAACTTTAAGTGTTAACTTTAAAAACTATAAAGATTTTAACACTTGAAATTTAAAGTTAACGCTCAAAGTTTAAATTTAAACTCAAATTTTAAGTTGACACTAAAAAGTTTAAGTTAACACTAAAAAAATGATAGTCTTAGCTAAAAGAGATAATCTTTGAGGCATTCGACGACGATTGTGGAAGAAGAAAGAGTAAAGATAATTGAGGAAAGAGAAAAACGACAAAGGAGATGTCATAACGATGAAAAAAAAACTTAATTATTAGTTCATTTTCGACCTTACATGTTAACTGTAAAGCGAACCAATTAATTTTAAAGTTTTAGTATTAAGTTTAACTATTTGGTTGTAAGCTTAGTTGTTGAGTGTTAATTTCAGCGCAACTTTATGGGATGATCCGTTTAAACAAAGGTGACAGCATTTGAGTGATGTTCTAGCTATTGCGGGACATATGAGAAAGTAGGAGGGGAGAAAAGTGTAGACGAAGGAGGAAGAAAAATGAAGGTGGAGATGAAAGTAGAGGGATGCAGAGGCAAAGATAAAACGAAGGAGAGAGGAGGGGGAAGGGAGAAAGAAAAATGCAAGATGATGAGAATTAAGTTGAGAGGGAGGAGAAATGAAATGAGAAGATGAAATTCATATGAATAAAAGAGAAGGAGAAGGGACGATGGCCAAATAAAAGAGGAAGATGAAGGTTAGATGATGGAGATAGAGTGAAAATGAAGGGAGGAGGGAGGAGGTAGGATGAAAGAGAGAGGAAAGAGGAGAAGGAATGAAGAGAAAAATGAAGAGAAATGTTGATACGAGGAGGAAAGGATGAGGGTATTTTAGGAAAAAAGGGGAAAAATAATGAAAGAATGAAAAGTCGAAAGAAAGTGCTTAAAAACATTTGACTTTGGTCAATAGCCTAAATCACATCACATGATGATTCTTAATTTGAAGTCTAAACACAAACTTTCCTATTTTTCTTTGTTGTCAAAATCAATTTTATAGAGCAAAAACTAAAAACTAAAAAAAAAAAGCCTCGCACGCGGGTGGCACGTGCTAAGCCCTATAGGAGCAATTCGTCCCCATCCTTTCAAAGCCCCCAGCCGTCGTCTTCATCGTCGAGAGGAGAGAGAAAGAAGAAAGAGGAGAGAGAAAATGAGGAGGTTCGATCCATGGGGGGTCTTCTTCAAGAGGGAGTGGAACCGAAACTGGCCTTTCCTCACCGGATTCGCCATCACCGGAGCCCTCATCACCAAGCTCACCGCCGGCCTCACCGGTAAGATCCAATCTCTCCCTCCCTCACCCCTCAAAGATTTCCCCTTTTCTCTTTTACCCCCTCAAAGATCTCCCCTTTTATCTTTTACCCCCTCAAAGATCTCCCCTTTTCTTTTCTTTTTTCCTCATCTCATCGATCTCTACTTGATTCTCTCTTGCAGAGGAGGACGCCAAGAACTCCCGCTTCGTCCAGGAGCACAACAGGTTCCTTTCTCCCTCACGAAACTCTAGATTCGTTAGTTGGTGAATTTGGTAGTTCGATCTGCGTGTATAGGTTACTTTTTTGATGGCACGGAGCAATTTTGATCGGAGACTGAGATCTTGGAGTAGCATATGGGTTGTTATCAGAATTGTCAACTAATTGTCGTATTGGAGTGAGTGTTTGAGTCCCATTAGCTGTTAAAGAACTCATCTTTTTGTGCTAACCAACACAGATATAACCCGATAAGAAAAACCTATATCGATACGGGCGAAATTGGATGCGGATATGAATTGAATGGGAGAGCAATAGATACTGATGCATATGGAATAAGAGAGAAACATACGAAACACTAGGACTTATATATGGGTCTTGCAAATTGCAATGTAGAGTTGTCTAATAAACAAGTTCTGGCCTATTGTACTTGCTACTGCGAGAACGGAATTCGATTTATCATTTTTTGTGTTGGCGAGAAAGGTCAAGTTTGGTCCAGCGAGGGGGGTTGAACTTAGAGGTAGATCTAAATCTATGAGGAGACACAGGAGTGTAGCCTACTTATAGGTCTTGCTTATTATGCAAGTAATGCATGAGAGAAATGCAGAGACTAGTCTCTCCCCACGTATGCTATTATTGTATAAAAATGCTCCTTTCGTTTCTTTACAGAAGGAACATGTCTAATAATGAAGTTTTATGTGGATTAGGGTTCGTGGGACAATGTTTATGGAAATGTTTAGGAGAAATTTTTAAAACAGCCCTTTTTTCAATTTTATTGGGCAAAATCGATCCTCATAAAATAATTAGCAAAACCGACCCTTTTTATCGAGCTGCACGGGACTAGTAGTCTCGTGCAGTCCGCCTACCCCACCAGCTCCCCTTTCTTTCGTTCTGTTGTTGCTCTTACTCGTGACCACTTCCCTCGCAACGAAAAAAAAAAACCTAGCCTTTGTCGGACCCCCGCCGCGACCACTGGCCATTTGCAGTCGTTGCCCCCACCCGGGCCGCCGCTCTCGGATGGGACCGAAGCCTTCGGACCCCGACCGCTCTCGGTGACCCAGCCTTCGACCCCCCTCCCAAAAACCCTAGCTTTCGACTTCGACCCCCGCCATTTGCAGTCGCCGCCTACCCCTAGCCCTCCGACCTCGTCGCGCCGCCGACATTATCGACCCCCGCCATTTGCAGTCGCCGCTCAGGTGTGTTTTTCTTTTTAATTTTGCTGTTAATTTACATATGAGAGGGTTTAGCAATTATTTTTTAGAGGGATATTCATCAAATTTTGCTAGAATTGGGGGAATAATGTTTTGGCTGTTAATTTTGCTAGAATTGGGTAGGATTAGATTTTATTTTGTGCAATAGGATGAATAATGTGATTTGGGAGTTAGGATTTAGCAATTATTTACATATGTGAATAATAATTAGGGTTTAGCCATTATTTGAGATTAATTAAGGTAATAAATTTGATATTGATTTATTCAGATATTAACAGATTATTTGCATATGATGGACTGTGTATTTTCAGTTTCGATGACGCCATACCCATTATTTGTTTCTTTAATGGGAGCCTCGGTGTCGGAGTGAATAATTTGCCTATGTATGATGGAGGTTCTCGAAAAATGTTCATGCTATCTAAGTCGTGTAATTTTGATGGAATGACTAGGGAAATACACAGAGTTACTAAAATTAAGAAAGAAGAATATACAATTAGGGTGTTCTTCAACTGTCCGATAAATGAGAGTAGAACTATTGCAGTGGAGATTACCGAAGATGAGGAATTGAATGACATGAAACAATTAGTCGAGAAACAAGCGTCAATTGAGTTGTTTATTGAGAAGGAATGGAAAGTACAAAGGCGTGCTTCTTGTAGCGACTGGTGTAGATGCAAATGGCGGGTTATTTCCTCTAGCATTTGTAGTCGTGGAGGTGGAGGATACGTCTAGTTGGAAGTGGTTTTTTGAACTTATATACAAGTGGATTCCAAGTATCCGTGCGCCAAGAATAATTACCTTTATTTCGGATAGGATGAAAGGAATTATAAGGGCGTTACATGAGGGTTTTAGTGCACCACATCACCATCGATATTGTTTAAGGCATATAAGAGATAATTTCAAGAAAAAACACGGTGAGATTAATTTGCAAAATCTTTTGTGGCAAGCCGGGTGTGCGACCGACACATTAGTGTATGAACATTGCAGGGAGAAAATCAAGTCTTTGTCATTAGATGCACATAATTGGATTGAAAATAACTTGAAGCCTCAATTCGAGCATCGGTGGGCATTATGTAAGGATGAGGGTGTGCGGTTTTGCATGATGACGACTAATTGCTCCGAGAGCTTTAACGGCGTTCTTAAAGGAGCACGAGCTATGCCAATACAATCTTTGGTTGCGAGAACATTCTATAGACTAAACGCATACTTCAACAAAAGGCGTGGTAGGAGGAGGAGAGTTCTTGGATGTATGTAAACTACAGGTTATATACATTACAAAACTATTTAGGGATGTGATTTTTGGATTTGTAGTCGATAATATCGTGTGATATGTTTGATTTCTAAGTGGGTTTGTGGTGTTATTATGTTGGATTTGTTTGTTAGTGGGAGTTTGTGGTGTGATGTGATTTGTTTGATTTGAAATGAGTATGTGGTGAAATCAGTATGTAATTTGTTAGTGAGAGTTTGTGTGGATGTATGCACAGGGACTACATGAAATACAGTGGTGAAATGAGTATGTGACTTGTTAGAGGAAGTTTGTGTTGATGTATGCACAAGAACTACTTGAAATGCAGCCAAAAAGTGCACAAAAATGTGCACAGCAAGTGCACGGGACTGCTAGTCCCGTGCACTTGGTGTTCAGCAGCGCCTACCCTCTCTGCTTAAAAGTCGGGACTGCTAGTCCCGACTTTTAAGCAGAGACGGTAGGGGCTGCTGAACACTAAGTGCACGGGACTAGCTTCGTTTCTCAACGAAATGCACAGGACTGCTAGTCCCGTGCACTTCGTAAAAAACCCTCCGCTGCAAAACCGACCCTTTTCTTTTGAAAAGGGTCGGTTTTGCTAATATTTTTCAGTATAGGTCGATTTTGCCCATTAAATTTTAAAAATGGTTGGTTTTAAAAATTTCTCCATATTTTTCAGTATAGGTCGATTTTGCCCATTAAATTTTAAAAATGGTTGGTTTTAAAAATTTCTCCAAATGTTTATACCATATTGTGCTGTTTGCTTCTGTTTCTTTTGCTTGTATAACAGTTGCTGATTTGTTTTGGAGTCTAGAAAGCTTTTATCATACACTCTGGTATACAATATTTTCCTCCCCTTAAAGTCAAAATATTCAGACTCCTTGTTTGTTTGTTGTTTAATCCTTGATCCATGCTTAAATCATGTAGTATGATATAGGGTATACTGAACATCAATTGGGATGACAAGGAGTTAAACTATAACTTTTTGTTTACACGAGGTTGTTCATTTTATAAAGAGACAATTGTACAGCATGAATGGAGAAAAGGGTTCGGAACAAGTTCTTCCTTATATTTTTTGAAGATAACGTGGTAACGGTAAAGGATTCGGAGGGTCATATTATCAACCAACTATATTGATGGGTGGTATAGTATGTTTGAGGTTCACATGGCATTGTAATTATAGCTGAGCTGGTCCTGTCTCATTAACATGACCTACTTTTGGAGCTTCACAAAATGCACACGAGATACTGTCTTCATTAAAAAAAACTTTCGTATCTATGGACCTATTGGCTATTTCTTTCACTTCCATAGTTTATTGATGATGACCCTAAGCCCTAGCGCCTAGAAATCATGAAATGAATAGCTTACAAGTAGAAAATAAAACTATAGTTCATTATAAAATAGTTTCGGAGAGGATGTCTATCGAGCCTTTGTTTTTCTAAATTTTCATTCATGAAGTTTTTGCATGCATCTTTCTGCCATTGTGGAAGATACTCTCCTTCAGTAGCTGTTTTCTGCTCTTTATGGTAGATCATCGATGTTAAGTGGGCCATGAATTCCAGTATTTTGCTGCGGCGTTTTGTTCTCAAAACATGGTGCTCTGGTTTCATACCGACAATTTTTCTTAGAATAACACTCTTTGTTCTTTATACTTCTCATCTGTTATGAATGAAGAAGGCAATAGCGAATGACATGTGTAACCAGTGCATTCATTTTATGAGAAATAGTTGATGCCACTTTCCCTTCTTGGTTGCTTTTGTTTGTTCTTCGAATATTTTCTATTGAAGAGGGGTTAGTGGGATGTGGCTTATGCTTTTCATTGTACATTGTCAACTTTGAAGTTTAAAACAGTACAATGCCGACCTATATTTTTTGAAACTAATTGACCTCTGCATTGTGCAATGTTTGATTATGTTTTCTGACTCATTCACAGGGCTCTAACAAAAATATATTTTTTTGTAGGTGAACTTCATCGGTTGATGTGGTGTGGCTGACACATTCGCTCTTCTTTTGGATGAGACTCCCTGATTTTCTGTTATGTTTCCCCATAAAACTTGAGACATTGTTTTGTTGAAGCAATATGGATTTCCCCTTCCCTACGATTAAAATAAAAGGTCAATATGTGTTCTCTGACTAGTCCTGGCCTTTTAATGTTTTCTGATATAAATGAAACACAAATTTGAGATTTTTACTGTTTGTCTCTGATTGTAAACCCGAGATGTTTTCAGGCATTTAATTGATCTTGTTTTTCTTGCAATATTTTACATGGATGACTCCTATCATCTGTTACCTTCTTCTATGTGCCAATTGATTCTATGTTCTAATTGTTGGATTCAGTCTGATCGTCTGAATCAGCGATGACAGGCTTGCTTTCTTTTCTAGCATATATACATGCTCGATTCTTGTTTACCGCATAGGAGTTAAAATCGTCGTAAGTGCATGATGTTGGTTATGTTGTGTACACTGACTTACTACAGTTTTGTTCAAACATGTGCTTGTCAAATGAAGAACTTTACCATATTCCTTTTCATTATATTCATCTTTATGAATGTGGTACTCTAAAGATAGCCTCGTGTATACCACGGAGCACAAGTACTATCAGATTTGCGAGCGGATTGTTAGGATTGTTCTGATTATTCCTGTTACGTAAGGCTTTTCCTGAGTGCTGGTCATAAACGTTAGTTACAAATTCATGTGCATAAAATGTGATGGGGGCAAAAAAGAAAATCTTTCTTTCTCATAGTTTGCGACAGTAAAGCTTGGTATATTGGGTAAAGATTTATTTTCAGCTCGAGAACCTTGTATGATTAATCAAAGGAATTGTTATTTTTGTAGCTAAACTTAAGGGAACGAGCTGTAGGACAGAAGTATTTTTTCCTGCAAATGCTTGATCGTGCAGATAATCCTAACTAAAGAAAATAAGGACACATACAGGTCTTGTTGCACCTTTGTCACATGAATTTTGGATCCTTAAAAAGTGCTCATACATGATACAACCATGACGATAGGATGGTCTTCTTTTGAGCTTTGAAAGAAGAACAAGTAGAAATCTTTTTTTTTCTTTTTCGGTGTGAGGAACCTTGATTTATTACCAACCAAGTTAATTCCGGGGAGGAACCTTGACTTAGGGCGCGTTTAGTTGCCTCTTTTAGAGGGGGAAATGGGTTGAAAGCCTGTCAAAAGTATCAGTTTTGACAGACTTTCTTGCAAAAGTGTCAAAAGAGGCGTTTTTACAAGAAAGTTAACCAAAACTGACAATTTTGACAGGTTTTCCCCTTCCCCCTTATGCAAACAAACAGCCCCTTAGTATCAATCAAGTAAAACTCGGAGGCCTGGGCCTCATTTCAAAGTCTAGACCTAGGTGAATAGCACAAGTTTTGCAATGTCTAATAATTAAAAATTGGAGCTAAGCAATGTGATAAACACGAATCGACCCTTCGGCATTTCAGGCAAGACCATAAGCCTCAATCACTATGCCACTTGCTTTGGGTTGATGGGTTTTATTTGGGTGGTTTTTTGGTCGGTTGGTTTTTGGTGGTGGTTTATTTTTGTTTTCTTTTTTTTGGTTTCCCATAACATGTGGCTTCCTCATGCCCAACTCTATGACAGTAAGTACATGTAACATTAGGAAGAAACCGCGGTTTAGAATCCGGAGTACCTTTGTTGGTACCTTGAACTGCAAAAGTCATCACATCTACTGCATCAGATTTCACCACAGCATTCCTCTTTTGCAATTGTTCTTCCTGGTTCATCGCTTTAAATGCCCAATCCAAGGTTGGTAACGGGTCTTGCGCCAATAATTGAGAACGCAAGTTGTATTTTTGGTTTGTTTGTTTGTTTGTTTGTTTTTGGTGGTGGGTTTTTTGGGGGGAGGGGGGAGGGGGTTTGTTTGCATCGTTGCATGATCACAACAAATTAAATCAAGACAAAAGAAATTATATATTTGATAACTTGAAACAAACGAACAAACAAACCCTTCAATTGTGCAAACAATTACCACATACCTGGCCAACCTAACCAACAATTTATTCTAAAAGAAGATTTTCAAGGCAATAAGCTCGTAAAAAGACGTAAACCGCTGTGGATCTCCCAATCAAAACTTATAATTTCATGTAGCCTTCAAAATGTTTGCTGCTCGAGCTTATCATCAAGCCTTTTTCGCAGCACCAAGCCTGCGACGAAAATCCTCCTCCATGAGAGGGAGCCCTTCACGCAAGGTGACCTTAGGCTCCCATCCGAGCAATTCCTTGGCTTTTGTAATGTCCGGCTTCCTCTGGCGAGGATCATCAGGTGTGTTCTCCACGACTTTCAAATCAACCCCAGGGTTGATCAACTGCAATTTTAAGCCCATATTATTTGTTAGTTTTTGGAAAATTAGTGACACTTGCTAGACATCATATCGATGAGAGATCGTATGCAGAAAAAACTGCAAAACTGGTTACCTCTTTCACAGTTTCTGCAAGTTCCATCATCGTAAATTCACCTATGTCAAAAATAAGAACATACTGTTAGTATTAACTTTCAAATACCAAGACTTAAATAAGAGAAAAGGGAGTAATGTGATTTTCGAAATGATAAAATACGATCGGCCTAAGTATATTAAAATTTTTAAATTAAAGTCGATAATTACCTGGGTTTCCAATATTGATTGGACCTGTGTTTTGTCCTTCCATCAATCGGATAAGGCCATCAACCTTATATTTGAAATGAAAACATGGATCAGCACAATGTAGTAACAGTTGGAATTACATGAATACAATAAAAGAGCATCATTTTGGTGCGTTTGGAAACTGGAGTCAGCCTAGAGTCAAGGTTAACTCTCACCAAACACAAATATTAGAAGAGTTAGTGTTAGGAGTTGATCTTATTTTACTGTATAGGAGGGATCTTTGAATTATAAAGGACTGATTACTTTAGATCCTGACAGGACGTAAGATCCCCTCTTACTTCACTTCAAAAAGGCACAAATAATCTTACACCTTAACTATTCTACTCAACAAAGACTGTAGACATAGCAGGTTAGGAATTATCTTTACCATGTCAGAAACATAACAGAAACTTCGAGTTTGCGTCCCTGGTAATTGGACTGTCAAGGATTCACCCCTACATCAAAGTACCATAGTAAGAAAAATGTGTATTGTCAAATATGCCAGGAATTGTGCATAATAGATCCATTCGCAATCAGAAAAACATTGTGGATCTTTACACATGAAATTTCTGACTTCAAGATGTGAGGCTAGCCACCCCCTATACATCTCATTGACAGTGAAAACTGAAACTTCAGAGCATATGAAAAGGTGTTACCTAAGTGCTTGAGCGATGAAGTTACTAACCACCCGACCATCATCAATGTTCATTCGTGGTCCGTATGTGTTGAAAATTCTAGCAATTCGAATTTCTATAACAATAGGGCCAAGATGAATCAATATAAACAGATGAGCAAAAGAAAAAATTCGCTTTCTCTAGACTAAATTGTTAAGTAGAATCACCTATCCCATGCTGCCTATGGTAATCAAACATTAAAGTCTCTGCCACACGCTTCCCCTCATCGTAGCAACTCCTGACTCCTGCAATTCACAAAGAAAAACCTTTCATTTCAAAATGATTATCATATAAAATGATTGACTAATGCAATACTCAATGTTTCTTCAGGGTGTGTATCATAAACTGCTCAAGGATAGTGTAGAATAACTATAGTGTGAAGTACCTATCTGGACAAGTGAATATAATGTTAAAAATATAATGACAAATATATCTTAGAATACTTAGAAATATTTCTAAACTATTTCCAGATAATGACAAAAATTGTGCAGGATGATGAAATATCTTTGAGGCAGTAATTTAGCTGCACAAAATCTCATGTGAATGCAACTCTTAATGAAGACATCGTGCTTTTAATTACAGCAATGATCCACAAGCATGTCATGAAAATACTCGGAAAATTCTATAAACTATTATCAGAAACTCACAAAATAGTCTGTGTGATGAAAATATTTCAAAAACAATATTTTATCAGTATAACTCATGACATGCATTTTTTATGGAGTCAGCATGTTACGGCATAAAGTTTTCAACATATGTATTATTTTCAAATTGAATCAATCTTTGTTCCTGCAATAAACTAGAGCAAAGTAAATAGAGATGCAGTACATCGTGTTTCATGATCACGAGAAAAGTAGAGCCTTAAAAACACAATTGAGGACAACTTGCAATGCGAACCCTTTGCAGTCCAATCAAAATCTTACCAATTGGGTTGACATTACCCCAATACTCCTCCGTCTGAGGATGCTCAAGTGGATCACCATAAACCTCTGAAGTTGATGTTAGCAAAATCCTGTAAGATAAAAACCAAAAAGAAATAGTAAGTAGCATTCTTATTAGAAACAACTGTACAAGGCAGGATAACAAGATAGCAAACCATTACCTTGCTCCGACTCTCTTTGCAAGTCCCAACATGTTCAATGTGCCAATGACATTTGTCTTTATAGTCTGTTAAATCTCTTTTTGAGTCAGATTTCCGTTCAAGATCACTTCATTGAATGCATTCATAGCTAAAGAATATTGAACATAGAAAATATGCAGTAGAAATCAGCTGAGAGAGCTGCGGGTGAAAAAGCTGACAGGCTACTGGACATCAGATTTAGAGGCTTTCAAGTTAGGAACATCCTAGCTTAAATTACAGAAGAATATCACATCTGGGAGGGGCTAAACAGAACAAATATGACACACCCTAGTAACTGTGAAGAGAACGTGACGGGCCAACCAATCACCTGAAACTTCTTAATGTTGGTTAATTCAATTTCAGTTAGCTTCTAACATCAGAAATTGTCACATTCTCGAACTCTTCTTGCCTTGTGGATTAACCACTTACACGGAGGCTTAGTTTATAAAGGCAAACCCTCATCATAACTAAAGAAACAAAGGCATATTTTACAATAATTTCATACCTTCACAGGGTTATACTTATAGAAAATAGGAGATGCTGGGCAGGCAAGATGATAGATCCGATCAACCTCAACAAGCAATGGCTCCGTGACATCTGACATGGTAACATATAAAATATTTAAAACATAGAATACGTTCAGAAATAAAGTTAAAAACATAGAAGTCAAAATACCATGTAAAATTAGGAAAGCCACACTAAAGTCCCATGAGAAGATTAAGATACATCAATAGAGATGTGAAGAAATTAACAAGAACGAAATGTATGTGATTACCGTGCCGGATGAGCTCAAATCTTGGGTGGCCAATCCACTTTTTAAGATTGTCTTTGGAACCAGTAAAGTAGTTGTCAGCAACAATCACCTAGGAAAGACAAGTTCGAGGAAATAAATGAGATTAGAGTTCCAAAGAGATTAATCTCTAGTTTATCAACGGTTAGGAATTGCACAGACACAAGCAGACATTAAGCTCACATCTCCGGCAACTTCACAATTTCCTCCTTTCATTACATGACACTAAAAAGAACCTAATTTATGGTTTCTAGAATGAAAACATATTAATGATCAGATAAAATTATAAAAGTTTCTACAGAATTCTGACTGGCGGTTTAATTGAATCAGACATTATAATTTACAAGAGGACAATACAGTAAATGCAATTTCTATTAGTTAGTAAGGATCCTTCACAAACTCACAATGCCTAAGGTCAAAGAATAGTATATGTAGGTACTTAATACAGAATTCCGTAGATCATGATCAATATGGATTATATAAACTACCAATGCGGATACTTTTAAGGCCAAACAGAAAATATAACCAGCAAAATACATAGACAATCCATCAGCTGGTTAAAAGGCACTAGCTTTCCCATTCATTTATTGTGGGTTGGGGGGGACAAGACTCTAATCACTGTGATATGTTAACATCCACTGGGACATTTATTAGTGCGAAATGCATGTCGATATAACTAAAAATATGATAACTTAAAAATAGAGAAAGAAACATAAAATAAGTACCTCATTCTTTTCATTCTCCATTAATTTGTCCACCAAATGAGACCCAATGAATCCAGCTCCTCCGGTGACCAAAATTCTCATATTGGACTGTCAATTGACAAAATCAAAACCAACTAAATCATCATCTGACTCCAAACAAGCTATGCAATTTGATTCTCAAAAAGCAACGGAAAGACCAGCAGATTCACATTAATTCAATCCATAACCATGCGAAAGTATTTAGTGTATCAACTATTGGATGGATCAGTGTCCAAATCGCAGAGTCCAGTCATCCTAGGGTTCCATCACTTTAGCGCATCATTAGTGTCATGGACCGAGTCCACATATATACTTTCATTCAAACGAGAAACGCACATTTAAGCACTCAATTGATCCCAGTTACAAACAAAATCACCCAAGATCAAAACTTTAAAATAAAGAACTGATCTTTACCTTGAAAAACTTCGAGTTTCTCAATGGCGAAGGGCTCGGAGGCGCCTTGGTCGCCGGACTCCCATTTCCCGCCATTTGATCTGATTAATTTGCAAATCAAACGAAAATTTCAACTGATTACACTTGAGATTGTTCCCCAAAATCCGAGATCTTATATAGATCAACAAACAGCACCAACCGATGCAACCGAATCAATAAATTTTGGGGAAAAAAGCGAGAAAGAAATGCTTAGAGATCACGCAATCAAAAAGGGAGGAAAGCGGCCTGAGACCGAAATTGGTACCTTATACCTAACGATTTTAGATCTGAATCTGGATCTGAGATCAAATTCTTTTTTTTTTCTTTTTCAAAATCGTCGGGTTTTAATTTAGCTGAGGGTTTAGTGAAGGTTTTGGTGGGAGATTTTATCTGCTAATTAAATGGTAAGTTGATTAAATATGTTGACTAAAGTTGCAATAAGTTTTAGTCCCGAAATTTGGCGGGTGACGTGGCGCTAGATTAGATGGGGAACGTGGATCTTATGATAATTTGTATATGTATATAGTTAAATCGCAACTCATAGTAGTTTAAATCTCAGAGAAAATGTTTATTTATTTATCAAAGAAGTTAACGGGCTTATTCTTGGTTTAAGGATATTCTCTAATTTGCATTTTCTGTTGTTCATCCTTCTCTATAATCATATTTTACAAAAAAAAGCATATAAAATACTTGTAAAGAGATAGGTACAAGAATATCCATTAACGTGTTAAAAAAAAGATGAAGTTTCCATCTTCCATTCCCACACTCTAGATTAGACTAGTGTGCACCCCGTGCAAACTCGTACTCTATTTTTTTTACTACAGTAATTATATATTCAAATATAGTTTTTGTAAGTATTACAGTAATATTTTTTAAATGGTTTAGTATCCCCTGAACTACAATAATGCTTTAGGTACTACAACTCGTGCTACAGTGATAATGTCACAGTGATTTATTGTGACATGAATAGTGCGCTTCGGATCTTCTTGGCTGTGCTACCGTAACAATACTATATAATAATTTACTATATCATTTAGTGTAGTATGAATTGTAAACCTTGGATCTTCTCATTATTATAGAGGAATAGATATAGAGACGGAATCGAACCGAGGATCTGGGAGTATTGACGGTGCTACCACTAAGACTCGCTCTTTGCATGCCTAGCTGGTAGAACCATCTTCCTCGAAACCAAAAATATTGGCTTAGCATGAAATTATGTGATCAAAATATTGGCTGCCTAAAATCAAGGTCATCTAATCTCTTGATCAAAATAGTTAATCAGAAAAAAAGACACTCTTAATCGAAATAATTCAGCTTCAGCATGAGCAAATGCACTGGCAGTCTTCCTCTTTGAAAATGGATCATGAAAAGATAATGGCATACAAACTAGCAAATCCATGGCATCAAGATTGATTTCTATTGAAAGTTTCTATTACCTACCAACAATATAACTCAGAGTGCATCATCACTGTTTGGCAAAAAATTTCGCAGTACAGGACCTAAACATATCAAGAACAAAAAGGATGACCCCAGATTTAATTAAAAAAAAGATTATTCCAACTGAAACATGAATCAAGTACTCATCTTTAAGGGTTTGGATATAAACCCTTGTGTTAATCACATTAACCCGCAACATTAACACTTTATTTTAAAGTCCTTATTCCTGTCAACGGCAGCACAAAACCAATGACCAAAGATGCAGTTTAAAGTTTCACCACTCAGAATTCAGCTAGGAGCTCCATATCCACCACCACCTGGAGTCAAAATCTGCAGGATCTCCCCTTCATCAACCTCAACAGTATTCTTCCCTCCAAGATAAACCCTCCTCTTATCCTTACAAATCAAATAATTAGCGCCTCTAGCTCCACCCTGTCCCCCCCTCAATCCTCTTGGCTCATGAACTCTCCTCTCTGAAAGTATGCTCACCACAACTGGACGCCGAAACTCTATCTCTCTCACAAGCCCATCTCCTCCTCTGTGATAACCGTTACCCCCACTGCTCTCTCTGAGCCCAAATCTATGGAGCTTCACTGGATACCTCTGCTCGAAAATCTCAGGATCAGTCATCCTCGTGTTCGTCATATGGCATTGAACCCCACTAGTCCCGTCCCAAGTGGGCCCCGCCCCACTCCCGCCGCCGATAGTCTCATAGTAACCAAACGTATTGTCCCCAAATGTCAAATTGTTCATGCATCCCTGGGAACAAGCACAAGCTTGAAATGCAGTCAAAACGACGTCTGTGACTCTTTGAGAAGTTAGCACGTTGCCTCCAACAACTGCAGCCATGTCGCTAGGAGAGAGGAATGAACCATGGGGAATATGGATTTTGACGGGGGCAAGGCAACCTTGATTTAAGGGAATATCTACATCTACTAAGCATCGGAGGCAGTAGATCACTGCTGCAGCTGTTACAGCTTCGGGGGCATTCCAGTTGCCATACACCTCTGGGCTTGTGCCTTCGAAGTTGAAAAAGGCCTCACCTTTCTCTCCATCGAGGGTGAGTTTTAAATGGATCGTGGATCCATCATCCATATAGTCTTCTTCTTCGATAACGGTTGAGCCGTTCTCTTGTTGAACTCTAGCAGCAACTGATCTCAGCATTTCTCTTACAGCTTCTTCTGCATTGCTCTGGACATAGTTCATGTACGATTGAACAGTTTGGAGACCATATTGTTGGATTAGCTCTTTGATCAGTGCAATTCCTCTTTGGTTTGCAGCAACTTGGGCTCGGAGATCAGATAAATTGTCTTGAATCCTGCGGGTTCCTGGGACTTTAGGAGTTGAAGGTTGATCCGAGCATGGATATTGCAGCAATTTGATGATCCCTTCTTCATTGAATACACCTTTCTCAACGAGCTTGAACGCTTTAATGGCTGCCCCTTCCTCCCATATTGCTTTTGAGAACGGTGGCATGCTTCCAGGAGTGATACCACCAATCTCAGCATGATGTCCTCTGCTTGCTACAAAAAATACCAACTTCCCATTATCAAAGACCGGCGTGATAACAGTTATGTCAGGGAGATGACTTCCTCCAGCACAAGGATGATTAGTTACGAGTACATCTCCTTCGCTGAGATTTTCACCCCAGTGCTTGAGTTGCCAGCAAACTGTACTTGACATTGCCCCGAGATGAACAGGAACATGAGGGGCATTGGCAACTAGCCCTCCATTCGGACCGAAGAGAGCACATGAAAAATCCAGTCTTTCCTTTATGTTAGTAGAAATCGATGTCCTCTGAAGAGTCCTACCCATTTGTTCGGCAATACCCATAAATCTATGGTTAAAGATTGAAAGTTGCACAACATCTGTGACATTTTCTGATACTTTTACAGTGGTTGGAGCTGAATCAATCTCGATTTTGATGTTGCCGTACTTGGTAATAACAGCTCTACAAGAAGGTTCTACAATCACAGTGCTATTCCCGTTCATGATGATTGCAGGGCCTTGCAAGATGTGCCCATACCCCAATTTCTCCAGCTTGAACAATGGTGTATTTTCCCACCCGTCTTTGAAATAAATCTTGTAACTCTTCTCAGGTTCAGGATTTCCTGAAATTGGCTCCACTTCTCGAGGCTTCAAGATGTTGGTGATTCCTACACCTCGAACTCTCACATCACAAATAAGGATTTTCCGGTTCTGTAGTTTGAAACCATATTCTTGCTGGAATAGCTTCACAAATTCGGAAGCATAGTCATTCTCCTCCCCTTCAACTTGCCTTTTAACCATGATGGCTGTATCTGTGCCTTCATATCTCAAATTGAGGTAAGATTCAGTCACAATGCTTTCATCTTTAAAACCCTGATCTCGTAGCTTTTGTTTAACTTGTTGCGATAGAATAGACTCCCTCCTAGAGGCCTCGGGAACTGAATTCATATCGTAAACAGCATAATATGGTTCCTGTGCTTCTTCAACAACATCAGCCAATCCCATACCGTAAGCACTTAATATCCCACAAAATCGATGGATAAGAACTTCTGACATGCCTAAAGTCCTGGCAATTGCACAAGCATGCTGAGGTCCTGCACCACCAAAGCAAGCAAGAGCATGGTTTCTTGTTTCATGCCCTTTCATCTCAGTCAGTTGTCGTATAGGCCGACACATAGTTTCGTTTGCCACGTTAATAAACCCAAGAGCAATCTCCTCCACTGTCATCTCCTTTGCTGATGGATCCTGACTTGTTCTATATGAATTGATCTCGAGCGCAAGCTTTTGAAATGCCTTTCTGGTAGTTTCAATGTCTAAAGGCTGATCCTCGTTTGGACCAAAAATTGATGGAAAATAGTCGGGTATAACAGTTCCTAGAATCAAATTAGCGTCTGTTACAGCTAAATCCCCACCCTTTCTGTAACAAACTGGACCAGGATGTGCCCCAACTGATTCAGGTCCTACTCTGAATGAACCAAATTGGAACTTAAGCTTAGAGCCACCACCAGCGGCCACTGTGTTTATATCAAGTTGAGGAGCTTGAATTATAGCTCCAGCAATTTGGGTCTCAAGAACTTGCTCATAGCTTCCATTATAACGGCTCACATCAGTTGAAGTTCCACCCATATCAAACCCGATCAAGGGTTTGGATGTTTCAAGCTCGAATAGAGTTTGTGAGTAGCCAACAACACCTCCAGCTGGACCTGAGAGAACGGCTTTATGCCCAGAAAACCTCTTTTCTGGTGCTAAACCTCCATCAGACTGCATAAATAGTACATTCACCTTTTCGCCTCCTCCATCAAATCTAGACATAAAACCCGATAAATATTCCTTAATGACAGGTGTCAAATAAGCATCAACGCTAGCTGTCAATCCACGAGGCACAGCACGAACCATGGGAGTCAAAGCCGATGATAGAGAAACATGCCTAAATCCCATGCTCAAAGCCAACTCCTCGATCAAGATCTCATGTTGAGGATAAGTATAAGAATGCATCAATACAACCGCCAAGCAACTGATTCCCTTATCGAGCAAACCCTTCAACAGAGGCTTCAAAGCTTCTTTGTCAAGTGGCTTTGACACCCTTATAGGTTCCCCAGATATTCCCTTGACTAAATAAGAAGAAGTCTCCTTCTCTTTGTCAATAAGGAGTTCTATCCTCTCATCGGCCTCTATAACCTCCTCATATAGATTAGAGGGTTTCAAGACCTTAAGGTCGAAGATATTAGGACGTGCTTGGTTTCCAATTTGAAGCAAGTCTCTGAACCCTCGAGTCACACAAAGAGCAATCCTCTCACCCTTTCGTTCAAGAAGAGCATTGGTAGCAACAGTGGTGCCCATTCGAATCCACTCGATCTTATCAGTAGGAATCTTGGAAGATCTCGGGATCTTCTCACCTGTATATTCCTCTAGGATTCTTCTTATCCCTTCAATTGGAGCATCATCGTAGTTTGATGGATCGACAGATAGAAGTTTCATCACACAGCAGTCGGATTGACCTGGAACCTCAGCATAGATGTCTGTGAACGTGCCTCCTCTATCGATGCAAAATCGAAATTTCTCCTCTTTCAAACTTCCCATTTTAAGATTCTTTCTGGCAAATATAGGTAAATTAAAAATTTGCAAACATAAGCAAGTAAAAAAAATGGCACTTCTAGCAGGCTGGAGTGCTTCTTTGTGAAGGCTCCATCCTTTTCATCTAAACAAAATGGCACTTCTCTTTATCTTTAAAATAGCTTTATGATAACAAAAATAAAGCAAAATACTATCAAAACAGCTTTGCTCATATCCTCCATTTTAACGAAAAGTTGAATTTGTTTAACCAAAGAAAGGATCTTTTACTGATTCATATAAAGTTTCTTTCTCGCTAATACAGTGTCAATGACTTCGAAAATGTAAGGAAACAAAAATTTGTCACTTCCCTTTTTTGCCCCAATGGCTTCGTGTTAAAACAATTAATGCAAAATAGTATCATAACATCAAATCGATAAGCCCAATCATCAATTTTAATGGAAAAGTAGATTTTTTTTTTTTGTAAAATCTTCCAACAAAGGTGTGCCAATTTTTTTTCATAAGCTGTAAATATAAAATAAAAATGCTTTTTTTAACAGCGAACTAATTTAGCTCCTGCCCTCAATTATAATAGGGGAAAAAAAGAATCTTTCAACCAAAGAAATGATTTTTCATACATTCTCCCATACAAATCTGAGCTCCAATCAGTTAAAGATGCAACAAGCTGAGGATTTGTTAACTTAAGGGTTTTTGCCACATGAAACTAGATTAGGGTTTTAAGAGATCCAAAGAAAACTAGAGAGAGAGAGAGAGAGAGAGAGAGAGAGAGACTAACCTCAACGATTAGACTGATAAATTACAAAAAGTAACTAACTTTAGAATCCGAGCAGAGAGCTCGAGAGAGAGAGTAAAAGCGACGAAGATGATGATGATGAAAACTTTGGGGGCTTTTTTGTTTTTTTTTAATAACTCGTTCCGATGATCAGTGGGGCCCGGGATTACTCTAGGCGCCACGACTCTCCTCTGTATGATGAACCTGGACGCAAGATGTCTTGGATTTCTCATACACAAAATCTAATTTGTTTTATATATATATTTATTTATTTTTCAAATCTAACTAAAAATTGTTGTAATCTCGTTGTTGTATCTACATACATCACATATCAAAAGTAAGAATCAAACATGAAATGTAAATGTAAATAGACAAGAGAAGAAATAGGGAGAAAAGTAATTCTCATTTTATTCATCTTCCTCATTCCTCTATACATTTTGTCTTTCATGGATTACATTATATAGATGTGGAAGAGAATACTAAAAGTCACAAGTAGGTGAAGAGTCTTCTTCTAGTAATGTCCACATTCATTGTATTTATATTTACAACACTCCCCCTTGGACATTACTACATGATGTCAATGCTTCGTTAAAAACCTCCAAAAAAAATAAATGGTACCACTACAGAGAATAACATGACCAGTCATGACCACATTTTTATACGAGTCATTAGACGCTAATATTTTTATATGAAAGTCCCTGATGGACTTAAAATTCTTGAATTAAGAGAAAACAAGAATCGCAAGATGTATAACATTAAATTATAAAGGTCGTTATACGACTTGAAACAGTCGGGTAGAACGTAGTATAGAATGTAGTATAACCGACTGAGTAAGTTCCTCCTGAAGAGGAGATATGCAAATAATGATGTATGCCCTTGTGTGTTTATAAAGAAATTCAAAAATGGCTTCTGTATTATATCAGTCTATATTAATGATATAAATGTTATTGGAGCGCACAATGAGCTTACAGAAGCTAGCTCATGCCTAAAGACGGAGTTTGAAATGAAAGACTTGGGAAAAACCAAGTTTTGTCTCGGCCTACAGATCGAGCATTTTCCCAGAAGGAATTTTTCTACACCAGTCAACCTATGTGAAAAAGGTTTTGGAAAGATTTTATATGGATAAATCTCATCCACTTAGCACACCAATGGTCATTCGATCCCTCGAAGTGGATAAAGACCCATTTAAACCCAAAGAAGATAATGAAGAAATGTTAGGGCCAGAAGTTCCCTATCTGAGCACCATTGAGCACTTCTTTATTTAGCAAATTGCACCAGGCCTGATATTACATTTTGCGGTGAACTTGCTAGCAAGGTATAGTGCTTCTCCTATAAGGAGGCATTGAAATGGCGCTAAACATTTCCTTCGCTATCTTCAAGGTACAAAAGATCTTGGACTATTCTATAAAAGAAACCAAGATATGACATTGGTGAGCTATTAGAACGCTGGCTACATATCTGATCCCCATAACGCCAGATCCCAGACTGGTTATGTTTTTCTCTATGGTGGTACTGTCGTTTCTTAGAGGTCTGTTAAGCAGACCATGGTGACTACTTCTAACCACTCAGAGATTATCACTTTATATGAGACCTCACGAGAATGTGTATGATTAAGATCGTTGATACGACATATTTATGGCTCGTGTGGTCTAGCGAAAGATGATATTCCCCCCACTGTCCTTTATAAGTTTTTGTCCCATTGGGTTTTTCTTAGCCAAAGGTTTTTAACGAGGCAGCTAATGCAGCACAAGTTTGGATCCCGAAGATCTATAGTTGTACTCTTTTTTCCTTTGCTAAGTTTTTGTCCTACATGGTTTTTCTTAGCGAAAGGTTTTTAACGAGACAACTGACGTAACAGAAATAATGTATGCATGTCATGTACTCTTTTCCTCGACTGGTTTTTTCCCATTGGGTTTTCCAGCAAGGTTTTTAACGAGGCATTGACATCTCAAAGTAATGTCCAAGGGGGAGTGTTGAAATCTACAAGTCATTTTGTGGAAACCTAAAAGACAAAATGAATGTGGACATTACATTGAATGTGGAATATTAATTTGTGACTTTTCATTTGTCCAATGTCCTTTTATTTTCCACTATGTATCTATAAATTGGACCATGTATGAAAAGCAAAGGGATGAATGAAATGAGGATCACTTTTTCTACCTATCTCTTCTCTTCTCTTATCTATTTACTTTTACATTTCATGATCGATTTATATTATGGATATGTAATGTACGTAGAGATAACAACGAGATTACAACAAAAATAATATTAATTTTTTTAAAGAAAATATAGAATGAGAATAAATTTATCTCAGATGAACTTATTCCCTTTAGATATTAAGAGGGTGTTTGGCAATCTGAAAGTGAATTTAAAATATGTAAGTTACTTTTTTTATAAATGGCTTTTACATTCATGTTTAGATATTAAGAGGGTGTTTGACAATCTGAAAGTGAATTTAAAATATGTAAGTTACTTTTTTTATAAATGGCTTTTACATTCATGTTAGCATGCAAGTGAAATACTGTTTAAAAAATTAAACTATTATCGAAAGTGCAATGTGAAGATGACGTGGTAAAATAAGATTAATTAGAGAGTATAATTAAAATTATTTAATTAAATTAGTTACCTTTCTGACACTTTCATGTGACTTCGCCACTTTTTTAGGGGAATTCAAAATTACATTAAATCATATGTGGCAACTTTTTTGCATCTCACTTTCATAACCGCTTACATGAAAACAAACACCTTAATTGTTAAATGAAAGTAACATTTTTACTTTCATCTTTCACTTGCATGCAAACAAACACCCCCTAACAGGATGGAAACTAATAAATAACAAAAACTAATGAGAATGCTATCTTAGCAAAATATATTAACAGAGTGAAAACAAATAAATGAATGACAAAAACCTTATGAGTAAGTTGTAACAATGGGAGATGTAGTTCAATGAAAGAGTACTAGCCTTTATCGCTTGATGAATTGGCCCTCAAGCTCCCATCTGCATTGTTTTTTTTTTTCATTTATCAAAAATATAAAAAAAAAAGTAGCGAACCAAATCTACAGTAGGGGTCAAATCGGTATAATGAGTTCAAAAGAAATCCTCATCTTGAGCCTGGAGGAAGAGGTTCTTGTGTGCAAAATGATAACTGACATAAAATGTAAACAAACATAAAAATTTATATTCTTTAAGTTGGATTTTTTTTTAATACTCATCTTTAGTCCCTCAAATCAGTGGATTTTCTACTGGGTACTTCAAATCTTATAAGCTGTTGCGAATTAGTCCCTCTACTTGGTTTAGTTGAGGATGGAACCTTGGATAGCCCAATTGCGATTAGACCCCTGCGATTCTATTGTTGCAGACGGACTCCTTGAGTGAATTATTATTATTATTATTTTGCAACGATATAACTATCGAGGGTCTCTCAGCAATAGCCCTGTGATCTCTTGTTGCTGACAGACTCCCTGAGTGAAATTTTTTTGCAGCAATATAACTATGGAGGGTCTCTCAGCAATAGCGTGATTAAGAGTCAAGATATGCATTGGATAGTGTAAGATATGAATTGTTAAGCAAATAAATAAAATAAAAATAAAATAAAATGCATTATCTTGGTATGTCACGTTACAGGATTTACAATACCAAGTCTAAATGCATGAGTTAATCACTAAAACTGAATTCAGACTCGTTAATGCTAATGAATATACAAAGGTCGATGATGCCCTCATATTAGGCAAAATTGTGTAAGATCTTGACGCGTACTTTTATATTAATTATAGGCTCATTTCGACGCATATCCGTGGCTGTAGTTTAGTGGTAAGAATCTCACGTTGTGACCGTGAAGACCTGGGCTCGAATCCCAGCAGCCACACAAAAATTACATTTTTTGTGATTTAAATTTTTTTTTTCTTTCTTCCATCAAAGAGGTAAAATGTCCACACTCAGTATCGGTATTGTAATTTTCTGCATATGGGAGTATAGTGTCATAACGTTTTGCATTTTATTTTCCTCAGAAGTATAAAAAGACATCTATACGTTATACATTGATCGCATAGCGGAGTGGATATCACGTTAGACTCCGGATCTAAAGGTCTTGGGTTCGAATCCCATTGCGATCAGTCGGCGCTTATGATTCGTTCTCAATCGTTTTGAGAGCTTGGCACCTGAAGAAACTCCTAAACCTATAAACCTGTAATTGATGATTCAGTTGATTTGTAGTTGCAGGCAAAAGAACAGTTGGGTACCCTCCGAAATTTTATCTGCAAACAGGATAATATAGGTTCAGTGCAAGATTTAAAATTTAGTGCACCTTGTTTTTACTGTAAGTGAGAAGAGGACTTCAAGGGACAGACCGGTGTACATATAAAGTATTTACATAATATTCCAGTTTCAGGTTTCCTGAATCCTCAATCATACTACACATTCTCCCTTCTGCTGTAAAAGGATTGCGAATCACTTAATTAGCGAGCTTCAAATTTCGAAAACTCGTTACAGTAGCATGTACAAATCACTCCTAACATATACACGTTGTTTGCATGATTTTCAGATAAGCCCACTAATGAGTGGAGAATCTACAAGCTTAAAACATAGCAACCATCAGCCTGCATATTCCACACTAAATATATAGAAATTACCCCGAAACAGGCATCAGCATGTAGCTCAGCTCCGCATTCTGACAGTAATGGCTTACAAGGTGAGCTACCTCCCCAGTGATCTTTCTTTTAAAGCATTTCCTAAGATATCGAAGGTCTGCAATAATGTGGACATAAACTGAAGAACCTCAGATGTTAGTGAAAGCATATAATTAATCTGCTTTCACCATATGTTAGCACATACTAAACATGTAGACAATGCTCGAGTGTTATCGCAACATATAAAGATAAATGTAGAGATATCAGATCCCTGAGAATTTATTATCTACTCTTATTATGTTCTTAAGGTGTAGTTATAGGCGTGAACCATGCGTGTGGCGCCTGACGAGGCCAATAGAGCTCGCGTTCATCTTTACCATCCAAATCGAACATCCCGATTCTCCTCTCATCCTCCAAACAAAAAACTCCTGTGTGCATAGGTCGCCCATCGCTTGGGCTCTTAGCCATCTCGCGGCTTTCTGTCAAATATACGGAGTTGGGTCTCAGCGTATCGGGGAAATCACTAGCCGTAAGAGACACCGATTGATTAGCCCCGACAAATATTGCTGTACCTCCGATACTCTTCACCCTCTTCCAGTTGCCATTTCGGTTGAGCTTGAAAGCCTTGAAAGAACATGGAAGGAGACCAAATTTCTGCACACGTCTGAGCACTAGGAATTAACAAGTAGAGGACCCGTCAGAGGAGTCGATGCAAAGGGCTTTCACGTTCATGTCAAGCAACAACCTTTTCTTTTTGCAACGACATCCAAATGCCCTCCAACTAAACATATGATTGAAATTGTTTACACTAAGGGGGTAACTAAACATATGATTGAAATTGTTTACACTAAGGGGTTGTTTGGAAAGAGGTTTTTTAGAGGGAAAGGGTTGGAAAGCCTGTCAAAACCCTGCCAAAAGTGCAGGCGATTTGGGTGGAAAGCCTGCCAAAAGTTGTACTTTTGGCAGGCTTTCCCCCTACCCAAATCGCAAACAAACAGCCCCTAAGGGGGTATTAGGAAATTCGAAAGTGAAATGAAAATATGTACGTTACTTTTTTTTGCAAATGACTTTCACGTTCATGTCAACGTGCAAGTGATATACAATCTTTGTTTGAGAAATTAAATTATTATTAAAAGTGCAATGTGTAGATGATGTGGGCAAAATAGGATTAATTAATAAAAGTAGTTAAAATCATTTAATTAAAATTGGTTACTATTTTATCATTTTCATGTGACTTCGCCACTTTTTTAGGAAGTCAAAATTACGTTAAATCCTATGAAGCAACTTTCTCACATTTCACTTTTGAAACCAATTACACGCAAGCAAACACCTAAAATATGTTTCATCTTTTACTTACATGCAAACAAACACCCCCTAACCGAAAATCCTAAAAAAAAAAAAAACCCTGACCCAAGAAAACAGTCAGTTTTCTCTAAATTGTATATTATCCCTTAGTTTGTCTTCGCTTGGAAAGGAGGCTTTGGGTTTCTTGATACATCACATTTCATCATCATTTTAAAGAAACCCAATTCCAGATGGAGGTCTATTACTTTGCCAGTTGAATAATTGGATGAAGAACTATTACTCAGTCTTCTTCATTCTGATTTCCTATTTTCAATTACAAACCACACAAGGAATTCTGTAGCAGACAATTTCTCTTCAAGTCTCAAGGTTATAAAACAAACAAAAAAAATATCATTTTCTAGGAAACACTTGGAAACTCATGGAAATGCATTTTTAAGCTTGAAAATGCTCCCCTGCTATTTCGAGAAGATAACCAAACACACCCTAAATATATCAAGGGTCATGAACTTCACTGGTTAAAAAAAAAAACATAGCGCTCTGTGCTCCACTTGATAAATACTTCAAGGGTCATAAATACATAAAGCTTCACGAACTTCACTGGTCATAAGCAAGCAGTTTACACCTAGAACAACAAACAGATTAAAACTCTAATAAAACTCTAAATCTTTAGAGCTCAAATAGAGAGCCCTTTTGACTCAAATTGATCAACTATGTTAATCCCGTCAAGCTCAACTTGCTCTGTGTCATTCACAAAACTTTTAGCAAAAGGCATATAAGCAGTTGCAAACTTGCAAAACTGGCAACAGTTGCATGCTGTGAACGCTCTTTAACATATCTAATACTTGTTTACATGGCTTTCACACACCAAAAAAAAAAGGCAAATAAAAACAGTAAAAGGCAGACAAAACCGAGTTCCCACTCAAAACTGAAGATCAAGCACCTAAATGACATGCACCCCAAAAGTGTATTGAAGGAAAAAAGTCTCGGGTCTGGACTGAGTGAGATTCCAATAGACAGATGAAAATCTACAGAGCTTAACCGACCATAACCCTTACACGTAGCAACCAACAGGCCGCATGCACACTAAATATATCCAAACTACACCGACACGGGCATCGGCACGTAGCTAGGCTCTCCGCACGCAAAACTATAATCTTTGACAAGGTGGGTTCTCTCGCCTACGATATTTTCTTTACAGCATTTCCTGAGATCTTCTCACACATCTGCTGACTCTCTTCTTGAAATCATTCGGCTTATCCCTCCATTCCTTCTGGAATGTCAATCGAAAAAAATTGCGTCATGTCAAACTCTGTAATAATATGGTCAAACTAAGGGATGTATGCATGTAGTTGTCACAAAAGAACTACATGCATGTAGTTATCACAAAAGAAACAAGATGAAATAGAGATCAAAGAACGTCAGAAACAAAAACCATCTGTATATAAATAAGAAAAAGGAATCACTTACAGCTGCTTCAACATTAGCAGGAGATTCATCATTAGGACTAGAAAGCATGGAGATTATGCTCAGAACTATACTCTCAACCTGCTTATTTAAAAAATCTCAGTTAGCTATGAATATATAATGCAAATTACAAGCAAGAGAGTTTTTACATAATTATAAGGAAATTTACAAGAATCAAGTGAACATGCACAAAATAAACAAAATACTGCAGAAACACAAGCATGAGACATTTTGGTGAATACCCTCGCAAGGCTTGGAAAACAACAAGGGTTTTTCCCGTCTGATATTACACTCACTAATTTTTTATTTCATTACTGAACCTTGAAGTAGATATGTTCCCAACTTTCCATCCATAGTAATATCAATGATTATTACTCTCTGCCAGCAATTGGCTTATTTCTTGCATGTTTTTACTCATTTAAGTCTACTTTCATATGATTTTGTAGATCATCTTTCGGAACCTCATCTAGAACATCCATATATCTAAGAAATCTGAGAGGTTGTTCTCATTTCTATAGGAAGTACTATTGACATACATGAGCTTGTTTGTTTGCATTTAGTTTAAATGTGGAACCTATATTTATGTTCCCGGGTCTCTTGTCACCTCCTCTATTACAGCTATTAAAGGATTTTATTGTGTCATTTGACAACATGCAGTCACAGTAATCCGACTCCAGTTACAAAGATTGATAGATATAATCCAATTACAATCCACAATAGGAAATTGGTACCCAAGAGGTAGAGACCTCAAACCAAAGGTATTTCCCTAAGATCGAATCACGGTCTATCAGTACAATAAAGAACTAAGTTTGCTATAATGATTTAGCAATAGGAAAAACTCAACAATTCAGAGAAAATAGCGTGGTTACAACTCAAAAGGCACTGCAAAGAAGTGAGGGGGAAGATGAAAAGAGTGAATACACAAAGAGTGAGACGACAACCTGACGATTAAACACGAAGAATCTGGAACTAAATGATAATTCTTAGTGATTCAGTTATTCTTTAAAAAATGATTTATACATTTTAGTATGTTATTGTTTTTTGCTATCTTGCCATGACTAGTAGACTATTAGTTCCAACAGTATCTTTCCAGAATCAAAGACTTATCAGCAAAGTCAAAGATATAGCATCTTTAAGTACATACTAAAACATTTGTGCATAGGGCCTCCTTAGTTCATTACGTGGTTGTTTGTCTATCTGAACAGTTATATCCATCATTTATTTATTTAAGATACCGCACACAAGTAAATTCTAAAAGATGCATGGAGATGTATGCCAGTCCCCTTGTGTTAATTATATTCTGCCTCAAAACCTCTACAAATACAAACAAATATGCGCACTGGCAAAACCTTTTCTGCATCTTTTAGAGATCCTAATTTCATAACCACTAATTCAAAAATAATCGTTTCTCTTTGCAATCGAGGCAGAGGCTTAATTTAATGTTTTAGGGAAATCCTCAAAATTCTTATAATACCCCAATAATCACACTAAACTGTACCTAGAAAATACTTAAACAGTAAAGTTTACACATTAAAATTTACAATTGACAAAGAAGGTTACCGTGTGAACAGGTGTCCATCGCTCGCTTGCAAGCTCATAGCCAGTGGGGTCCTCCCCAGGTGCATGGAGAATTGATATACAAACACGCCCGTCAGGATAAACTGAGATATCAAGATAAACAAAGTTTTCTTAACCATGAAACAAGATAATAGCACAAGGTTGTAGAGACAAAAGAGCAGGCAACTAACCATTTGGGTGCCACATCTCTGACGTAAATCTAACGGAAGGAGGGCCGTTAGGATAATTATCTGGAAAACTCATAACGGCATTAAAGTAGCCCCCGTCACTGAAATACAATTGGAACTCAATCAATATTTGTGGACAGAAATATGCAGTCTATAATTGCTATATAAGCCAGAAGAATGTAATATGACAATAGTGCAAAAAATATTTATGTAAGAATTATGTGAAAGATACCAAAGGCATCCTGGTTGACAAGCCATTCAACACTCCCAATCTTACGAAACCCACAAAAACATCCATAGACATCTATCTTTCAACAATCTCAGGAATTTATTTACGTGCATGAGTGCAAATGGTGATGCGGTCGAAAGCAACTAAAATCATAAGTTATAGTCCATAGAAATTTGGAATTTTTGAAATAACAGATAAAAATACTCTGTGCGGGATATAAACTCGTGACTTGGTCGAAAAAGGCAAAACCAAGGACTAAAGTCCATAGAAATTTAAGAAATTTGGAGTATGTGCATAAAAAATTCTACGGAGGACAACTTGTGCTTTAGTAAAAAACGATCAAAATCATGGGTTATAGCCCATTTGTCCACACAAAATTGGTAATACTAGAAGCGTAAAATATTATATGTAGGAGGACAATTTGTAATTTGGTTAAAAATGGACAAAATCATTGATTATATAGTCCACATAAATTCGGAAATATAGGAGTACACATTAAAATTCTATGTAGGAAAAGTTATGATTTAGTCAACAAAAAAAAACAAGTCAAAGGTTATAGTCCATACAAATTTATGAATTTTTAAAACACAAAATATTTTACGTGGAACAGCAACTTGCTATTTGGTCAAAAATGGGCAAAATCATTGGTTATATAGTCCCCACATAAATTCAGAAAATCGAAGTACACATAAAAAAACTATACAAGACAAGTTATGATTTGGTAAAAAAACAAACAAAATCAGAAGTTATAGTCCATAGAAATTTGTGCGCTTTTTAGAGCACAAAATGTTCTATGCAAGACGAATACTTGTTTTTTGGTCAAAAATAGCCAAAATATGAGCTACAACTTACCCAATTTCGGAAGTATTAGAGTATGCATAAAATATGGTATGCAGGACAATTTGTGATTTGGTCAAAAACGTCCAAAATCACATATTATAGTCAAAATTCGAGATTTTGGAAAAATACATAATTTTTTTTTATGTGGGAGACGACAACTTGTGATGTCTAAAATGACCAAGATCATGGCTATTGTCCATAGATATACCAAAACTTTAGAGTACACACAACATACTATATGCAAGAAGTCAACTTATGATTTGGTTGAAAACAAGAAAAATCATAAGAATATAGTCATTCTATAGAAACCACCTTCAATTTTCAATTTATACACAAACCACTTTTAAAGTATTTTTTGTTGCAATCAACCATCTGAGACCATTTTTTATTTAATTTTTAAGTAATTGATCCTACCCTATGTTACCCGAACACTTCATCTAGGATGTCGTACACATGTCCAACACTTCCCGCATACATGTCCGTGTCGGACACTCCTTGGACAGTTCTTGAATGCATATAAACATTTATTCAGATGTGTACTTAGAATATAATGCATGTTTTAGTTTAAAAAAGCTAGTGATACACTTCTTGAACGTATATCATACACTTAACCTCAAATTTATGCCACTTGTTAGACTCGGGACATGTTCATTCTAACACATGCCTAGTTCATAACTATGATTTTAAAGGGTGGTTTGAGTATCTAGTTAAAAAATGAGTGGTTTTTCAATTTATAACCTACTCAATAAAAGACATGACATAAGCATTTTAGTTCTCATAACATGTGAATGGAAAATAATATCAATATCATATAGATTATTAATTTTAATATGTATGTATATAGCTGTGTCCCCGTATCCTAACTTTTCTAATTTTCATGTGTCCTGTATCCGCACGTGTCTACGTCCGCACCCGGATTCGTATCGCAACATAGATTCCACCTAACCTCCATTAATGATCACTCTTTAATAAATTTGGTATTTGATAACTAATTATTGCAAAAAAAAAAATCAAAAAAATCTTGACTTAAAAGTGAGACTAGGTGATTGATGGGAACAAAAAAATGTTTTAAAGCGGTTATGTATAAAACCAAAAGTGTTTTCTATAAAATGAGTCTATTTTAAAGGTGATTTCTAAGTAAGAACTCAATTTTATATGTTTACATCAAAATTTGCGATTTTCATGGGCACTCACGATTTTTAAAGGTCTTGGTTCATTTTGAAAGAATGTAAATAAACTATGTGTACATTGAAATTTGATATTTTCATGATATATAACCCACAATTTTTTCAATTTTGATTCGTTTCTTGCGAAATTAAATTTATTACGTGCACTTGAAAATTTACGATTTTTATGGGCTATAACTCATGGTTTTGATAATTTTGGTTCATTTTGAAAGAATGTAAATAAATTATGTATAAAAATTCAAGATTCTCATGATCTATAACTCATGATTTTTCTCAATTTTTGTTTGTTTTGAGATATTTTCATGGGATACAACCTATGATTTTTAACAGTTTTACTTCGTTTTGAAAAACTATGAATAAAATATGTGTACATCAGACTTCATGATTTTTGTGAGCTATAGCCCACAATTGTCGTCAATTTTTATTCTTTTTAAACAAAAGAAAAATTATTACTTGTACATAAAAAAATTTATAATTTTCATGGGCTATAACCATAATTTTTTAAAATTTTGGTTCAATTCAAAAGAAGATTTATTATGTGTTATTAAGAATTTGTCTTGTTTATAGATCATAACCCAAGAATTTTGACAATTTTGGTTTGTTTTTAACGAACTTAAATAAACCATGTGCACATAAAATTCATGATCTACAATCCATGATTTTTGTCAATTTTAGTATAAAGTATATTTTGGTTCGTTTTAAACCAATATAAATAATAAATTATGAACACAACATAATTCAAGATTTGTATGAGCTAAAACCCACAAAATTTTCAATTTTGATTCGTGTGAAGCAAATCTATTATGTGCACATCAAGATTTACAATTTTCATGTGCTATAACTCATAATTTTTAAAAGAATGTAAATAAATTATGTAAACATTGAAATTTGAGATTTTCATGAGCTATAACTCTCGAATTTTTCAATTTTGGTTCATTTCGTAATCTATAACCCACGGTTTTTGTCAATTTTCGTTCACTTCAAGAGATTTTTAGGCTATAACTGATGATTTTAACAGTTTTGGTTCATTTTGAAAGAATGTTAATAAATTATGTGTACATCAAAATGCATAGTTTTCATGATCTATAAACCTTGATTTTTGACAATTTTTGTTCACTTCGAGAAAATGTAAATTTTGATTCGTTTTGAACCAATGTATACATTGAAATTCGAGATTTTCATAAGCTAACCAACAAAATTTTTAATTTTGGTTTAGCTCATGTGAAACTAAATTTATTACGTGTACATCAAAATTTGTAATATTCGTGGGCTACAACCCACGAATTTTAAAGATTTTAATTCGTTGTCAACAAATATAAATAAATTATGTATACATCGTAATATAAGATTTTCATGAGCTATAATCAACAAAATTTTCAATTTTAGTTCATTGCTTATGAAATTTAATTTATTATATGTACTTTAAAATTTGCGATTTTCATGGGATATAACCCACAATTTTTAATAAATTTGGTTCCTTTTGAAAGAATTTAAATAAATTATGTGTACAACAAAAATCACGATTACCATAAGCTATATAGCCCATGATTTTAGTCTTCGTTCTTTTCAAACAAAAATAAAGTAATCATGTGTACATAAAATTTTGCAAATTTTAGGGGCCATAGCCTATAGTTTTTTGACAATTTTAGTCCATTTTGAAAGAATGTAAATAAATTATGTGTAAATCATACGTGTAAATAAAAGTTCACGATTTTTAATGATTTATAACCAACAATTTTTGTCAATTATAAAAAATTTACGGATTTTAATTATTTATAACCTACAAATTTTGTCAATTACCATTTGTTTCCAATGAAAGCAAACATACTATGTACATAAAAACTTTGTTGTTTATGTTGTAACCCTTACTTTTTACAGGTTTGCTTTGTTATGAAGAATGCAAATAACTTACGTGTACATAAAATTTACGATTTTCATGAGCTATAACTCATGATTTGTCAATTTTCATCCCTTATGAGAGAACAAAGTTTATTATGGGTGACTCAAAATTCACGATTTTCATGGTATATAACTAATAACTTTTGTAATTTTCATTCATTTTAAACAAAAGTAAATTTAGTATGCGTGCATCAAATGATTTTCATGAGCTATGACTAACGATTTTTATAATTTTTATTCATTTCAACCGAAAATAAATTAAGCATGTGAACATTAAAATTTGCGATTTTCATGTGTACCCCAATCATTTTTAACAACTTTGGTACATTTCGAAGAACTTATATAAATAATGTGATCATCAAAATTCACAATTTTTATGACCTATAATGCACGACTTTTGTCAATTTTTGTTCGCTTCAAGAGATTTTTAGGCTATAACCCACAATACACTAGAATTCACAATTTTGATAAGCTATAACCCACGATTTTAGTCAATTTTCGTAATATAACCCATAGAATTCATAATATATTCTAGAGGGGCGACAATTTGTGATTTATTCAACAACGACCAAAATCATGAATTATAGACCACAAATTTCAAGAATTAAGGAGCGCACATTAGATAGTTTACGCAAGTGAACGACTTGTAATTTGGTCAAAAACGGTCAAATCATAAGTTGCAATCCATAGAAAACTAGAAGTAGAGATAAAATATTGCGAGACGACAACTTGTGATTTGATTGAAAATGACCAAAATCATTTGTTATAGACCATAGAAATTTGAGATTTTCGGAGTACTTATAAAATATTCTATATCAAAGGGAACTTGTGATTGGTTGAAGATGGCCAAAATCATCGATTATAGTTCCTAGAAATTCGAGAATCTTGGAGAATGCAACTACGCATAAAATGTTTCATACGAAATTATAATTTGTGATTTTGCCGATAATGACCAAAATCATGGGTTAGTCCATTCAAATTCACGAATTTGAGTGTACACAAAATATTTTATATGAGAAATAATTATTTATTTGGTGATAACAACCAAAATCTTTGATTATAGTCCACAAAAATTTGGGAATTTAAAAAAACACATAAAATATTCAATGTGGATGACAACTTGTAATTTGGATAGAAATATGAAAGTTTTTTATTATGAATAAAATATTCTATAGGATGACAACTTTATATTTGGTTGGAAACAGCAAAAAACACGGGTTTTACTCTAAAAATATTCAAGAATTTAAAGTGCACATAAATTATTTTATGCGGGATGTTTTTTTTTATTTGGTCGAAAACAGCGCAGAATACACAAAAACATGCTGAGGGTTAACAGGCAACACAGTTCCGAAAATTCAACGTCCGACATATAAATCGTGTTTTTAAATCAGGCACATACTGCGGTAATATGTATCAAATTATTCAACAATTATATGCCAATACCAAAAGTTACAGCAGGAACACCAACAGATAACACAGGAGTTCAACAAACAACATAAAGATCAGTCCTCGGCTGCTCTAAACCTAAACATCCTCAAGTTTGGTAAACCCTAAGACACCTAAAAACCCCATAACTGAGTCAAAATCCTAAATTTCAATGTATAGACAATCTAAATTCTATCAAAGCACAAGAGCTTTCCCGATTTCAATCCTATTCCAAGCAATCACAAAGTACAAGAAAATCAAACATAAAGACACAGAATCAACCAAAAACCCTAACTTTCCTAAAATTCCACAACCCTGGACTCTAAAACCCCAAAGGATCGAATCGAGTTCTATCAAAATACACCGAAACCAATCAAAAGAAAACAAGGAAGGATATGGTAAGGAATTACTCACTATAGCGTATCGGGCGGTCCAATGATCGTAACACTCCATTCAAAGATGTTGTTATCATCAACCAAACCCGCAGAGAATCCATCAACAGGATTCTTGCTAAGATCTAAACCAAAACCCCAAAAAAATTAGAATAAAACTGGTAAAAATAGATAAAATTCATGCAAAAATAATAATAAACAATAGGTGGAGTGATTAGATTGGGACCTTTGAGTTGTTTCTGGAGGAGGAGACTGCCCTGGCTCGATGCCGCCATTGAGAGGGATTTAGAGAGAGAAATAATAATAACAAAAACAACGAAAGAAAAGGGGACTTTGATCTTCTTTTGTATAAATATTAATTAATTTTGTGAGGGGTTTTGATTTTGGGCGAATGGTGTTTTTGGTAAATATCTTGGATGATGGGTGCGAAAGATACCTGGGGCCTACCTCGCCTGCCGTCGTCTACGATCACTGGTCGGCAATCTTGGCCGTCCATTGGTCAATATAAGTTCATGGGCCCATGGCTCTTTATTTTAAGGGTTTCTTTTTAGATTTAGGTTGTGTTTGGAAAGCTGTGAGATTATAGCTGAAAGCCATTAAACTAGCTAAAAATTATAAAATTATAACTAAAAGCTGATACTTGTTTAGTTAGCTGATTGACTAGAGCTGTTTGACAAAATTAGCTGTACAACTAACTTAAATTTGTTAAATGACTAAAAAGAACATGCAATATTATTGATATAAAATTAGAATTATTAGGGGTAAAAACGGAAGGAAAAAAATTTGGCAGCTCCTTCCCAAAGACAAATGCTACTTGAGGTAGCTTTTCAAAGCTACTTGCAAAAGACACGATTTCCAAAATAATCTACTCCTATTTTTGGTCATCAAACAGCTCTACTACCTTATTGACCAAGTCAAGAAGACACAATGGCTCAGTTTGGCAAAACTAGCTGAAAGCTGCGAGATTATAGCTGAAAGCTGTTAAGCTAGCTGAAAGCTGTGAAATTGTAGCTGAAAGCTGTTAGCTGTGTAGCTAGCTGATTGACTAGAGCTGTTTGGCAAAAGTAGCTGTACAACTAGCTTAAGTTTGTTAAATGACTAAAAAAGACATGCAATATTATTGATATAAAATTAGAATTATTAGGGGCAAAAACGGAAGACAAAAATTGGCAGCTCCTTCCCAAAGACAAACGCTACTTGAGGTAGCTTTTCAAAAGCTACTTGCAAAAGACACAATCTCTAAAATAATCTCCTCTTATTTTTGGTCACCAAACAGCTCTACTACCTTATTGATCAAGTCAAGAAGACACAATCTCTTGTTGCCAAACAGTGCCTTAAACGTGGTTTGTGTATACATTGAAAATTAAAGATGTTTCTTCCGTAGAATGATGTAGTCTAGTTTTATAGGTGGTTTTTATGAGATACCATTATTTTTAGTAGTTAATGAATTTTGTACTATTCTTCTACTATATAATATAAAATTACGGTGTTTTACAAACTCATTCTGGTACTCTATATAATATATAAAGATTATGGTGTTTTTTTTTTCACAAACTTGATTTTATAGCACTTTACAATAGAGTATCTTATAAATTTATGATGACTAGGTATAGTGTCGAAAAAATTCATGGAAGGAAAAGCGATAATTATCTATTTACCTAAATGAAAATAAGCTATTAATTTCAAATGAACTGAAAAAAAGGGTTATTGATTTGTAAATGCTAATGTAAATTGCTAGAATTTTTAAGATAATGTGCAATTTCTTTTAAACTATGGGGAAGTTTTTTGTAATTGTGCTTTATAATAAGTCAAGATTGTAGTAGGCGAATATCATGAATATTACATCCCCTTTCTCTTGTATGCCTATATCCTTAATCTTAGAAGCTGATTGGTTTATTTTGAGGGGGGTTCCTTGCGAAAAAAAGGTTTATTTATAAATTTAATGCACAAAAAGTAAAAGTTGGGAACCAATTTTAGCTGAGTTTCATTATTTTAAAAAAAAGGAGAAATCAGTGACGAATGCAGCAAATTTAAAAGAGAAAAAACAATTGTTGGACTCAACTTTCTAATTTTGCTGTATATAACTCCACTGATTCCTTTTCAAAAAGTAATAAAATCAATTTCTGAATGTTTGAGCACTTTCCAATCTTTTTAATAAAAGTGATTTTTTGCCTTTATACGCTTGGCCAAATAATGAGAAATGGAAGCAAATTTAAGAAAATTGTTTATTTAGAGGGGTGAAAGCTGATTTCTAAGGTTTCTACATCTAATCAAATTCACCATTACGAAGAGGTGATTTAGAAATAATTATGATCTGATTGGTATATATTCCCCAAAACAAATACTTTATTTATTTGGAAAAGACCTTTTATTTTGCTAAAAAAGAAAATAAATACACCCTCATTACAAACTGGGTTATCGGATTTAAAACGGGTTACGGGTGATCCGTTAATAGTCCGGTCTCCCTGATGCAGGGCCTTCTAGATCGTCGAAAGGGCGCAAGCCCATTCCAACGAGGACAGCTACAGCCAGCAAAAAGTAAACCCCCACGTGTCCAAAAATTAAATGCCATTTCCCAAATTACCCTCATTAAAATACGGGCAATAATAAATAAGAGCACGAATATGTATAAATGAATAATATTCGAGCGCCGATTCCGACTCTCTCTTCAGCTCATCTCCCCCCAGATTCCCAATTTTCGTCGATTTCGAAATCCTAACCCTAGCCCTAGATTTCCATTGATTTTTTTCTCTAGGGTTAATTTTGAGCAATGAGTTTCTTTCGAAGTGTTACAGCGCTCTCGAAGCTCCGATCTCGCCTCGTAAGTGATTTCGTTTTTTTTATTGATTTTGTCTGGATTTATGGGAAGATGATCGGAGTGATGCTATGATTTGTGCGTTATTTGATTGTTTTTTGCGGTCCAGGCTCAGCAGTCAACTACGTTGGGTTCGGTTCGTTGGATTCAAATCCAGAGCGCTTCGGATCTCGTGAGTGTTAGATTCGATTACAAGATTCTTTGTTGCGGTTGATTTTTTTGGTGAAAATTGAGAGTATATATATTTTTTTCATTATCAAGTACGAGAGCGAACAAATATAATATTGGTTTATACATTTTGATGCATGACAAAATGATTATAGATGTGAGTTAATTTAGTTCATGGATATTTAAGTTAGGAAGAAGCAGCTAGTGCAAAATGTATTTGAATTCATATCTATTTTAGAGTTTTTAAACCTAAACCTATGTAATCGTCATTCTTTCCAGATGGGAAAAGTTATGTATTTGTATAGAAGCAGGCTACTAGTGTGGGGTGTGAAGTATTTCTCTTTTCAGTATCTGATCTTTTAACATGATTGTGGTACTATGCACTTAGGTTTTTTAGTAATAAAACACATGAATCTACCGAATTCTGTAGTTGTGATGCATTTCAACATCTGGAGCGTGATGCTTGTTTATTGGTCTTTCGAGTCTTAAAATTGACTTCCAAGTTGATGCATTACAGCCCGCCTACTTTTTTTTGTTTAGCAACCATAATAGTTTATGTTATGACCTGCACCAAGAACATGACAGTTGAGACTTGAAAGTAGTGAAACTTAGTTGCATCTCTTGATAGTTAGTATTTACGAGTATATTATGAGAAACTTAGTTGCATCTCTTGATAGTTAGTATTTACAAGTAGTGAAACTTAGGATAGTTAGTATTTACAAGTAACATATGACAATAGCTTCATAAATTGTTACAAGTATATTATGAGAAGCTCGTTGGTTGTGTTCTGTTTTGGAGATCCATTATTCACTATTGAATTTGAATTATCAAGTGGACCTCTTAGTATGAACACCCCCTTTTTTTTGTGCTTACGAAACTGCTGATTAAAAATGTCATTAAATAACAAATTGGATACTGCAAGAATTACTGGCTCTCATCTCCTTATTTTAGCGTGCCAGACATCTCAAAACATGTTAGAAATAATAATCTTGAGAGCTTTAAGTGAATATATCTTAAGTTGTTACATTGGGTTATGTCAAAAAACAGGCCATCTGTGAGATGTATTTGAAGTTTACCCTAAATTTTGATGTGTTTTTTTCTCACCTAGCTCATGCTTGTTTTTCTGCAGTATTATATTTTCTCTTAAGAAAATAAGTATTATAGTTACAAAGTGATATATCTATAATGATTATATCCTGATAGGCTTATATGTTTGTGTTTATTCTATCATGCAGGATCTCCGTTCACAATTACAGGAACTGATCCCAGAGCAACAGGTTATTCCTCATTTCTACTAACCTCTACATGTTTTTTTGGGGAACTGTTCTGTGCCATTTATGCCTTGTTTTCTACATGCTAGCGTTAGGGTACAAGTAATATAGAAGTTCACCCTTGGTTCAATTTGTTTTTGAAACTTTATGCTAGACAGTTCCGCGTGGCTTTGGCCAGGAATTAGGGGTATAGGCTTCCAGATGAACATTTTTGGTTTAATGTTGTAGTACTATAGTACTCCTGCATTTATCAGTATATAAATACCGCTTCTGGAGTTGCTAGCATCATTTTTTTTCTTTATTTGTGTGTGTGTGTGTGTGTGTTTGTGTGTTAGATACAGCTTCAATGTGTCAGTCCCTGGGTAGCATATGTATTAGTATATATGGCCCATGATGTCTTTTTTTCGTTTTTTTATATTTTTAGATAAAGCTTCAAGACTTCAATGTGTCAGCCCCTGGGTAAGCATATATATTAGTGGACAGTGACCCTTAATATCTATTTAGGCATGTACCCTTTAGGTTTTTCATGCATTTGTTAATATTACATCTTTTTCTCAATGAGATCATAGGTTTCAATGCTACTGCTATGTTACATTTCAGTATTTTGTTGGCACTTGCACTATGGTTGACTTTATACTCTGGTTGACCGTTGACTATATGCTGTAATTTGACTCTTTTCTTTCTAGTATGCCTGTGAACTTTATTATCCATGTGTAATGCATCCCTACATTCACTGCATGCAAGTGCTAATGTCTATAGTTATATGAGGACTTCCGGTGAATAATTTCTCCTTGAAGTAGTGTCTCATGTTTGTCTTGTGTTCATGATTGCTCTTTTGTTGAACTCTGTTCAATTTATTATATTATCTGTTTCAGGAACGCCTGAAGAAACTGAAATCAGAACATGGAAAAGTTCAACTTGGTAACATCACTTTGGACATGGTACTTATCTAAAAAAATTGCATGTGTCAATTTTATGTCTTCCTGTGTGGTTGTGAGGCTTTGGGCCTCTTACTGACATATATAGTGAACTGCAGATAGTGTTAATAACCCCGATACTTGTCATTTCATAGGTTATTGGTGGAATGAGAGGAATGACTGGATTACTGTGGGAAACATCATTACTTGATCCTGATGAGGTGAGTTTGTTTATTCTAGATGCTAAATATTGAAGGCTCATGGACTACTTCATGTATAAATATTTCCACAAGAATATGGTACATCAGCAGCAGAATTTTGGGTGTGTCTTTCTAGAATTTGTCAATCCTGTCCAAAATTTGTCAAGTACGTGACATTGGTTCTGGAATTTTCAGGGTATTCGTTTTAGGGGGCTCTCTATTCCTGAGTGTCAGAAAGTTTTACCTACTGCAAATGGAGGGGAGGAGCCATTGCCTGAGGGTCTTCTGTGGCTTCTCTTGACTGGAAAGGTGATTAGTTGACATATTTATGTTATAGTTTGAATGCATTATTGATGTTTTTCTCCAAATTTTGTCCACTTCTGATATTTGATAATTACCTTATAGCATTGAGCTTCGTTCTAGGTACTGACTAGGATGGAAGGGAAGGTTACTGAGACCGAATTAGGAGACCTGATATTACTTCCACTTTACCTTTCTAATTTAGAACTTTTTCTTTTGGAATTTAATAATGAGAAGTGTACATTTTACCTCCCATTATTTACTGTCACATTTGTTTGTTTGTGTAATTAGCAAAAAAAAAAAACAACAATGTGATATTGGGTCATTAAAACTTGACCGTCTATAGTATGTACTTTTGATGCATTGATTTAACATTGTGTCGGCAATCCATGATATGGTCGAAAACAGTTGAGGTATCTAGAATCTACTTAGGTGATGCTAATTTTAGAGAGTAGGTAGCTGTAAATAGTTTAATGGAAGAAAGATATTTATGTAAAAGGGGGTAATTAGTTCTGTACTATACAAAAAAGGCTTTATTGTTTTATTGTAGTTTTTGAGGGTGTTTGGGAGGGCTTGCTTTTAGGAGCTTATAAGTCATGCAGGCTATGACTTTGGACTTTTATGATAAACTTCTTATTAAAGTTGTATGCAGTGTATTAAAAATAGACCGATTTTTATCGATTTATCGCCGATATATAGTGTTTGGTCCATGTCCGATACGAATTCTGTAAAAATTAATCACATATCATTTTTGACCTATTTGTCCCGACATATCGGTGTAAATCCGATAAAATTGCTGATTTCTTATGGATCACTCGATTTTCTCCAATTTATATTCTAAGCGAACCTATTTGAGTTTGGAGACAAAAAACCCTCTTTTTCATATGCGATCCGGATCCACTAAACATAAGCTGTGCTATCCTATTCTATTTCACATCCGCTTATCATGTAACCCTAATTCTCTCCTCCTTCACTGTTCTCTCCCCCAAATTGCTTGCAAATTTCTCGCTCAAAGACCTCTGTCGATGACCTCTCTCGAAGACCCTCTCTTGATATTTCATTAGATGTGCTTAGATTACATTTTAGGACATTATATTATATACGCTCACCATCTTATATGACATTCTGATTTTTACTACTTATCTCTGATATATCCCTAATAATCGGGATCTGATATGAAATTTCGCCGTTCAATATATTTTTGATAACCGATATTTAAAACATTGGTTGTATGGCTAGAATGATCATTTACTGGGTCAAATATAGCTTGTTTATATGAGCTTATAAGCTAGTTTTTTTTCAAAAAAGCTGGGGAATCCCAATTTTTTTAAATGAGACTTATAAGCCGACTTATTGGTGATTTATCAAACAGGTAGATATGAAAAATCTTGCTTAAAAGCTAATTTGACAAAAAAAAAAGCTCTTCCAAACACCCTCTTTGTCCTTGTTGCAAAAGTGATGCTAATTTTAAAGAGCAAGCAGCTGTTAACTGTGATGGGTAATTTCTTGTTTCCAGATTAATGGCTTTCTTCGCGAAGTGATGGTAGTTTTTGTAGGCGTCAAAAATGCTTACAGACATCCAAAGACAAAGAGAAGACGGTAAACACCAGTCTCTTAATCAGAGGGGATCATTCAAAGGAAGTGAGACAACATAGAATAACAATATACACATCATCAGGCAACACACTGCGGCGCGGCAGGACATGGTGCCGCGGCTAAGGCGCGGCAGTCCATGGTGCCGCGGCTATGGCGCGGCAGCCTATGGTGCCGCGGCTTAGGCGCTTTAGACCCTACCATTTAAGCTATTGCAGATATTAGCCGTCAAATTGTGGTTCTTCGGCATACCACCTCTCCATCTGCTACAAAACTATCTGATATTCGCCATCAAATTGAGGCTCTTCAAGCTATTACAAATATTAGCAGTCAAATTACGGCTCTTCAGCATACCATATCTCCATCTGCTGTACAACTCTCTGATATTCGATAACCATCAAATTGATGTTCTTCAGTATAGAGCCTCTACATCTACTGCATAACTCTCTGGTATGATTATTGTTAGTTCTTCAACCAACCTTTCGGTCTCTAGTATGAATGATCTCTGGATTTTTAATTCTGGTTATTTCTTTCATATGACTCGTAATGTCTCCCTCTTATCTTCTGTCTTTACTTCCTCTTCTCTTCCCCTATCTACATGGCTGCGGGACAAACTTTGTTTATCACTCAATATGGCTCTATCATCCCACTAACTGACACATCTGGTCGTCTAACTCTTGGCCCCATCTATGTGGCTCCTCAGTTGTGTTTGAATTTAATTTCTATTAACTCCTTATGTATAGATGGCCTACTTGTCTCATTTTCTTCTATACATGTATTGTACAGGATCCACAGGCGGGCAAGACTGTTAGGGCCGGTCGAAAGAGGCACAAACTATATTTTTTGGAATATCTTCACCTTCCAGAGTCCATACGTTAACGTTCTCTTGTTGCTTCTGTAAATCCAAAATCCTCTATCTTGCTTTCCGCAGATTTGTGGCATAGACGACTTGGTCATATGTATCATCAAAGGCTAAAAAGTCTTATCCAATCCGGAGTACTTGGTCTCGTATCCTCTTGTTCTCATATTGAGTCGTGTACTGGTTGTAAATTGGCTAAATTCATTGCTCTACCGTTTCCAACCAGTACATCTGTTTCTACTTTCTTATTTGATTTGATCCATTCTGATATCTGGGGCCAGCTCCTCTGACTTCTTCATCTGGCTACTTATATTATGTTAGTTTTATCGATGTTTTTTCTCGTTATACATGTGTCTACCTACTCAAAAATCATTCTAACGTGCTTGCTGCTTATCAAACCTTCACTGCGATAATCTTCACTCAATGGTAAGTATGTATTAAAGTTTTTCATTCTGACTGTGCCAAAGAATATATATCCTCTACCATGTGCTCTATCATCTCCTCTTATGGGACTATCTTTCAACAGTCGTGTCCCTACACTCATGAGAAAAATGGTATTGCTGAATGCAAACATCGTCATATTCTTGATACCACTCGATTCATGCTCATTTCTTACTCTGTTCCTCATCATTTCTGGGTTGAGACCATTCTCACTGCTACTCATGCTATTAATATCACTCCATCTAGCTTTCTTTCTGGTGCTACTTCTCATAATCGTGTTTATACTCATCCTCCCCATTGTAGACGTCAAAAATGCTTACAGACATCCAAATGTCACTCAAGACAAAGAGAAGGTGATAAACATCAGTATCTAAGTCATGGGAGATCATACAAGCCCAAAGGAAGCAAAAGGATCTGTGAATCAACATAAAACAATGTGAATTCACAGAACAATGCAAACTACAGCGTGTGGGCGCGGCAGCTCATGGTGCCGCGGCTACAGCGCGGCAGCTCATAGTGCCGCGGCTAAGACGCGGCAGTTCATAGTGCCGCGGCTTGGGCGCGGCAATCCATGGTGCCGCGGCTACTATAGGGGATGCTACAGCGGTTACGAGGCAGTTATGTGATGATTATGTGAAGTCTATGTGGCGGCGTATCAGAAATAGAACGTGTGCTGACGTGTACAAGCAGTTAAACCACGAAAAAGGTGGTTAAAAGTCGTGGGAGGACAGTTTCAAGCACGATGGAACGTGCTGGTAACTGCCCCTGTGGCCGCTGCAGTCCATGCTGCCGCGCCAATAGCCGCGGCAGTGTTGGCTGTCGCGGTCAAAGAGCAGTTACTTGGTCAGTTGTTTCACCCCCGTTTCTACTGTTGTGCATTCCTACCCCTATAAATACTTTCCTAGGCACGAAATAAAGGACAGATGGCAGATTAGAGCAGAAAATGTTTGAGTTTTGGTGAAGTAGAGCAAGAGAGAGAGTCTTCCTTCTTCACAAATATCCTCAAGAAGCTTTTGGCGATTTCTAGAGATCTAAGCTCTGACTTGATCTTTAGAAGAGTGAACATCTTACATCGATAAGATATTCACTTCAAATTCTCACTTCGATAAACGAAGGAAGAATCATTAAACCCCTCACGATTCAAACAGAATCTGTGATTTGGTGGTCCACGAGTCAAAGCGCTCCCGACACAGGTAAAGATCCCACGCAAGCAGCGATCCAAACAACGATCCTGCGTTTATTTCTAAAAAGTTATAATTTTCCTTTTGTTGTGTAAAAGAAGTCTTATAAAAAGGCTATTTCTTTTGAATTTGTTGTAATCGATCGAAGATATAATGAATTCCACAATGAGACCAACTTTTGACGCAAACAAACTGGCGATCACAGTGGCTAAAGAACCATCAAAACTCTGCAAAGTTTGGATTCCAAAGTCTAGAGTTGTGCAAAATCAGCATTCGGAGCCCGTTAAGATTCCATGCCCACAAGGGGGTGGTTCTAAACGTGTGACTCCCGACATAACCTTGGATCGTTCAAAGACAATAATAAGTTATCCTGAGAATGCCAACAAGGTTTTATATCTTCAGAAGAAAACATGTTCGTCAAAAGACATCGTTATACCTGGGGGGTCATACCAACAGACGATAAGATTTTTCGGCAATCATACCGATGAATCATACTATCAAGCTGGGGGTATGAACAAAACTCGAAAGAGAACTGTTCGGGAAATGAACTCTCATTGTTCCTGTGCGCGACTCATTAGAGCAATGCTATCAGAATGTGACTGTTTCAAACGAGAAGCCATCTCACGAAGAGTCTCGGTATTCCACAGTCTTTTCACCGAAATGTCGAAGCTTAAGCCGAGGCATTTCTGCAAGAGAAAATCAGCTGCCCAAGATGATGAATTCCCTGAAGTCACCATCAACGTGGCTGATAAAAAAAAGTCTAAGCGGCATTCAAGTGACTCAAATCCCGACTTTTCTCCGAGAGGAAAAGTCAATCCAAGAATTGCTCAAAGGATGTCTCGATTCCAATTAGGAGCCATCAGACGCGTCAATCCAAGAATTGCTCAAAGGATGTCTCGATTCCAATTAGGAGCCATCAGACGCAGAGATTACAAGAGAATGCAAGAAGGAATGTCATCGGAGGATGGATTCTCGGACACTTGTTCTGCAATCGCTTCTGATGATACAATGTCTAGCATGGGACAAACCAGAGAAGTACTCACGATCACTTCTGATCAATTTGCTCAAATGCTTCAAGAAGCTCTAGCGAAGCAACGTGAAGAAATTAGAGCTGAGATGAAGACAGAGATGGAGTTAGCTATCCAACAAATGAGAGAATTGCTAACTCAACAGCCTCAATTTCCTGAGTCCAGTCAGCGAGCTGAATCCAGCCGCCACACTCAAAATGTTGTAGATGACAGTGATCCAGAAGTGGATGAAATCATTATGGCTGATACACCTCCCAATAGCAATAACACTGGGGGTGGTTTAACACATCCTCCCAATAACGATAGTGGGGATGGTTTAATGGCACCTCTTATAGGGGGTGGTCTAACTCATTCTCCTCAACGTCCTTCAAATGAAGACATAGACGATGACGAGAAAATAAAAGAGCTTGAAAACAAAATCAGCGTTTTGATGACGGCTCAAGAAGTAAAAAAAGACGGGTATTCCATGTCCCTATCCAAGAGAATGAGATTCAATACCATACCCGTCAAAATTCAATCTGATTAACTTCACACCGTTTGAAGGGAAAAGTTCGCCGATTCAGCACTTGATTTATTTCAAGTCTCATTTGGGCATGATCTCTGGAAACAAGGCTTTAATGGTCCGGTCATTCGTTGGCACCCTTCGTGGGCCCGCTTTCGATTGGTACCGACGGCTCAAGCCAGGGAGCATCAATTGCTGGGATGACATGAAAAGTTTGTTCCTCAGCAACTTCTTCGATGATGACACCGAAGTGTCAGTCGGAACCCTTTTGGATGAGAGCAAAAAGACGGAGAGTCTATTGATAATTTTGTCAAGCGCTTCCGTGACAAAGCAATGAATTGCAGAGATCCTATTACAGAGGAGTTTATCCTGCAAACATGCCACAATAATCTCTCCATCGATGTCCTGGAAGCCCTGGGGGTCGTACCATCCAAAACTTGAAAAGAGTTAAAATTACGTGGCGGACAAGCTGAACACTTTCTTAAAAGAAAGAAAATTGAGAGAGGTCAACCGACGACATCCACAATTCCTGTGAACGCAACTCTCGATCCGAGGTTCCAAAAGGAGTATTCTTTCGAAGATGATGAAGCTCCAGCCATCTTGAAATACCTCCTCGCCAACGACAAGATCGAGCTACCACCTATTAAAGATCAGGAGGGAGCTAAAAGGATTACGGATTCAAACTACTGTGCGTACCACAGAAGGGTTTTTCATCCCACTGAGATTTGCTTCGGACTCAAAAATAAAATCCAAGCATTAATTGACTCCGGCGTCATAACGGCGAAACAAGCCAAGTAAAGACGACTCATACTTCATTGGATACACGAGTATAAACTGTTTCCCCAACTCCATTGGGTATACGAGTATAAACTGTTTCCCCTCACTCCGAAGAGTATACGAGTATAAACTGCTCCTCGATACTCCAACAGGTATATGAGTCTAAACTATTTCCTTTCTTTCACGGGAAGTTCCTGGAGAATGCAGCTGAATATAATGATAAACCCAGTTTCATGAGAAAAGCTGGGGGTGGATGGTTCATGTAAACGGGAAGTTCTCGGAAGAATGCTATTTTCTTAGGGATAACCCGATCATTACGAACAAAGTGATAAACACTACATCCCCACGATGATTTTCGAATACTCTTGTGCTGAGATGAGATTCGATCATTTTTTTAGATCAATCTTCCCTCACGAAACTCCTATTTGGTCAAACCTTTAAACAGTTAGGACCAAAGTCAAAAATCTCTTCTCGATTCCTTCCACGAACGAGAAGTCCGCAAATCGAGCGATCAAACCTTTAAATAGTTAGGATCGTCTCAAACCCTTATTTGGTCAGACCTTTAAACAGTTAGGACCAAAACCAAAATCCCCTCTCGATTCCTTCAATGAACGAGAAGTCCGCAAATCGAGCGATCAAACCTTTAAACAGTTAGGATCGTCTCAAACCCTTATTTGGTCAGACCTTTAAACAGTTAGGATCGTCTCAAACCCTTATTTGGTCAGACCTTTAAACAGTTAGGATCAAAACCAAAATCCCCTCTTGATTCCTTCAATGAACGAGAAGTCCGCAAATCGAGCGATCAAACCTTTAAACAGTTAGGATCGTCTCAATCAAACCCCTATTTGGTCAGACCTTTAAACAGTTAGGACCAAAGTCAAAATCTCTTCTCGATTCCTTCCACGAACGAGAAGTCCGCAAATCGAGCGATCAAACCTTTAAACAGTTAGGATCGTCTCAAACCCTTATTTGGTCAGACCTTTAAACAGTTAGGACCAAAACCAAAATCTCTTCTCGATTCCTTCAATGAACGAGAAGTCCGCAAATCGAGCGATCAAACCTTTAAACAGTTAGGATCGTCTCAAACCCCTATTTGGTCAGACCTTTAAACAGTTAGGACCAAAGCCAAAATCTCTTCTCGATTCCTTCCACGAATGAGAAGTCCGCAAATCGAGCGATCAAACCTTTAAACAGTTAGGATCGTCTCAAAACTCCCACTTGGTCAAACCTTACTACAGTTAAGACCACAACCAAAATCCTCTCTCGATTCCTTCAATGAACGAGAGGTCCACAAATTGAACGATCAAACATTTAAACAGTTAGGATCGTCTCAAAACTCCCATTTGGTCAAACCTTACTACAGTTAGGATCACAACCAAAATCCTCTCTCGATTCCTTCCATGAACGAGAGGTCCACTTTTAGTTGAATAATCAAACCTTATGATAGTTAGGATTATTCAAACCCGTCCAGATTCTCTAAGTGGAGATCCCACTGTGAGTTTCCTTTGCACCAGCCGTCCAGATTCTCTAAGTGGAGATCCCACTGTGAGTTTCCTTTGCACCAGGAGATAGAATATAAAATTTTTCCTCCGATTTCGGGTTTATCTCTACCAACAAATAAGAGACCAGGAGATAGAATATAAAATTCTTCCTCTCCGACTTCGGGTTTATCTCTACCAACAAACAAGATACCAGGAGATAGAATATAAAATTCTTCCTCTCCGATTTCAGGTTTATCTCTACCAACAAAAAAGAGACCAGGAGATAGAATATAAAATTCTTCCTCTCCATCATTGGGTTCATCTCTACCAACAAAAAAGGGACCGTATTTCTCCAACGAGTATATGAGGTTAAACTATTTCCCAAACCTCCCAACGGGTATATGAGGTTAAAACTATTTTCCGAACACTCCAATAGAGTATATGAGTATAAACTATTTCTTTATTCCTCGACGACAGTTCAAATTCAAGACTTCGACAACGGCCACGCGATAAACGCAACACCGGAGGAATTTCAGCTATTCTACAAAGCACTGAATAGGCTAAAAGATGAAAAAGTCAAGAATTAAAGCCATCCATAGAATATGTTACGCAACTTCCTCAACAAAGTATTGAAGAAGTTACAAGGAAAACTTATCATATCCAAAGTGTCCCAGACTCATCATTCCTCTCCAAAAATGATGAGTCTGAGATACTTTGGAGGGAGTATCTGTAGGCGTCAAAAATGCTTACAGACATCCAAAGACAAAGAGAAGGCGGTAAACACCAGTCTCTTAATCAGAGGGGATCATTCAAAGGAAGTGAGACAACATAGAAGAACAATATACACAACATCAGGCAACACACTGCGGCGCGGCTAAGGCGCGGCAGTCCATGGTGCCGTGGCTCCCACTGTGGTCGCCAGTTTGTTTTCGCCAAAAGTCGAATTTGTTGTCGAATTCATTATATCTTCGGTCGATTACAATAAATTCAAAGAAAACAGCCTTTTTATAAGACTCTTTTACACAACAAAAAGAAAATTACAACTCTTGAGAAAATAAACGCAGGATCGTTGTTTGGATCACTGCTTTCGTGGGATCTTTGCCTGTGCCGGGAGCGCTTTGACTCGTGGACCACCAAGTCACAGATTCTGATTGAACCGTGAGGGGTTTATGATTCTGACTTCGTTTATCGAAGTGAGAAATTGAAACGATATCTTATCGATGTAAGATAGTCGTTCTTCTTGAAATCAAGTCAAAGCCTGATTATCAAGGATTGGCCGTAAGATTAGCACCTCTGATCTCTCTCTGCTCTGGATTGCTCTGGATTGCTCTGAAGTACTCACAATGATCAGCCCCTTGAGAAAATAGCCTTCGGGGAGTATATATACCCATAGGATGAACAGTGCTCGCGAGACAGCATTTGCTGTCTCGGCGGGGGAGACAGTGTTTGCTGTCTCGCCCAGCGAGACAGTAAATTTGCTGTCTCGCCCAGCGAGACAGTAAAATACTGTCTACATTTCTGGCAGTTTTCGATGTAACTGCTTTCCCACGTTTCAAACTCCGTTATTTTGGCAGTTATCCACGTGATTCTCGCCCACGACGTTCCCCATGTTCTTTAGCAGTTAATGGACGTGTGTGGCAGTTGTTCAAGGTGGTTTCTGACCATCTGAGAGCTGTCTCACGTGCGAGATAGTAAAGTCTGTCTCGCACGGTGAGACAGTAAAGACTGTCTCGCACAGCGAGACAGTGAATACTGTCTCGCGTGGGCGAGACAGTAAAAGTCTGTCTCGCCAGGCGAGACAGTAAAGACTGTCTCGCCTGTGAGACAGTCTATACTTGTGTTCTTTTGCCTTTTTGGATGATTTACCCTTGAGCTGTATTTGGATATCTTTCAGCATTTTTTGACGCCTACACTGCCGCGCCAATAGCCGCGGCAGTGTTGGCTGTCGCGGTCAAAGAGCAGTTACTTGGTCAGTTGTTTCACCCCCGTTTCTACTGTTGTGCATTCCTACCCCTATAAATACCTCCCTAGGCACGAAATAAAGGACAGAGGGCAGATTAGAGCAGAAAAGTTTGAGTTTTGGTGAAGTAGAGCAATAGAGAGAGTCTTCCTTCTTCACAAATATCCTCAAGAAGTTTTTGGCGATTCCTAGAGATCTAAGCTCTGACTTGATCTTTAGAAGAGTGAACATCTTACATCGATAAGATATTCACTTCAAATTCTCACTTCGATAAACGAAGGAAGAATCATTAAACCCCTCACGATTCAATCAGAATCTGTGATTCGGTGGTCCACGAGTCAAAGCGCTCCCGACACAGGCAAAGATCCCACGCAAGCAGCGATCCAAACAACGATCCTGCGTTTGTTTCTAAAAAGTTATAATTTTTCTTTTGTTGTGTAAAAGAAGTCTTATAAAAAGGCTATTTCTTTTGAATTTGTTGTAATCGATCGAAGATATAATGAATTCCACAATGAGACCAACTTTTGACGCAAACAGTTTTGTGAGGAGTTGTAATGTTGTATTTAAGCTTAGAGCTAGTTAAGTTTGACTGAAGCTCATAGAATTATTTATTTTCTATTTATTCTATTTTTTTAATAGAAATATGTTAAAGTATTTGTTTTTGTTTAAGAGTCCGAATGTGATGAAGTTTGACATGATATCTTATTTTGTTAGCAAGAAGCTATCATATCTTGTTAATTTCTTAAATCATATATTTAGTCTAAATAATGTTTTAGTTTATCGTTATATGTTTGGTTAAATGTTATCTTTTTGTTCATTATAGTGCTATATTACTCATGTAAGGTGAGCTTGTTCAATGCTTTTATATTTCACTAATAAATTTATAGCTTTCTTTTGATATGGTTGAACAGGTTTAGGGAATTGTTATTTGATACTGAACACTCTTTTCCCATCTTAGGTACCTAGCAAAGAGCAAGTTAGTGCACTATCAAAGGAATTGCAGAGCCGCTCAACTGTTCCAGGTTTCTATTGACCATTTTCCTATAATAGTTCATGGTTTATGTGCACAAATTTTCTCTCATTTTGTAAAGGATGTTATAATTGATAGAGCTCAATTTATCTCTCTCTTGAGAAGATTAGTTTGCAAACATGAATCCTAGCGCTACACATTCCAGGATAAGCCACTGTGGAATTGCGGGATAATTAGCATATATTTAGATTTGGGAGTAAAATTGCAAATATTGTTGATTTGAGGGGAGTATAAAACTGAGAATATAATTGTGGACTTATCTCTTTTTGCACTACATTTTGTTGAATTGAACCTTCTCTTGAGTGCACTAATTTGCTTTCTTCTAAAAGTAGATTTACTTTTGGATTCTGCCTGCAGATCATGTTTATAAAGCAATAGATGCTCTTCCTATAAATGCTCACCCAATGACGCAATTCACCACTGGAGTCATGGCACTTCAGGTAATGCTTAACTCTAAATAATACATTCAGTTTATGTTATGGGTAAGGTACGTTGGAAGCATGTCTCACCCAATTTCTCCAATATATCTAGATGTTAATCTGTGACAATGAGCATGAAGTTCTGTTCTGTGAAGTTTGCTTTAGGGCAATCTTGGAAGGCTGGAACTCTCTATGAGTCGTTCCTTCGTAGTATTTATGTGTAATCCTTTTTGGATATACCTATTGGTCACTTTAATATAGTTGAACAAGGACTCTGTTCGCCACATTTTCTCTTAATGTTGGCAATTGGGTATCTACATTTGGATTTTGGATACAGATTCATCATAAGGAATTAGTTTTGATGGACAAAAATTATAACCAAACTTATTGCAACTGCCTAATCAAAATGTAGGCACTACCTATATGAACTTTTGGTTATATGTTCTCTCCTTTTCAGTTAACATTTAATTATATGTGAATTAGAATTTATCGAAACACTCTTATTTTAGTTTTTACTTTTTAACACCCTATAAAATTTAACTTCATTTTCCTATTGCAATTGATTTAAATACTCTACACTATATTTTTTGGAACATTAGTTCTCAAAGATTTTTTGTGCTTGAGGCTTATGACTCCTATATAGTATAATTATGAAGAAATAGCACTATTACTTAAAATATAATTTTCAGGAATAACGCTATTGCACTGTATATAAAAATATTTTTATTTGTCTTATTATGGAGTTTGAAAAGAAGAAAGGATAAAAGAAGAAAGCATTTTTGTCCTATTAGAACCCCAAAACTTCATATTTCTAAATTGGATCTGAAAAATCTCTTATACTGTTCTAAGGAAACACCTCGTTGTTAGATTTAACTGTAGTTACCCATAATTTTAATGTCACCCTTAATATACTTTTTCTTTTTTTTGGATCAATATGCCCTTGATATACAAAAAACGGATAGATTGGGGTTTGGGAAAATCAAAAGAAAAGAGAGATTATGAAAGATGAGGGATGAGAGAGGGATTGGGAATGATGATTAAACTTGGGAGGAGGGAGGTTTATCTTGTCATGTGAGGGGATTCCCTCATATGATGTGGCTCAATGTCAACTATTGTTATGAGGTTTTATCTAGTATACATACACACACCACATCACACACACACACACACACACACACACACACAGCACACAACACACCACATAATATATATTATATATATATATATATATATATATATATAATATATATATATATTATAGTTATATATATAAAAAAAAAAAAAAAAAAAAAAAAAAAAAAAATAAAAAAAAAAAAAAAAAAAAAATAATATAATATATACTAATATATATTATATATATGAAGGGTTTTACTAGGCATAACACCACCGACACCATATGAGGGTTTATCTCATATCACACACACACACACACACACACACACACACACATATGTTATGAGGGTTTATCTCATATAACATGTGTGTGTGTGTGTGTGTGATCCTCCCCTGCACTCTGTATTTCTTTTCAAGTGAAACAAGAAAAGATATTATGATTGTAACCAGTCAGGAGGTTTCTGTCAAAAAATCTTGGCATGATCAGTAGTTTTCTTCTCTCTTTGTTCTTTCTCGTATATGATTTTTGTTAATGGGTGTTTATTCCTGTTGTCCAAATTAGGTTCAAAGTGAATTCCAAAAGGCATATGATGGTGGCATCTCAAAAGCAAAGTAAGTAATTTTTTAATTCTCAATGTAATTTTTGATAAAACATACGACGAATCAAGATAAATTAATTACATTTTATGTTCTGCAGATATTGGGAGCCTACATATGAGGACTCTTTAAATTTGATTGCTCGACTTCCAATTGTGGCATCTTATGTTTATCGGAGGTAGGCAATTACGGGCATGAAGTTCCATGCATACGTTATTTGCTTATGCTTCTTTAAAGTAGCTCTTAGGCGTCAACTTACATCACTGGATTTTAATTATTTACATGTTATATGCCTGTCAGACTGTCACTAAAAACACTCTCCAGAACAATATGTGATATTCAGATCTAATGCCAGTTTTCTCTCTTCCTCATTCCTATTTGATTCTTCAACTTTTTTTCACAGTTGTATGCAATGCATCATGTATTTGTGCATATTTATATATGATATACCTGTTCAATTCCAAGCAATGCATCATGTATTTGTGCATATTTATATATGATATACCTGTTCAATTCCAAGCATGCATAGAGATAAACATAGTATCTTTTCTTCCAATTAAAGTTCACTCAGATTGATGAAATTTGTTACATTTTTTACCATTAGCATAGCCTAAGAGCTATGTTACCTAGGTACTTCTATTAGGAAGCCGTACCCATACCCGACACGTACTCATACCCATATCCAAACATCTTGGACACTTCTTGGATATATGCATATGTTTATTTGGGCGTATACTCAACCATGTAATGCATTTTTTAATTTAAAACACTTCTCATACACTTCTTGGATGTATATTCTAGATTTCACATCTATTTCTTATATATTGATCTTATGTAAATGAGAAAACAATATTGATCTTTTGTCAATTATTAATTTTTATACATATAAATATACATAACATGCATATATAAAGCCATGTCTGCATACCCTACCTTTTATAATTTTGCCGTGTCTTGTATCGTTACCAGTACCCGTATCCGTGCCCATGCAACCTAGCTTAAGAGTGTTCTGGAAGTTCTTCCTATCTTTGTATATAGTAAATTCATCTAATTCCTGTGGATATTGTGTCACTTCAACTTTTGTTGGTAATAGTTGGTTTAGTGAATTTCTTAACTGCATCTTGCAGGATTTATAAGAATGGGCAGATTGTACCTGCTGACAATTCTCTAGATTATGGTGCAAATTTTTCTCATATGCTTGGATTTGATGATCCAAAAATGCTGGAGTTGATGAGGCTCTATGTTACCATTCACAGGTTACCTCATGCAGATTTTACATCTTTCTTCTTTTCCAACTATTTATCAGAAACCTTATATTTACTGATTGTTTACATTTCCTTTCTCATGTTTCCAGTGATCATGAAGGGGGGAATGTTAGCGCACATACTGCTCATCTGGTAAACTAAGATAGTGTCATGCTTTGTTAATCTATCTTTATTATGTTCTATTAATATTTGTGTGCACCTCTGAGTATTAGGTGCAATCTCAACTTTCTGCGGAAGAAAAACTTTCCTATCATAGATGTTGAATGCGAACAAAATAAATAAATAAATAAAACTTAACACTACTAAAGGCAGGCTAGGAGATTGCTGCACCTGCCCAG
>NC_033801.1:128807416-128815236 GCF_001876935.1 Asparagus officinalis | reverse complement strand
GTCTTGGCACCTCCCCAGCCAGCAGGATACATGCTACGCCAGTGTTATATAATTAAAAATTTATTTACCAAAATTTTTGTAAATGTTTCTCATAATTTTGTATTTCATTATTGTAATACATGTTTAATATTTAAAAGAAGAATTTATTGAAAAGGACTCTTTAAAAAAAATAATTAGTGAAAATAATCTTTTTGCTAAATAATTAGCAAAATCGACCTCTTTTTGGCCACATCATCAAGAGTGGCCAAAAAGACGTCGATTTTGCAGAAATTATTGTTTAAAAAACATGGGACTATCAGTCCCGTTTGATTAGCGCTAATTAAATTTCCCTTCCTTTCTATCCCGTTCTCTTCTTAAACCAAACCTCGCCGCTGCCACTTCCAACCTCATTCTCCACCACAATTCCACCTCTGAATTCATCATGGACCGCAATTCCATCTCTGACCTCATCCTCGTCGACCACGATTCCCCCAGAACTTCAAATCAAGGATCCCTAGCCGCTTCAACCACCTCCCTCCCCTTCCTCTGCTCCACCTTCTCCTCCCTCTCCAATTCCTCCCCAGTTCCATCCTTTGCCCTCCCTCCTATCCCTCTTCTTCCTCCCCTCAAACTCCAGCCCTAATCTCGACACCTCCATCGTCTCCCTCCTCTTTGATAACGATCTAATCTCCTGACTTGACTTCTTGACTATTTACATGCCCTAGGGTGCCAGCTTCCTCATCCCTCAACCAAATACGTAAACTGAGTTCAGATCCCCTGCAAATTGGAGTTTGAATCGGAGTCCGTAAGACTACATTGGCGGGTGTATAGTATGAAGGGAGGGAGATGAGTAAAGCGGGGTGGGAGGCGAGGAACTGGTGCTTGCAGGACTTGGAGGTTGATCGCGATGATCGGCAGATGAAGGTGAAGGAAGAGAAGGTTAGAGGACCGGCGAGGCAAATGGTGATGGGTTCCTGTGTGAAGTCTAGGGGATTTTGCCATAGTCGATGGGGGTGTTTAGGGTTTCAAATCTAATAAGGTTGATTGAGTGACCTATGTTACCCGGGTACTTCTATAATGAAGCCGTACCCGTACCGGACACGTACCCGACACTTTCCCGTACCCAAACTTCATGGACACTTCTTGAATATATGCATGCATTTATTGCAACATGTACTCAATTATACGATATATGTGTTAATTTAAAAAACTTGTCAAAGATTTCCTAGACGTAGAGCTTACACTTCACATCCGTCTTTTAAAACTAATGAGATACGGGTTGGATTCGTTTCAGTCCATACCCAAGTTTAAAACTATATAGTTAATGGGTCGTTTAGATGTCTAGTAAAAAAACGAGTAGTTTACAATTTACGATAATCAATATGATAAAAGAAACTAAAAAATGTGATCGGAATTTTAATTCTAATGACACATGAAGGGGAAAAAAATTATCTTATGTACAATATTAATTCAATATATATATGTAGTCGTGTCCACGTACCCTACATTTTACAGTTTTGCCGTGTCCCGCACCTGCACCCGTACGGGCCGTACCAGTACCCGTGGCCGTTTCCATTCAACTTAGATTGAGTCTGTTGGATGATGGAGAGATCTTGGAGGCTTGAGAAGAGGAAAGTTGAGATTGTTCCTGATTTCAAGCATTTGGTGGTATTGGTGTTGATGGTGAATGCTGAGGTTGAAGATGATGAGAAGGTTCGAGAGCGTGAACAGTCTTTAAACAAATTACACGGGACTGGCAATCTTGTGTAATTAGCGACCACCACTAATTACACGGGACTGGTAGTCCTGTGTATTTCAAAGATGATTTCTTGTAAAATCGACCTTTTTTGGCCAGCCATGATGACATAGCAAAAAAAAAGGTTTTGCTTATTATTTAGCAAACCGGTCGATCTTGCTAATTACTTTTCAAAAAAGGCCTTTTAAAAAAATTCTCCTATTTAAAATGTCGTGGCTCAATAGGCAGCATTTAAGCCTAGTGCCTAGAAGAATGTGTAGTCTATCAGGTGGTTGCTTATTGTAACCACAACACATGCTTAATCAGTTTATTTGGTCAGTTACAGATGGTATTTCATTTACTCACAAATGATTGTATTATCCAGGTTGCTAGTGCCCTTTCGGATCCATACCTTTCATTTGCAGCTGCTCTGAATGGTTTAGCTGGCCCACTCCATGGCTTGGCTAATCAGGTAATCTTTTTTTCTCCTGCTGGTTCATTCTGGCTATTATTCACCTATATAAGCTCCTGTATGTCCTTAAACTTTCTCTGTAATTTTAGTTACAAGCCATCATGCCTCACAATTTTCGGTTTAAACAAAATTGCGATGCCCGTTTGATTTCCTCCACTGTTATTTTCTTTTGTTTTAGCGCAATTCATACTCCTTATTTTATCAGTTAGTCATATATGTGGGGAGCAAAGATGGATATAAGAATATCTGAAAATAACTCTTAAAATTTTCATGTTATTTGCTTTGATATCTAGTGTTTGTGCTGCATACATAGTTCTAATGTGTATCAGAATATTTATGTCTTTGTCCATTGGGGTTTTCTTGATTGAGGCAAACATTGGGCTGATATCATTTTCAATTAGGCAAAGGATTTTGATGCATCACCAGACTCGAGGTGAAAACAAACCAGATAGTTAACAAACAATATGCTAATTATATGTCCAGATATTTGGTTATGTTCGATTGGATAGCTCATTTAATAGTAAACAAGTAGATTGTAGTACTTTGTTCATACATGATAGCAACTGATGTGTATTTGATTCAGTTGATTATTAAATATTCGTTTATGTTTTACATTTTAATCTTATACATTTAAATCATAACAAACTATATAAAATTGTGTTTGTGATGTATATTATGCCGACAAATATAACGCAACATCAATTTAGTTGACATGTAAAATTAGTAAAGATACAGTTTGAAGGGCAAGTTTAAAAATCGATGCAACTTAGAGGGTATATATATAGAAAAACCATCAAGAATAAATAAGAGAGTATGAAACGTAAGCTATGGGCTTCGAACCCATGACTAAATGGTTGAAATGTTCAGAGCTTACCATCTGCGCTAATGGATATTTGGGACCATATCGCGAATAAACCGTTAGTTAACCAAACCGAATATGAATACCTTTTACGTATTCGACTCAAAGTCAACTCCGAATTCGAATACTTAGAATTAAGTTGAATTCAAAGTCGAATTTCATACTATCGATTCTTTTCCACTGTTAATCAGCGCCAACGACATTAGCAACATGAAGCCTGTCTCGAAGATTTGTGGTTTGCTATATCAATACTTTCTTCATTAAACCCAGAGAATATGATTGTTTGAAATAGCAGTCAGTATTATATTTATGCATGTGAAAGTTTGCTATACATACACTTAGAATAGCCTAGTGCAGTCAATTATACGGAAATGAGTCAGCCAAGGGATGAAATGACTTTAAGGTGGTCTACTTATGTAAATGCATGAGATGTTCAACCCACTCCAAGCACACACACAGATGCACCAATCCTGTAAAATATTCTCAACTTCTCATCTCACAGGTTCACTCTAATAGCTATTCTTAATATACGTATGTATATCTACAGACAGACACACCCCTACATACTATATACCTTATATATTAGCCTCTAGTTGAGGACAAGCAAAGCTTACTTTGTCAGCATATTCACAAAAATAGTCTGGTTGATTTTCATTGTTCATCAAAATGGATATCTTAAAATTTCTTATGCTTGAAGCTCTACTTTATTCAAGTGGTTATTTGTGAGACAGAGAATAATTCAATCACTATGATCTAACATTCTAGTACTTCAGTACTTGCACTAGGTGGTTTCACTTGTTAACTTGTACTCTCTTTTTGGTATTGCAGGAAGTGTTACTGTGGATAAAATCTGTTGTAAAGGAGCGTGGAGAAAACATTTCAACTGAACAGTTGAAGGACTACGTGTGGAAAACATTAAAAAGTGGCAAGGTGATCCCCGCTTCATTAGCCACAACATAATTTAATCAGTCAGTTCATTAATAGAAGATAAAAATTGAAAGGATAAATGTAACTGAATCTACATATTATATGCATGTCAATGATTTCAGTTATTGCTTGATAAAGATGCAAAAATGTCACTTGTATGTTCTAGTGCCGAGTAGTAAAGAGTTGTACTTTTCTTATATGGAAAGCTATTTACTAGGACCGCGCATTTATCATGCTGTATGAACACAATAATAATTCTTATGAGCTTTGGCATGTTATCCTGTCACTTGTCAGTTCATTTTCATTGTAAAGGAACCAAGACGCTTTGAGATATCAAATAATATCCTTGAGCTTCTATTTATCTTCCTTATAGTTTATAGGATTAGTAACATCCTTTTGTGTTTGCAACTTTCCGTGCAGAAACTCTTATATGCGATGCTAATTCTTATATACTATGCACTCTCTCTATACAGGTTGTTCCTGGCTTTGGTCATGGGGTCCTACGTAAAACAGATCCAAGATACACATGCCAGAGGGAATTTGCATTGAAACATTTGCCAGATGATTCTCTCTTCCAGCTGGTTATTTTTTAACTTTGTCTTATATAATTTCATGCCACCTTCAATCTGTGATTTATGATCCTTGCATTTTCAGGTTTCGAAGTTGTATGAAGTTGTTCCTCCAATCCTTACAGAGCTTGGGAAGGTAACTTTCAGATGCTTTTAATTTCTTCGCTTTCATATTAGATTGATCTCAACATTGAATCTATTGAAATCTATACATATTATTGGGTGACTTCTACTATGGCTTTTAGCATATTATTCAAGTATTTTGAATTGTGCACGCATTCAATTTTCAGCTTAAAAGTGTGTTCTTGTTGCCTTGTGGCTTCTGTTAATTTTGGTGGTTATAGAGAATTCTATTGAACTGTTCTGACATCGAGAAATCTGATAAATCATATTCTTTAGGTGTTCTCTTAGACCTGACTGCTTTTGTCTTAGGGTACTCCTCGAAATCTGATTTGTATAATATAGACTAGTATAGTCTTTGGTTTAATCCGGTGGGGTCAGATGCCTCCAGTTTCATCCTTGTATGTGTGATTGCCATTTTATTACGAAACTCACCCTTTTCACTTATGCTTATAACTGAAACGTAAATATTTTCGAGAGTAAATTTGCAGTTCGGTTTCCTTGCAGGTCAAGAATCCATGGCCTAATGTTGATGCCCACAGTGGTGTTCTGCTGAATTATTTTGGTCTCTCTGAAGCTAGGTAACCTTCTCCAACAAAGCCGTCACAGCTCACGAGTTGTAGCTTCATCTTTCAATTCATTTTTTCCAAGGGATTTCTTCCTTCCTTTGGGGGTTACAGATGTGTTATTATACCCATCTCATTCTGAGTGTTACCCTATACACGAAATCTTTGTACAGGTATTACACGGTACTTTTCGGCGTTTCAAGGAGCATTGGGATTTGCTCACAGGTTCTTTCTTCTCTTTACTATTTCATGCAACTCAACAAAAATCTCTGTGAAGTTTATGCTAACTTATTGCTTTTCTTATGCAGCTGATATGGGATCGTGCTCTCGGTTTACCGCTTGAAAGGCCGAAGAGCGTGACTATGGAATGGCTTGAGAATCACTGCAAGAAAGCTGCTTAAAGCCATGAGCATCAAGAGCTGAGTTTACATCACATACATCTTACATAATAAAGGAACCGAGCTTGGGCTTGGTTGAGTCTTCTTGAGCTTCATTTTACAGTAATATGGGAAGGCGAAATTATTTGATCAATCATTTTTACTTTAAACCTCAGTATCATATGATTCTTTTTCGTGATTTCATTCAACCACAGTGTAGCCAACTCCTGGCTCCAGATTGACAACTTGGTCCAATAAGGGTGTATCCGTATTTATCTGTGTTCTGAGTGAACTGTTTACTCTTTTAATTAGTTGATTTTGTAGAGCTTATGCATTGTTATAATTAAGCAACTGTCCGCCTTTTTAATTTGCTTGTGTGGATGATAAATTAAGAGGTGGCCTTTGCATGCTGAAGATGTTAACTAAGTTACCGCTTTTGTAGTGATTATGTCGCTCTTAGAAGTTCAATTTTTGTTGATGATGCCGCCTGTTTTATTTTCGATGTAGAAGTTTAAGAAAAATGAACAGTCACCCATATTGTTTATAACAATTTAAAAGAATAAAACAATTCAAAAGAGTTTCTTAAACAAAACTATCTTAGAGCAAATACTACTACAAGAAAAGTAATATAATAAAAAATAATAACGAGCTAAGTGATTGTTGCAAGGCTGATATATGCAGCATGCACGAATGTGACAATAAATTACATGTATTAGTTTTTCTGATACAGGACTGATATATATTAAGCAACCAAACATTACAAATATTAACAGTTTAGAGACTTGAAGCAGCTAATTGTGTACATCACTATAGAAAAAGTTCTGAAGTGAAAATCCAAGAACTTGTCATACAGTATCAGTCATCTCGTCTGCTCGACACTGCTCTTTTTATCAGCGGATTTGGATCCTCTCCACTACAAAAAAATAGTGAAGAGACCATTACTTTTAATCTCAATCGTTGATTACTTAGTAGGCGGTCATGATACAATTTAAATCTAACACTCATCGTAGCCCCGTGTATTGTACTCATTCCTAATTTGCACCCAAAGAAAAAATCATAACCACAAACTAGATAATTAATGGTTGTGATTATGTAGTGATCCCTCCACTACTTTTTAGATAGTGGAGAGGATCCGAATCCTTTATCAACTTCAAGTGAAACGGACAATACAAAAATGCACGACAGAGAGCTTGAGCAGCGAACATGGCGAGACTTAGCATACATTATTCGAGTTTAATCACAACAGATCATTTTGAAAATCAGTTATTGCACTGGATACAAGGCACAGCAAACTGGTCATATATTTACTTTCCATCGCATGCTAATACTGTTATGAGATTTTCCAAAAATACTTTATTATGTCTTCCCCCTTTTGAGCTTATGTTTTTGAGTTAAAGGTGAAGACCCTTGTGTTTGATGGAGGCGCGAGGGGCTTTTTTTTTTGTTTTATTTTATTTTATAGTTTTAGTTTTAAGTGCAAAGGCACCCCCATACTTTCATTTAAGATGCGGAGAAACGCCTGCGCTTTCGTTTTTAAGTTCCCCATAATATTTACTCATATGCCCCTGCTATAATTTTTAAACAATAGGCAAATTCAACAATAGCTGAAACCAATAAATCCACATTCAACATAATAATAAATGACAATCCCGTAAATTTTTTTTAGCATAAAAAAACAAGCATCGCACTTGAAGAAATAAAACATCTCAAATGTTTACAATGGGAAACTACAATCCCTCTAATGACAACGTTCGAATACCAAAAATAAACGGCAAAAAAAAAAAGAAAGAAAAAGACTCCTACGGCGTGGGCTTTTGCTAATAAAGACACCAGATAACCAAAAGCCATAAAACTCCAAGGGTTGAAGAAAGAGCATCGGTCTGAGCACCCTGAGACGTCATCGGAGCCTCCGGCCGAAGAGTGGCAGGTGACGGAGGGCTGGAGGTCGGACTCTTCGACGGAGACGAAACAGGGGACGGGTCCTCTTTAGTCTCGGGCAATGGTGGTGGATGGATATCAAATCCAACTTCAAATCCAACAGACTTTGGCGGCTTCTCCGGTTTTGGCGGGGACGGAAAAGGGGCAGGTGAAATATCCGACCGTCCTGACGGAGCGGACGGTGATATCTTTGGTGGGGTGACAGAGGGGGCAGGAGAGATTGATGGCCGTGGTGATGGTATAGGAGAAGGTGAATGGGCGTTTGTCAGCGGTGACGG
>NC_033801.1:128797614-128807406 GCF_001876935.1 Asparagus officinalis | reverse complement strand
GGTGCAGGAGTGGGAGAGGGTGAGGGGTCTGATGGAGAAGGGGCGATGTATGGAGGAGGAATCGATGGCCGTGGTGATGGAGAAGGAGCTACGGAGGGGGGTGGAGAGATCGACGACAGCGGAGATGGAGTAGGTGCATAAGATGGCTTTCTCAAAGGAGACGGGGCACCGGACGGGGGAGAGGAGATCGTTGACCGTGGCGAGGGTGCAGGTGCAACTCCTGTAGGTGAAGGAGGAATATGTGACACTGGTGATGGTGAAGGTGCACGGCGTCCCTTCGACGGAGGTTCAGACGGCATCGGCGACCGTGGCGTTGCAGCGGGCACACGTCCAATTGGTGGCTGCATAAGTGGGACAAAACTAACCAGTAAATCTAGAACACTGGGTTAAGTTATGATTTTGTGCAAACAAATCTACTGACGATGACATTGTTCTTCATATTGTCATGTTGGTGTTGTGGCATCACGGATGGAAACTCGTCTTCTGGTTTCAGAGGGGAAGTTGATGTGCTTAATATGAAGCTATGTTTTAAGTTTCATAGAAAACTAACGAGCATGAGCCATAAAGTAAATAGATCTAATAATAAACATGAACAAAACTTAGCAGCAGATTACCAATAACAGGATAATAATATAATTTAAAATTAATAATTTAACTAGGATAAACTGCATAAAAATATTAATTGATTAACTAAAACTGCTTAACATTGAATAAAAACCGTATAACAATATCAATGGAATATATAAGATTGCTTCTACGCTTGCGTATAAATATCACTTAGATTGTTGGTGGTTGGACGTTTTAAAGTTATGAAAAAAAGTAAAACATAGCATGATTGTAAGACTTAAACAACAGTAGGGCGCATCTCTAGCGCTAGCGAGAGGACCATTACACAGTTTTCAGATTAACAGTTTAGTTTTGAACAATATAAAGAAGAGAGGCAGCGTACCATAGGTTTTGGAGACGGTGATGGTGCCGGTGATGATGATGTTGATGGAGAGGAGTTACAAGGACAACAATCTGAATACCAACTCAATAACAGTCTCGGAGGCTTATCGGCTCTGTCATCACTTCCAGTACAAGGGCAACAATGGTGGTGGTGGTGGCGGTGGTGGTGGTGAGGATGACGATGACGATGGTGATGATGATGTCGATGATGAGGATGATGACGACGAGGGTGATGGTGCTTCGTCCAATGTGAAACAGAAGCATCAGATGCTGGTGTTTCGGCGTTTGCGAACACAGTCATGCCCATCATCATCATCATCATCAAAATCACGATGGCAATAGCTTTGTTAGAAAAGGACTTGAAGAAAGCCATGATGCTCTCTCTCTCTCTCTCTCTCTCTCTCTCTCTCTCTCTCTCTCGGATGCTGAGTAATCTCTTTGAGATTTATGATTTCTCAAAGAGATCTCACGATTGCATTATGAAGAATTGAGGGGCGATGGCAGCCCTATATATAGAGGGAATTGAGAGGGATATCTAATCAAGTCGGAGTAGGAGCTTTTGTCTGATAAGAATTCTGTCCAAGTAAAATAAGAAGAGTTATGGTAGGATTTACACTCCTATATGTAGTAATTGTAAGATTAATTTCTTGTCCGATTCATCATAGGAGATGACCGTTTAATTAAACTAAACGTACATCCAAGTATTCGTGAATTAGGATTAGGAGGGTGATTAGGATTAATAGATGATCAGAGAAGGAGAAGGAATTTGACTAGAACTGGAAGATGCTCAAGAATTCAGACAATGGAAAAGTTAGAACCAAACCCGAAAACTGAGAATTAAACGTTGGAAGATCTCGGATTTAGAATCAGACATTGGCTTGGCTCAACGTTGATTGATGTCGGAGATATCATAAACTTTATACACCATAGCATCCGCTATGTGCTAATTAATCTTGTTGAATAATAATTTCGATCTTCTTCCTTCCTTTGCATTATTTCTATTCAATCTCCTTCGTAGTAGGATTGAGTTTTTAGGAATTATACAAGCTTTATGTTCTATTCTATTGGTGTGGTACCTAATAATAATAGTCACCATCATCATTGACTCAACTCTTGTAAATGCTAATAAATTGATAGTAAATGACTAGGGTTGATTTTTACTTGATGGCTGACTCCTATGGTTAACAGATGAAATCATTAAAAAAAAAACATAACCATGAAAAAGATGAACCCTATTTTCTCCCAAAAAAAAGAAAAGAAAAAGAAAAAGATGAATCCTATGGCTAAGAAGCAATGGAGAACCTCCCTCCCTCTGGTTAACTCAACTTTCTCCATCAACTTTGCACATTTTATTGGACAATTTAACGTTGCAGAACACAAACCAGTGCCAAAGCAGTAAGCAATTGGCAACTAAAAGCAGTTACAATATGTTTAGGAAGATGACTCTCTAAATCCTGAAGGAAAATGAGAGAATCTAGAGTTAATATAATTTTTAAGGGGAATTAAATGCAAACAAATTTAAGGACATATTAGCTTTAGAGAACAAAGTCTAGCACATGAGAATAAGGGAACGGTAAAGACATGAGTATCTTAAAGAAATCAACGAACAATAAAGGTATAGATAAAAAAATTACTGTGCCTTAGGGAAAAAAATTAACTACTTGAAACTTGATAATCTAAAGAAAAAAACTTAAAGAATTACTCACAGAATAGAATTGCTTGATAACTTATCTGGTATAAAATTATCCTTCAACAATATTTCCTTTTCAATGACTGAAAATTTTTACTGAGCTTCTCATAGTAGACGGCAAAAATATCCTCGAAGGAATCTGAATCTATTCTCTGGTCTATATATCATTACTACCAGTAATCTGAACATGAACAAGTCCCCCCTCTGAAGTGATGAAACCTGTAAGGATCCCTGAGCACTAATTCTCGATCTACAGCTCTACTAACCAATTTGTACGCTAGATGACAGTCCCCACAAACTCGAAGATTCTTGAAAACCCTAATCGTCGCTCCTTCTGGAGCCTCTATCAGCCCATAAGCAAGAGCGAGCTTCTCACTGTGATTCCACAGATTATGCTCAATCTGCTCTTCATCAGTATCGTGCAAAGATAATGATGTATCAGGAACATAACCGAGTTCCTTAACCATTTGCAAGATTTCCTCCAATTTTGCCTGAATCTCTTTAGCTTGTGGGTGAGTCCAATCCCCAATTCCAAAAGAACTAACCTTATTCTTCAGCTTAATCCAACTGCAAGCAGGTTTCTTTGTCAAATCAATAGACTTCATGTGAGTTCTTAGCTTATTGACATCCTCCCACATTCCATTAAGTGCATATGCATTTGAGAGGAGAACATAGGCTGAATCATCTGAAGGGGCTAGCTCAAGAAGACAATGAGCAGCCCTCTTTCCAATATCGAGATTCTTCTGAGTTCTGCTTGAAGATAATAAGCTACGAAAGATAAAATCATTTGGTGACACTGGCATCTCTTCTATGAACTTCTCTGCCTCGATTAGCCTCCCTGCTCGACCGAGAAGATCAACCATACAAACACAGTGTTCAATTCTTGGGGCAATACCAAAATCCGAAGACATAGTTTTATAGTACTCAAGACCTTTATCTACTAAACCTCCATGACTACATGCAGAGAGGAGAGAAACAAAGGTAACATAATCTGGTTTCGGTCCTATACAGAGCATTTCCTTGAAAGTATCTTCGGCGTTCTGATAAAGCCCATGTCGGGCATAACTTGATATCAGAATATTCCATGATAATCGTGAACGTTTGCTTGGTTCAGGAAGTAATTTCAGCACATCATCCATTTTTCCACATTTGCTATACATGTCCATTGCAGCATTTGTTACATTAAGGTCCAAATCAAACCCTTGCTTAGTGATCAGACAATGAAGCTGCTGTCCCTCCTCAAGTGCAGGCAAGCCTGCAGCAGCAGCAAAAGCTCCCGACAGGTTGAACCGATCTAGGTCAACTCCAGCATGATGGATTTCAAGAAAGTGCTTCAATGCTTCCTCTCCTCGGCCATGGTGAGCTTTCGAAGAAATCATAGCATTCCAAGAAACCACAGTTTTGCTTTCTAATCCATCAAATATAAACCCACTTGAATCAAAATCGCCACATTTTGCATACATAGAAATCAGGGAGTTCTTTACAAACTCATCTGAATCAAACCCCATAGTGATAATATGAGAATGGAGTGGCATTCCATACTTCATTAGATCCTTTGTAGCTGAGCAAATACCAAGAACGTTCACCATGGTAATGTAATTTGCCCTTATTCCAGCTTCTCTCATCAAGACAAATGCCTGCATTGCTTTTAGTTTCTCTTCATTCTCTACATGCCCTCCAATAAGCGTGTTCCATGAGATCAAATCGCGCCTTGGAATCACTAGAAACACACATTTGGCTTCATTCATTGCATTGCATTTGCTATACATGGTTATTAAAGAATTACCCAGCAGTAAGTTACCAGGGAGGTTATTGTGGACAATAAGAGCATGGACTGCTTTTCCCTCTAATAGGGCATCAGGATTAGAACATGCACTCAATGCATTAGCAAATGTCACATAATTTGGTTCTTTATTTGCTCGAAGCAGCTGAGCAAAGAGCTTCAAAGCATCAGTGTCATTTCCACTCTGAATGTAGGAAGACATCATGGTATTGAATGAGATCAAATCCCTTTCAGGCATCTCATAAAACACAATCTCGGAATCTTCAGATTTTCCCAGCACAGAGTACATATTGATAAGAGTATTGCAAACCGATATAAATGAACCAAGACCGCTGCTGATAGCAAAAGCATGTAACCCCTGTCCCCATTTCAAATGATCCACATTGTTGCATGCAGATATCAAACAACATAGAGTGGTATAATCTTCTTTGAAGTTATAGCTTCGCATTTTAGCAAAGCAACATAATGATTCTTCGCACATTCCCTCGTGAGAATACACTGTTATCATCGAATTCCATGATATCGTGTCCTTGCCCTTAATTTGATTAAACAGATGCTCAGCAATATCTACCTTTCCCAATTTTCCAAACAGAGTGATGAGCGAGTTTGCAACAGAGACCTCATCTTTGAATCCGGAAACTATTACATGTGCAAGAATCTCAAGGCTTAACTTCTCGTTCTCTACCATCCCACACGAGCTAATCACTGTCGCAAACGAATTCTGATTGCAAGCAACCCCTTCTTTCCTCATCTCGTGATAAGCCCTTATCGCTTCTTCCGGAAGCCCATTCGATGAGTAACTCACCATCAAAGCAGTCCAAGAAACAACATTTCTCTCAGGCATCTCCTCGAAAAATCTCCGTGCATTATCAACAAACCCACATTTACCATACAAATGAACTAACGCAGTGCCAACATAAACATCTCGCATCAACCCAAGTTTTAAAACCAACCCGTGAACTTCAAAACCGTGCCCAACCACTGAACCCCACCTGTTACAAGCAGTCACAATGCTAGCGAGCACGAACCCATTTGCCCCGAAACCCTGTTCTCTCATCTCTCTAAACAAGTCCATCCCTTCGCTTGCCAAACCAGCTCTAAAAGCGCCAGAAATGGCAGCGTTCCAAGTAGCAGCATTTCTGATCGGCATTTGATCGAACACGTTGAGTGCAGCTTCTGGTCTACCGAATTTGAAGTACGCGCCGATGAGGGTGTTATATTGGAAGATGCCAAAGCTGATGAAATGGCGTACTGAGAGGCAATGGATTGCTTTTACGGCAATCGAGCTGGTGATTTCCGAGAAGCCCTTTTGAGGGAAGCAAGAGATTTCGGGGTTTGGGTGGTTGGCGAGGATGTGGAGGGGGGTGGGGGTGGGTTCTGAGATGCATGATGAGAGAGTGGAGAGTGTTTGAAGAGAGAGGAGAGGAGGAGATGAGGAGAAAATTGTGGGTTTGAGTTTGGTTGAGAGTACGTTCTTTCTGAAGCGAGCCAGTTTCTTTTACTTTCTACAGCGACGAAAAGCGCGCGGAGAAGCTGCTACTTGAAAAATAAAAATAAAATTTTAGCAAGCATTTTGATTTAATATTTCTCAATTGCGAGATGTATGCAAGTAAATACATTCCCATACGAGTTAATGTAAAATACAATATTATTTTATTTATTTATTTGATTAAAATCATATTATATTTTAATCGATATTTTGGTAACTACAAATAAATGAATTGAAACCGAGTTTCATATACCAAGTCAAACTACTTTCTGATTTTTTTTCTTTCTTCGCAAAATTTTATTTACCCTCGTCATCCATTGCTCATTGTATTATTTCTTATAAGTTCTTCATTTCTTTTATATAGTTTGGCATGAAGCAATTTCAACAATTTTAGGACTAATTTAAAATTAATATAAAGGTTAAATGAGTAATACAGAAAAGTCCCAGAAATTAAATTCTAGTGCCAAAGTTTTTGGAATGCGTCAGCGGTAAAAAAAAATTCTGTTAATGAAAGGCAATATATTGATGAAAAAGAAGAAGATATATATTTAATGGTCTTTCAGATAATTTTGCAGAGATCAACCATACACGATCCATTTATTCCAATATAAGGGATTAATTTAGATATTTCATTTTTAAAGAAATCTAACTCATAATCATCATAAATTTAGAGATTAATACATACATTTTCATATTCTTACTACCAATAGATTACATTTTGTGATTCAATTGACATTATTTATTCCCACTCGGGCTAGTCGCCATGGTTTTATGTCGTATCCCAAGAAAGCATTATTTATATATGATATTATGCATATAAGTACCTATTATTAAAATTATATCCATCATCGTCAAACCGGATAAACTGGGCTACAATATAGCACTAAATTGGGCCGGCCCTTTCAAGTTAAAAACCCAGCCCAGTTCTGTTGGCGGTCAATTTATAACGAGCACAAAAGAAAAGCAAGCAAGAGAGTTCTAGAAATAACCGGAATACTATCGAATAATCCTCCACCGTCCAGTTACCCCATCTCCAGCCGATCCAACGGCCTCAATTTCCCCAACCCGAACTTTCCAGACATCAAACAGTCGTATAAATACACAGCGAAACCCCCTCCCCCTCTTCACTCGACAAAAGCCAAATCAAAGAGAAACCGCTCTCCGGGAGAAAAAAAAAACACCTCAAAAGCTCGGATTTCTTTGCCTTTTCGATCGAAACCCTAACCCTAGATTTCGTGTCCGATGGCGGGAAAGGGCGAGGGGCCGGCGATCGGCATCGATCTTGGGACGACGTACTCGTGCGTGGGGGTGTGGCAGCACGATCGGGTGGAGATCATCGCCAATGACCAGGGGAACAGGACGACGCCGTCCTACGTGGCGTTCACCGACACCGAGAGGCTGATCGGCGACGCGGCGAAGAACCAGGTCGCCATGAACCCCACCAACACCGTTTTCGGTGAGTTAATTTGTATTTTCTTGGATTTTTTTTCCGATGAAGTTGTTTGTTGTGGGGATGAACAGGATATATTTTGTCCTTTGATTAGATTTAGGATGCATAACAATTGAGTTTGAGAGAGGATTAGTTTTTTTTTTCAGTTTTGGATAGTTCTTGCAAAATATATTTGGTTGTTATCTGGATTTATAATTAGTAACTAATGATTCACAAAATAAATGGATTGAAGTAAATTGAAATTAACACCAGTTGTAAATCTTTTTGGTTAATTTTTTCTGATTCTATTATTTTTTAAGAGAATTGTCCTAATTAGTATTAAATTCTATGGAGATAGTCAGTAGCTAATAATTCGATAATACTAAAAAAGGAAAATACAAGATAAAAAGGAAGTCGGAGTAAACTGATTTTCGTTGGGCTTCAGTGTGAATTCAATGAAATCATTCTTGATTATGGCGAATTATTAGCTAAAACTGAAGCCCAACGGTCGGTAACTAATAATTCCCACGGTCCTAATTAGTATTAACCTTCAAGCTTGATTATGCCACTGGGATTTGATTTTCACGATGAAATGTTGGTGCGTTATTGGGAATTTTTCCATTATTCGATTTAAATTTTTTTGGTGCGTTATTTAGGATGTTAACCGTTAGAAAATAATTCAGCAAATAGTGCATAAAATTTATTTGAAGGGGAAAAAAAATTTCTTCACTGATGCGATCTAGCATTAACTATCAAAATAATCCAAACTTGGCTAGTTATTGGATGAATTGGCTCGAAATTCAATGAAATCATTCTTGGGGCTCAATAATCATCTTTCAATGACCGTGGGAATTATATTTGAGTTCTGAGCCATTTTAGTTCGAACAGTACCTGACAGTGTGAATTGTAACCCTCTGCAGATGCGAAGCGCTTGATTGGCCGGCGCTTCAGCGACCCATCAGTGCAGGGAGACATGAAGCTCTGGCCGTTCAAGGTCATCCCTGGCCCCGGCGACAAGCCCATGATTGTCGTAAACTACAAAGGTGAAGAGAAGCAGTTTGCCGCTGAGGAAATCTCCTCCATGGTGCTCATCAAGATGCGTGAGATCGCTGAGGCCTACCTCGGCACCTCCATCAAGAATGCGGTCGTCACTGTCCCTGCCTACTTCAATGACTCCCAGCGCCAGGCCACCAAGGATGCTGGGGTCATTGCGGGCCTCAACGTCATGCGCATCATTAACGAGCCGACTGCGGCAGCTATCGCCTATGGTCTTGACAAGAAGGCCAGCAGTGCCGGTGAGAAGAACGTGCTCATCTTTGACCTTGGTGGTGGCACTTTTGATGTCTCTCTGTTGACAATCGAGGAGGGGATCTTTGAGGTGAAGGCCACAGCGGGAGACACTCACCTTGGAGGGGAGGACTTTGATAATAGGATGGTGAACCATTTTGTTCAGGAGTTTAAGAGGAAGAACAAGAAGGACATTACAGGCAATCCGAGGGCGTTGAGGAGGCTGAGGACTGCTTGTGAGAGAGCAAAGAGGACTTTGTCTTCGACTGCTCAGACAACAATTGAGATTGATTCTTTATATGAGGGTGTTGATTTCTACACGACCATTACTCGAGCGAGGTTTGAGGAGCTGTGTATGGATTTGTTTAGAAAGTGTATGGAGCCGGTGGAGAAGTGCCTGAGGGATGCGAAGATGGACAAGAGCGGTGTCCATGATGTTGTGCTCGTCGGAGGATCAACCAGAATCCCCAAAGTACAGCAGCTTCTGCAGGACTTCTTCAACGGGAAGGAGCTCTGCAAGAGCATTAACCCTGATGAGGCTGTAGCCTATGGCGCTGCTGTCCAAGCTGCCATTTTGAGCGGCGAAGGCAACGAGAGGGTGCAAGACTTGCTGCTGTTGGATGTTACTCCGCTCTCACTTGGTCTGGAGACTGCTGGCGGTGTCATGACTGTATTGATCCCGAGGAACACCACAATCCCGACAAAGAAGGAGCAGGTATTCTCTACATACTCTGATAACCAGCCTGGGGTCTTGATTCAGGTGTATGAAGGCGAGAGGACGAGGACCAAGGACAACAATCTCCTCGGCAAATTCGAGCTCTCCGGCATCCCTCCGGCCCCGAGGGGTGTTCCTCAGATCAACGTCTGCTTCGATATCGACGCCAACGGTATCCTCAATGTCTCTGCTGAGGATAAGACCACCGGTCAGAAGAACAAGATCACAATCACCAATGACAAGGGTAGATTGAGCAAGGAGGAGATTGAGAAGATGGTGCAGGAGGCGGAGAGGTACAAGGCAGAGGACGAGGAGCACAAGAAGAAGGTGGAGGCGAAGAATGCCCTGGAGAACTATGCCTACAACATGAGGAACACGATCAAGGACGAGAAGATCGCGTCGAAGCTTCCCGCAGCTGACAAGAAGAAGATCGAGGATGCGATTGAGGCGG
>NC_033801.1:128786577-128797604 GCF_001876935.1 Asparagus officinalis | reverse complement strand
GGCTATCCAGTGGCTCGACGGGAACCAGTTGGCGGAGGCCGACGAGTTCGAGGATAAGATGAAGGAGCTTGAGGGGCTTTGCAATCCGATCATCGCGAAGATGTATCAGGGCGGTGCTGGGCCGGACATGGGCGGAGGCATGGATGAAGATGGGGCGGGGGCCGGAGGCAGTGGTGCTGGCCCGAAGATTGAGGAAGTTGACTAAGTCTTGCTGGTGTTTGCTGATGGTCCGTGTTCGTGTTTCCTTCTGAGCGTCTTTGTTGTCTTAAGAGTCTTGCTTGGTGGTCATCTGTGTTTGGTGATTTGAGGCTTTTATTCCAATGGCTTTGTATAGTACATGTAGTAGTAGTAGCAGCAGCTGAACTCTTGAGAACGTAATGAATAAATTTGAGCTTTGAGCATTTGCAGAAGTAATGCGCTCAGGTTTGATTGATGGCTGATTTTGATCAATGTAGAGGTTCTATAATATTGGGGTTTTTCCAATCAAACAGAATGTTCTGAGCATGTGAAGAATTTGTGAATTTTATCTCACTGCTCGCCCCAGCTGTCCTTTCGTCCTCTCGAGACGCAATGCTGTCCTTTTCTCTGAACTTCAATCGAGCTCCCTTCGCGACAAAACCCCATCGTATTCCGACCCGAGGGCCAAGTCCAACAAATGCTTGGAAACCCCGTAGGAGCTATTCACAGACTTCAATTTTGTCACATCTTATTAGCTTCAAAACAAACCCTACTTATATAAATATCCCCTTCCCATTCTTTTCCTCCTACATTCCTACATTCCAATGGCAGTTCCTCAGCAAGAACCCGATGTCTATTACTTCATCCTAACGGTCGCAGGGATCGCCGTCATGCTCTTGGTCTCCAACATCCTCGCCTTCACTTGTTGCTCACGGTGTCGATTGTCTAGATCCTTTGACAACCGCGGACCGGCTACAGGTTCCCAATGCCAAGAACTGATTCCCGCGACGAAGTACAGAGAAGGTGAGGCGAATGGGACGGAGTGTCCGGTCTGCCTGTCGAGTTTTGTGGACGGGGAGGAGGTGAGGCGGTTGCCAGGGTGCGAGCACACGTTTCATGCACCGTGCATCGACATGTGGCTCTATTCGCATTCCAGCTGCCCGCTCTGCCGTGGCGCTGTCGCGGGGCTAATTTTGCCTGGCCAGCAATGGAGAGATGCCCGAGGGCTGCTGCGGCGGGTGGGGGCGTTTCGCGGCTGCGCAAGAGGCCGCTGTTCACGGAATCGGCTATTATTGGCCATGTTGTGTTGGTATTGTTTGAAGGGTTTGTCGATTGTGCATGTTTTGTGGTTGATTTGGTTGGATATCAGTAACATTCCATGCTTATTGGGTGAATCTGCGAACCGCTAAAACATTTCTCTGCAGTGAACAAACAGCTCAAAAGTTCAGGACCGACGCTGCTCAAAATTGAAATTCTAGTGAATAGACAAATAATAGATAATAAACATGCAAGTATGGCAATGAGGTGATGTTGCAAGCTTCATAGTGACATAATTCTACTGCCATGGAGATTGTCAAGGTGGGGAAAATGCAAAGTATCAAAATCAATATTTTTATTCAGTGACCATTAATTAGCAAATAGGGGATGTTGTGATGCAGTAAGTTTGAAAATATTTATAGTTGACCCGCTTATCTTTCCACAATTTTCATGGTCTAATTTGAGAGAAGAAGCTGAGCATCTCCTACTTTCTCTCGGCTCTGAATTGTCTGTAATCCTAATCACCTGTCAATCTAATCCCAAAATGGCCAACATGTTTATGACAAATACCTGGAATAAACGAATAATGATCAGATGGCAACACGAATAGTATCAGAAACATAATATGCATGAGTATACAAGGTGGTTCGGCTAGTAAATATATGTCTACGGGTGGAGAAGAGTAGAGCCCAATTAACTCTTAACTATATCTGCCCATGTGCAACACGCACGACTCCTATTTTTTTAAGCACTATATTTTAAACTTGTCTCCCTTTAAGTTTAATATATTTTATTTAATTATTGTATGCTTAAAATTGCTTCTAACCCCAATTTCCTTATAAGTATTTCCGCTCACTCCAAGATTTTTTTTCAACGCTTTCAAAAACCCCAAAAAAACTCATAATTTCCTGAGCACCAAAAACATTAAATCCAAGAGTTTAAAAAATGTGAGATCATAATATCATCTCTCTCTCTCTCTCTCTCTCTCTCTCTCTCTCTCTCTCTCTCTCTCTCTCTCTCTCTTTTTCATGATGTTATTGTGATGATTTAAAGGGGGGGGGGTCAACGGCGTCGACATTGGTAGTAAAACTTTCACGTCGTTCGTTCATGAGGGGAAGAAAACTACGATCTTGAAAACGGTGATGACGAGTTGTGTCGCAAACCCCTTTCAGTTTACATGTTGTTGTATTTTTTTTGAAATCGACGACTTGAGATTAAAGTAGAGTATGTAAATTTATATATTGTTGTTCTTTCACCGTAATGAGTTTGTTGTTAAGCTTATGAGTTGATGGTGAAGGAATGTTACGTGTTGGTTTTGAAGGTTACAAGTTGGTTATGAAATTTATGAGTTAGTTGTCAAGGTTACGCGTTGGTTGTGAAGATTATGCATTGATTGTGAAGGTTACGGGTTGGATATGAAGGTTACGATTTGGTTGTGAAGGTTATGAGTTGTTTGTGAAGGTTATGAGTTGGTTTTGAACATCGATAAGGAGTTGGTTGTGAAGGTTACGAGTTGGTTGTGAATGTTACACTTTGGTTGTCAATGTTACGAGTTGGTTGTGAAGGTTACGAGTTTGTTGTGATTATTACGGGTTGGATATGAAGGTTACGATTTGGTTGTGAAGATTATGAGTTGTTTGTGAAGGTTATGAGTTGGTTTTGAACATTGGTAAAGAGTTGGTTGTGAAGGTTACGAGTTGGTTGTGAAGATTACGAGTTGGTTGTGAAGGTTGTTGTGAAGGTTATGAGTTTGTTGGGTTTGTTGTGAAGGTTAGTTGGTTGTGGAGGTTATGCGTAACCTTGACAATTAACGCGTAATCTTCACAACCAATTCGTAACATTCACAACAAATCAATAACCTTCACAACCAATGCGTAATCTTCACAATCAACTCATAACATTCATAACCAGTAAATGTTACGGTAACTACAGTAGTGTGAATAGTAAATCGATCTCAGTAGTAGCAGTAAATACAGTAACAGCAAATCGATAGCAAATCAACACCCCAGCTACAGTTAATACTGTATCGTGAACAGTAAATCGACCCTCAGCAACAGTGCTTATTGTACCGTGAACAATAACTCAAATATGGCGTTGTATTTTTAAAGTTAGTGTTTATGCTACAGTATTTTACTGTATCATAAATAGTAAATCAAATTAAATATGTTAAAACTTACATTCTCCTCTAAGTATAAAGGAGTAGATATGGTTTCTAAATCAAATGTATTAAAACTTGGATTTTTCTTTAGGTATAGAAGAGTAGATATGATTTCTAATTTTAAGTATACAATAATCAAATTAAATGTATTAACACTTAGAGGAAAATCAGTTTAAAATGCAATACTTAAAAAAATAGAGAGTTGCACACTAGTTACATGAAATTAGAAGGTGAGAAAAGTTCATGCTTAGCACGCATCAGCTTTCTCTAATGTTGTTCAAGTACAAGTAAATTTAGCGGATAAAGTTTTTGTATTTTGCTACTCTAAAATGATTATTTCACTAATCTTTTGTTGTCCTTTAATGCTTATTGTTGCAAAGTGCAGTGAGGAAAATTGTTGATTTATTTTCGTCTTTGAATTGTATTTTACAAGGGTAAAATATTGATACAAATTCCTGTACTGGGATGCATCCCAAATTACTATTTGAAGGAACCCTGTGAAACCAGGCTCCTGTATATTTCCTGATTGAGCAAATTACGCAGCTTCCGTATTAAATTTTTTTAGTAATTTAAACTCTCTTCAAATTCATCATTTCTTCATATATAGGGTAAATTGCAGATAAGCCCGCTCATATATACCTTCATCTGCGCTTATTACCGCTCAACTATTTTAGCCATATGTAACCCCCCCTGATTCTCAACGAGAAGGATAAAATTGCACATAACTCCCCCATGAGTGTTAAGTACTACTAAAATGGTTGACAAGTGATAAGTGTTAGATTTAATAAAAAACTTGAGATCTAAACCATAAAGCCATGATTTAATTCAAAGAGATTAACAAGAATCAAAAGGTGCGGAAGCATATACCTGAATCCATTGAAGAAAACTTGATTAGGGTTTTGATGATCTTCTAACCTTAGGGTTTCTCTCTTATGGATCTCTTTAGATGGGGATAAGAGAATGAGAGTGGTTAACCCTAGATTAGGGACCATAACTCCTTATATATAGGTGTTGTACATTTGTAATTTGGCCCCTCATCAAATTATAATTACAACCTGGTATCTGCACATATAACCCCATGATATATTTAAATACCTATTAACCCAAATTGATTGATCACTTTAAGTGGGTTATCCTTAAATATAGTAATACACATTGAATAATCATATGTGCCCACAAATAGATTTAATTAGATTTAAATCCAACAATCTCCCACTTGGGCACCATATGATTCCTTAAATTGTGTATAACCTTATGAGCTCAAAATTGCTATCATTAAAAAGATATTTCCGAACAATCTCGTCCATTGACTATATCAATATAGGATCAAAGCGGCATTTGTCACATTTATCGTGACTCGACCCATCAATGATCACATATACCAATACAATCAAACGACATAGATCAATCATGGATGTGCAGCATGAAAATTACATGCAATGTGATCAGTACATGTCTATTTTCAACTGGTCCTCCTTTAGTGAGGTCAAAACCAAACATAATAAAACTGAGTGTCTTAACTGAATACTTTATTCTGATCAGACAATACAACCAAACACAAAGCACCAGAAAATTATAAACTCCCACTAAATCAGGATATCCTTGAATAACACCACACCCATATGAGTAGTATGCTCATGAAAGACCTTGGATGGCAATCCTTTAGTAAGAGGATCTGCTATCATGGAGTTTGTCCCAATGTGCTCTATAGATATCTGTCCACTCTGTACCCTTTCTTTTACAACCAGGAACTTAATATCAATATGTTTTGATTTAGTTGAGCTCCTGTTGTTATTGGAATACATAACTGCATATTTATTGTCACAAAATAACCTCAGTGGTCTTTCAATATTTTCCAAAATGCGCAGTCTAGTGACAAAATTTCGCAATCATATTCCATGATTTGATGCCTCATAGCAAGCTACAAACTCTGCTGCCATAGTGGAGGAAGCTACGAGTGTCTGTTTTACACTTTTCCATGATATAGCTCCTCCTGCTAACATATAAATGTAGCCTGATGTAGACTTTCTGCTATCTTGGCATCCAGCAAAATCAGAGTCCGAATACCCAATGACCTCCAACTGTTCTGATTTTCTATATGTGAGCATATAATCTTTTGTTTTCTGAAGATACCTCATAACCCTTTTGACTGCTACCCAATGATCCATACCAGGATTGCTTAAGTATCTGCCTAACATCCTAACAATGTACGCAATATCTGAACGCGTACATACCTGAGCATACATTAAACTTCCTACAGCCGAAGCATAAGGAATCTTCTGCATTTCCTGAATTTCAAGGTTGCCTTTAGGGCACTGATTTAGACTAAACTTGTCTCCTTTAGCAACAGGGGTATCTCCTGGTCTGCAGTCTTGCATGCCAAACCTTTTAAGTACCTTATCGATATAGCTCTTTTGTGATAATCCAAGAATACCCCGAGAGCGATCTCGATGTATCTGGATTCCTAATATAAAAGAGGTGTCCCCAAGATCTTTCATCTCAAAATTCTTTGATAGAAATCTCTTGGTTTCGTGCAACATGTCTATATCATTAGTGACAAGCAATATGTCATTGACATACAGAACCAGAAAGATATACTTACTCCCACTGAACTTGTGATATACACAGTCATCAACAATGTTCATCTCAAAACCGAACGAGATAATTATTTGTTGAAACTTATGATACCATTGACGAGGAGCTTGCTTGAGTCCATAGATGGATTTCCTTAATTTGCAGACCATATTCTTTGGGTCTCCCGACACAAAGTTTTCTGGTTGCATCATATAGATCATCTCATCAATGTCGCCATTGAGAAATGCAGTCTTAACATCCATCTGATGTAACTCAAGATCATAATGAGCAACAAGTGCCATGATTGTTCTGAAAGAGTCTTTCGATGAAACCGGAGAGAAAGTCTCTGTATAATCAACGCCTTCCTTTTGAGTATAGCCTTTAGCCACAAGACGTGCCATATACCTCTCCACATTACCGTTTGCATCCCGCTTGGTTTTAAAAATCCATTTACAACCAATTGGTTTTGCACCTTCTGGTAATGGGACAAGTTCCCAAACCTTATTGTCTTGCATAGACTTGTACTCTTCATTCATGGCATCAATCCACTGTTGAGAGTTAGAACTTTTCATGGCCTGAGAGAAGTTGATTGGATCATCTTCTAACATTCCACTACTTTCCTCATGTTCTTGGAGAAATACAATATAATCATCCGGAATAGCATTTCTCCTTTCTCTCGTGGATCTCCTTAATGGCACTGGTTCTTGAGGTTGTTGAGTTTGTTCTTCTGGAACAGGGAGTTGTTCAACATTATCATCTTGAGGTTCCGGATTTACTTCTTGAGCAACAACAGGTATAGGAACCTGAATATTGTCAAAAGTAACTGTATGGATTGGATCTGAAGCCAATTCCTCCTCAAAACTAATGTCTCTAACCTTATTTCTCCCCCCAAACTCAACATCCTCAAAGAATGTTGCTGTTCCCGTCTCAAAAATATTCCTTATAGTGGGATCATAAAACTTATAGCCCCTAGAGCGATCAGGGTACCCAATAAAGTAGCTGCTAACTGTTTTGGAGTCCAATTTCTTTTCATTTGGCCTATAAGGCCTTGCCTCAGCTGGACATCCCCAAATATGTAAATGCTTTAAACTGGGCTTTCGACCAGTCCAAAGCTCATAAGGTGTTTTAGCAACTGCTTTACTTGGTACTCTATTCAGAATGTAAGCTGCTGTCTTAAGTGCTTCTCCCCAGAGTGACTCTGGTCGGCATGGTGTACTGTGGGACAATACCGCATTCCTCTAGGTATCTAGCAAATGGTCCTGAACGTTGTTCACCTGAACCATCATATCTTCCGTAGTACTCACCACCACGATCAGATCTAACTGTTTTAATTCTTTTGTTGAGTTGATTCTCAACTTCAGCTTTATAGGCTTTGAACATGTCCAGAGACTCAGATTTTTCATGAATAAGATATAGGTGCCCATAACGTGAGTAATCGTCTATGAATGATATAAAATATTGTTGACCATTCCAAGATACCGTAGGGAATGACCCACAAATATCCGTATGTATCAATTCTAAGACATCCGAAGATCTATTGGCACCTAATCTCTTTACTTTGGTCTGTTTTCCCTTAATGCATTCAATACATACGTTAAAATCTGAAAAATCAAGGGAATCCAAAATACCATCAGACACAAGACGCTCAACTCTACCTTTTGAGATATGACCCAAGCGCTTATGCCATAATATCGCTGAATTTTCCTTATTTAATTTACGCTTAGTACCACGTGATTCCACATGCAAGGATTCATTATAAGAAGCAATTGTATCAAGCAAATATAGGTTGTCACAAGTACTTAAGTAACCAGTTCCTACAATAATTGAATTAAAAGATAAACTGAATTGATTGTTTCCAAATGAACAAGAGCAACCTGATTTGTCCAATATAGAAACTGAAATCAAATTCCGTCTAAAAGACGGTACTACAAAAGTATCTTTTAAATCCAAATACGAACCAGTTCCTAACATCAACCTAAAGTGCCCAATTGCTTCCACATCTACTGATTGACCATCGCCCACAAAGATGTATCTTTCACCATCACTTGGCTTTCGGTAGCTCAGGCAGCCCTGCATAGAAGCACTTATGTGAGTAGTAGCACCAGAGTCTAACCACCAAGTGTTTCTAGGTACTGAAGCTAAATTAATATCAGAATAGACCAAAGTAAGGAACATACCCTTCTTAGCACGCCAGGTGTGATATTTGGTACAATCTTTCTTTACGTGTCCAGGCTTATTGCAGAAGAAACAACCCTGACCATCCTTATGTTGTTTCTTCTGAACAGGACCCTTAGCAGCTTCATTATCATTATTTCTTTTCTTGCCCTTATCCTTAGAGGCATATGCCAAATAAGCACTTTCAGTCTTATCTTGCTTCAACCTGTCTTCTTCTTGCACACAGTATGAAATGAGCTCATTTAAATTCCATTTCTCCTTTTGACAGTTATAACTGACCTTAAACTGATTGAATTGTGCAGGAAGAGACAACAGAACCAGATGTACCAATAACTCATCACAAAGATCGAGTTTAAGTACCTTAAGCTTTGAAGCAATATGAGACATTTCCATAATATACTCCCTGATATTTCCTTTGCCCTTATACTTCATTGAAATCAAGCGAGCTAAAAGCGTGCTTGTTTCTACCTTATCGTTTTTCGCAAAACGCTTCTCAATTTCGGCAAGGAAATCTTTAGCCTTAGTAATCCCTTCGGATTCTATGCCCCTGAAGGCTTCCGGAACGCCGCGCTTAATGATCATAAGACTCATGCGATTTGAACGCTCCCACTTCTCATGCTCCTTCTTTGCATCAGGAGTGCTATCCGCATTGAGAGGTTGGGGTTGTTCAGTTCTTAATGCAAAGTCTAAATCCATGCAGCCAAGAACAATTAAAATGTTCTCTTTCCAAACCTTGAAATTAGACCCATTGAGCATGGGAATTGAGTTGATGTTAGCAGAAATTGTTGCAGCAGATGCATTAGCTGAAATAAACAAAAGATTTTTAACCTTAATTAGTGATCAATAAAATTCAAATAAAGATAAATCCCATCTCAAGATATTTGGTACAACATTAATATCAAGTCTTTGAACAGTAATATTAATTGCAAGTGATACCTTGTTGCAATGATCAAATACTGACAATAACGCATGTCAAATAATGAAACTATCTTTGGATCGATTCATTATCCACATGTAAAACTTATAATCGTCACGTATTTATCATCACAGATGTTCGCCGGAAAAATCGTTGCTTTCTTCATTGATGTCATTGCTATCTTGAATAACAGTTTTTCGGTTACAAAAGATCCGGTCTTTTTTAGATCCGGTTACAATGAAAATCAAAAATAAAGAAAATTAAAAATTACAACTTTTTCTCCTTGTGAACAAATCGAGAGCTCCTGTTATTCGGTCACTCGCTTGCGTGGGTTGTTTGCCTGCGCCGGGGTTGTTTGCCGTGGACCACCACACGATCTAGATCCGGACAGATCTACGCAGTATAACGGGTATTATTTCACAAAGGAAATAATAGCCGGGGAGGATTGATTCACCAAGGAAACAATCGTCCAAGTCTCGGGATCTAAGACCAAGCTTAGATCCGGAGTGTAACAACGTAGATCTGAGATCTTGATCCCCTCGAACTCCTGCCTTTTTTGTGATGCGGGTGCTCGCCGAGAATCAGATCCGAACGTCCAAGTCTTCAAGCCTTCAAAAACTCAAAGATGAGGTCTCAATCCGGCTTTCGGTTATTTCGGTCCTTGTATCCGCTTCGTCCGTGATTCGGTTATGCGGTTGATTGGTCTGAAATCTATTTGTTGACTTGATTCCTGATTTGGTAATGAATCCGACTCTGAGTTTGATTCCAAACTGATTATGACTCGATCGTGATTCATCCGGGTTCGCCTGTGGCGTTGCTCTGAACCCCGATTAGGCAGTAAATCGGCTTTGGTGTCGTGGACTGACGTTCGTGCTTAGATACGTCGCCTGATGGCTCATTAGTTCGTGTTGAGCCGTGTTAAGGGACCTATAAGCAATTTTATATGCCTACAGATACCCCCTCCAAAGTTTTCCAGTCTCGTTCTTTTATAGAAGAGTCTGGAATACTTTGGATATGACTGTCCCAACCTTCAATCGGTATAACGGGCTCTTGGAATGGCTTCTATTCTCGATTCCTTCAATCCTCCAGGCTATTCGGTGCTTTGTCGAATGCTTGAGAGGGTTCCGGTGCTGCATTTATTGTCTGACCGTTGTCGGAATTTTGAATTTGAAGTCGATTCTTGATTTCCTGGCTTTTTAGCTCGAATTAGTTGCTTCAACATGGAATTGACCATCGGTTGACGGCTTTGAATCTTCATTGTGACGCGTTGTCCGGCGTTTAACACAGTTTATATTCGTAAGTATTTTGGAGTCTACACAGTTTAAGCTCTTAAGGAGTTGGAGCGGGGAGGTCTAGTTTATACTCATACACTCCTAGGAGTTATGTTGAGTTATTCTTAAGAATATTTTTTGAAAAATATTCTCCAGAAACTTCTCAACAAAGAGGAGGGAATAGTTTATACTCGTATACCTTATTGGAGTATTCTTTAGGTTCGAATAATCTGAACCGGCCCAAAAAATGTGCCAAAAAGGCAGTATTTGGGTTAAAAAAATCTCTCCGACCCTTCCAAATATATGGTAGAGGGGTTAAATAGGTGAAGGACTGAACCGTAGGTTGATCAAAAGTCGTTTCAATGCTTAATTCAGCTTCAATTTGAATTCTGGTTCAAATTTGGTTCAAACTGGTTCAATTTGGCTCAGACTGGCTCATTCTGGTTCAATCTGACTCAATTTGGCTCATTCTGGTCTGGTCTGGTCCAGCCAGGCTCAATCTGGTTCAATTTGGGCTCATTCTGGCTCATTCTGGTCCATTCTGATCTATTCTGGTCCATTCTGACTTGGTCTGGTTTAGCCCGGTTTGGTCTGGTTCAGCCAGATCTGGTTCAAGGCTATAAAAGAGGTCCCCTTTTTTTTCTTTTTCTTTTTTCTTCCCCTCTTTCTAGGGCCGGCCACCCCTTCCCTCTCTTCTCTTGATTTCTCTTCTCACAAG